>NC_041738.1:34597470-34905603 GCF_004115215.2 Ornithorhynchus anatinus | reverse complement strand
TCCTTACCCTGTGTCAAAAAGTACTAATTTCTAAGCCTCCTCACTAGCATGTGATCGTTAAATGAGAGGAGATGCAGCATGGCCTAGTGGAAAGAGCAGAAACAAGTCAGAGTCAGTCGATCGATGGTATTTTTGAGTGCTTGCTCTGTGCAGAGCACCTGGAAGAGTAAGCTACCGCAGAGTTGGGAGACCCGATCCCTGCTCGTGAGAAGCTTATAAAGGCCTAGGTTTTAATCCCGGCCCAACCACTTGCCTGCTGTGTGACCTTAACTTCTCCGGGCCTCAGTTTCCTCCTCTGTAAAATGGGGATTTAAATACCTGCTTTTCTTCCCTCTTAAGACTGTGAGTACCTTGTTGGGCAGGGACTGTTTCCAACCTGATGATCTTGTGTCTACCCCAGTGCTTAGTCCATAGGTTGGCACTTAGCGAGCTCTTAACAAGTAACACAGTTATTAAGGTGACATCTGTGAATTATTTTCTGCCTCATGACAGATTCTCCAGATGTAGACATGATCTGCCTGTTCTCTCAACCATCAATTATTCATTTTAGGGGCTTCGAGCTACGTTTAATTGCTTTCATTTTTATTCTGTAGGAATGTTTGCAAGCAGCCAGCCCCAGAATGAATGGGACATGGTGCCAAGCACTAAAAGCCCCCGCGATTGACTCTTCACAGAAACGTCTCTCAACAATAATGATGATAATAATAGTATTTGTTAAGTGCTTACTATGTGCAAAGCACTGTTCTAAGCGCGGGGGGTGGGGGAAATACAAGGTGATCAGGTTGTCCCAAGTGGGGTTCACCGTCTTAATCCCCATTTTACAGATGAGGGAACCGAGGCACAGAGAAGTTAAATGACTTGCTCAAAGTCACACGGCTGACAAGTGGCGGATCCGGGATTAGAACCCATGACCTCTGACTCCTAAACCCGTGCTCTTTCAACTGAGGCACGCTGGAAGGGACCAGAGTCTCAAACAATCCATCGATCGATCGATGGTATTTACTGAGCACTTACTGTGTGCAGAGCACTGTATCATCTGGAAATTGTGGAAGGAGTCAAGTTCTTAAGTGGGTTTATGTGATTTCTCATTCGTTCTCAGAACCTAAAAAAGGAAGAAAATAGAGGTAGTCCCAAACTCATAGAAAAATAGGTTAGTTCCTTCGACTTGGTTAAATGGAAATGTTGCTGGGTCTCTAGGGTTCAAGGGGGATTGACATTCTTAACCAAGGTACCTCTTTAAGAGCTGAAGTTTCAACTCCAGTGATGTTGAGCCAGGGCCAGCCATTTTAACCCCGAAAAATCCTAGTAGCTGGGAATCAGTCACTGTCACCAACTCCCCAGAAAGTCTAATGGTTCAGTTGTGATCAGGCAGGGTCCCCTCGAAGGAGTTTCTCTTTTATTTCCCTTTGAGATGACCTGGTTTAGAAATACCTTGGGGCAAGTCACTCAGCCTCTGGACTAGTGTTTTCAGCTGTATAATAGGGTGCGACACACTTTGTTACCAGCTAGTGTCTGGACACACTATATGATCCAGGATGAAAATAAAAATTTTAGAGTCAATAGCCAAAGAAATCACCTAGCGTCGGAAGACGCATTTCAAGTGGACTATATTAATAGGATTGGATAAGGTGACTTCGGTCCTATCTTCATGTAACTGGTGACGGGGAATATGAGAACCCATTATTTTTCCATGAAGTAGAGGCAGCTTCCTGTTAAGCCATTAATAAATCAATTTCATCCATCTCTTGCTCTTACGTTCAGTCTGTCTACATGTCTTTCGCTGTGGTGAGGAGACAGCAAGAGCCCGGGGTTTCCGACTTGAGAGCTTTCATTTGGAAGAGTCTGACGAGCACCAAAGCCTTCACCACGAGAATGACATGCTTGGGAGAGAACAGAACAACAGAATTGGCAGCCACGGTTCCCCGCCCATAGGAGAGGGGGAGAGAGAGACCTCATTATTTTTTCTTCCTCACTCTTTCTGCCTGAATGGAGAAGCGGCGTGGTCTAGTAGGTAGATCACGGGCCTGGGAGTCAGAAGGGAGCTGGGTTCTAACCCCAGGTCTGCCACTTGTCTGCTGTGTGACTTTGGGCAAGTCACTTCACTTCTCTGTGCCTCAGTTACCTCAACTGTAAAATGGGAATGAAGGCTGATGACCCTGTATCTTTCCCAGCGCTTAGTAGAGTGCCTGGCACATAGTAAGCACTAGACAAATGCCATTAAATAAAAAACGGTAATGGTTGAGCGGCTACTGCGTGCAGAGCCCTGTACTAAGTACTTGGGAGTTGGTAGACATATTCCCGATCACTAGGAGATTACAATCTAGAGGACTTTAAGAAAAATAAAGCACGGGTAGGGAAGGTGTGGAGAGGAAAGGCTCAGGAGTGAGGTCCTGGAAACCAGGGAGAAGTTTTCTGTCCTTTCCCAATCCCTATAATCCCCATTATGTTATGCTGCGTGTGTGGAAGCAGCGTGGCTCAGTGGAAAGAGCGTCGGCTTGGGAGTCAGAGGTCATGGGTTCCAATCCCGGCTCCGCCACTAGTCAGCGGCGTGACCTTGGGCAAGTCACTTAACTTCTCTGTGCCTCAGTTGCCTCATCTGTCAAATGGGAATTAAAACTGTGAGCCCCATGTGGGACAACCTGATCACCTTGTATCACCCAGCGCTTAGAACAGTGCTTTGCGCATAGTAAGCGCTTAACAAATACCACGATTTATTTTTATTTATTTATCCCTGGCATGGTGCATAACTTGACATCATACGGGGCATTTCACCTCAATCCCAACTCCCGGACGGTTTCTTCAACGTCTTGTTAACCCGGCTGCTAGTTTGGATTCGGGCAGAGGGAGGCCAAGCGTCTCCAAATTTCCGATCTCTGCCAACCCACGGCCGCCTCCGCGCCTACCTCTCTAGTCTGCTTGTCCAGAGCCGGGTCCGCTGCAGGCCGTGGCAAAGAGCTTGAAGGAGAGGACCACTGGGGCAAGTGGTTGGAGGTGGCCACCCTGGGGGTCAGACTCTCCTTCTGCTACAGTTTCCCAGAACACCATGATAGATTTGGGATGATGTAGCCTTTCCTCTCCACAGATTCCTCCCTCGGCCATGATTTCGCCATAAGCAGGCCCGATATACCAAACCCTTCCCAGCCTCTCCTTTCTCTTAATAATAATAATAATGTTGGTATTTGGTAAGCGCTTACTATGTGCCGAGCACCGTTCTAAGCGCTGGGGTAGACACAGGGGAATCAGGTTGTCCACGTGGGGCTCACAGTCTTCATCCCCATTTTACAGATGAGGGAACCGAGGCACCGAGAAGTTAAGTGACTTGCCCAAAGTCACCCAGCTGACAAGTGGCCGAGGCGGGATTTGAACCCATGACCTCTGACTCCAAAGCCCGTGCTCTTTCCACTGAGCCACGCTGCTTCTCTTCCGAACCGTTTCACGACTGCATGTGAGAAAACACAGAGAAAGTGACTTGCCCAGGGTCACACAGCAGACTGGTGGCGGAGCCGGGCTTAGAACCCATGACCTTCTGAATCCCAGGCCGTTAGGCCCTGCTGCTTCTGGAAAAGGTGAACTGTATTTTCGTGGACAAAGTGGACAAAGATTTTCTCTCTCTCACTGACTCTCACACTCATGCATGGATGCAGTCATGGATGCGGTCACAACGGGAGGAGCATTTTTTAAAATCCCAGGGAGTCGCAGTGCCCGGAGAGGGGTGCAATTTACATGACAATTCTGTGGTTGATCGCTGAGTTGTCTTGGCACCCCATCAAACCTATCAAACGTCGTGGAACCTTACTTGTAAAGTTTCCTTCCCTTACGGAACCCGATGCAAGGCGAGAAGGTAATCAATCGGTGGCGTTTTCCGTAGCTTACTCTGTGCAGGCCACTGTATTAAACGCTTGGGAGAGTACAGGAGAGGAAGTAGACAACCCCCTGCCCTCCAGAGGTTACAGTCTAGGGGTGGAGGCAGGCATTAAAATAAATTACCGGTAGGGAAAGCAGCCGAATATGAGTGGCCGTAATTACCGCGGAGGTAGGAAAAATCCCCCAAAGCGGGAATCTGATTTACAAGCCTGATTGGAACTCAAGGCTGAGCCCGCATGGAAATGGGAGGATGGGACAAGGGGCGTTAGCTTTCCACGCCGCCCCGTCTTGTGATGAAAAGGGCCAAGATTCTGTGAGTTACTCTTCCAACCCCTATTTCCAATTCCTCCACACGGATTTATTCAAGACCGAGGCTTTTTCTTTTAAGGCTATTTTGTTAAGTTTCAGGCATTCGTTCATTCGGTCAGTCGTATTTATTCATCGCTTCCTGGGTGCCAAACACTGTACAGAGCACTTGGGAGAGTACAGGACAACGACAAACAGACATATTCCCTGCCCATAACGAGTTCACAGTCTAGAGATACAAGATAATCAGGTTGGAGCCTCAGGGGGCAGGTAAGTATATATCTGTAATTTATTTATTTAGAGTAATGTCTGTCTCTCCGTCTAGGCTGTAAACCTGTGCGCAGGAAAAGTGCCAACTACCTTATATGGTGGCAGAGCGGATAGAGCACGGGCCTGGCAATTGGAAGGTCCTGGGTTCTAATCTCAGCTCCGCCACTTGTCTGCTGTGTGACCTTGGGTAAGTCACTTAACTTCTCTGTGCCTCAGTTCCCTCATCTGTCAAATGGGGATGGAGACTGTGAGCCCCACGTGGGACAGGGACTGGATCCAACCCCATCTGCTTGTATCCCGCCCCAGCAGTTAGTACAGTGCAGCGTGGCTCAGTGGAAAGAGCCCGGGCTGGGGAGTCAGAGGTCATGGGTTCGAATTCCGGCTCTGCCACTCGTCAGCTGGGTGACTGTGGGCAAGGCACTTCGCTTCTCGCTGCCTCGGTCACCTCATCTGTAAAATGGGGATTAAGACTGTGAGCCTCACATGGGACAATCTGATTACCCTGTATCTACCCCAGTGCTTAGAACAGTGCTCTGCACATAGTAAGCGCTTAACAAATACCAACATTATTATTATTACAGTGCCTGGCACGTAGTAAGCGTTTAACAAATCCCATCATTATTGTTATTGTCATTCCAAGCATTTAGTATAGTGCTCCACACACAGTACACACGGAAGCAGCGTGGCTCAGTGGAAAGGGCAGGGACTTTGGAGTCAGATTATGTTATAAATAATAATAACTAATAACTATTATTATTATTCTCCTCCCTTTAGAGAAGCAGCGTGGCTTAGTGGAAAAAGCCCGAGCTTGGGAGTCAGAAGTCATGGGTTCTAATCCCGGCTCTGCCACTTGTCACCTGTGTGACTTAGGGCAAGTCACTTCACTTCTTTGTGCCTCTGTTCCCTCATCTGTCAAATGGGGACGAAGATTGTGAGCCCCACGTGGGACAACCTGATCACCTGGTATCTACCCAGCGCTTAGAACAGTGCTTGGCACATAGTAAGTGCTTAACAAATACCAAAATTATTATTATTATTATCCGTCAATTGGGGATGAAGACTGTGAGCCCCACATGGGAGAACCTGATCACCCAGTATCTGTGCCAGTGCTTAGAACAGTGCTTGGCCCATAGGAAGCGCTTAATACCAAAATTATTACTATTATCATCTGTCAAATGGGGTTGAAGACTGTGAGCCCCACGTGGGCCAAGATGATCACCTGGTATCTGCCCCAGCGCTTAGAACAGTGCTTGGCCCATAGGAAGCACTTAACAAATACCAAAATTATTATTCTCTGTGTCTCAGTTCCCTCATCTGTCAAATGAGAATCCCGACTCTGCCCCTTGTCGGCTGTGTGACTGTGGCCAAGTCACTTCACTTTTCTGTGCCTCAGTTCCCTCATCTGTCAAATGGGGGTGAAGACTGTGAGCCTCACTTGGGACCACCTAATGACCCTGGATCTCCCCCAGCGCTTAGAACAGTGCTCTGCACGTAGCAAGCGCTTAACAAATACCAACATTATTAAATGGGGATGAAGCCTGTGAGCCCCATGTGGGACCACCTGATGACCCTGTATCTCCCCCAGCGCTTAGAACAGTGCTCTGCACATAGCAAGTGCTTCACAAATACCAACATTATTATCATTATCATCATTATCATTATCACATCATCATCATCATCATCATCATCATCATCATCATCATCATCATCATCATCATCATCATCATCATCATCATCATCATCAAGCGTGGCGCAGTGGAAAGAGCACGGGCTTTGGAGTCAGGGCTCATGAGTTCGAATCCCAGCTCTGCCACTTGTCAGCTGTGTGACTGGGGGCAAGTCACTTCACTTCTCTGTGCCTCAGTTCCCTCATCTGCAAAATGGGGATGAAGACCGTGAGCCCCACGGGGGGGGGGACCACCTGATTCCCCTGTGTCTCCCCCAGCGCTTAGAACAGTGCTCTGCACATAGGAAGCGCTTAACAAATACCAACATTATTATTATCATCATTATCAGCATCATCATTATTATTATCATCACCATCATTATTATTGTCATTGTTATTATTATTATTATTATCATTATTATTATTAGGAAGCGCTTAAGCAATGGCAGCATTCTCCCTCTTTGGGCGCCAGGGGGCGGGGCTGCCAGGGAGCCAGCGTCCCCCGTTCCCATGGCACCGCGCATGCGCCGTACCCCCCAAATCCCTCTCACCCGCTGGAGCCCGTCTCTCCGTCCGCCTTCTGAAAGGAGTGCCGGTCGCCCGCTGGGAAGTAGTCCCTTCCCGACGGGGTCCCGGGGCCGAACCTGAGGAGAAAAGGGGGTCCGGGGGGCGCCGAAGGGGACGAGGGGGGACGGGGGAATTGGGGAGGGGGAGCGGGGCCCGTCGAGGGGGGCTCGGAGGGGGGGGGCGGCGGCGGAGGGATCTGCGTCCGGGGCCGCCTGAGGCGGCCGGCCGTTGCTGAGGCGGCGGTGTCGCGACGGGGATCGCGACCGAGGGGAGCCGTCGGGCGGCTGGTCCCGATAGGGAGGACTCGGGGCGGCGGCGGGGCCCGGCCTCCGGCCTCCGGCCTCCGGCCTCCGGTCTCCGGCCTCCGGTCCGCGGCTGGGGCCGGTCCTTCCGTCACGACAGCGGCGACGACGACGACGACAGACGCGCCTCCGCCGCCACCATGTTCAAGAACACCTTCCAGAGCGGCTTCCTCTCCATCCTCTACAGCATCGGCAGCAAACCCCTGCAGATTTGGGACAAGAAGGTGCCCGCCGAGCCGCCGCGAGGAGGGTTGGGGCCCCTGGCCAGGCCGCCGCCCTCTTGGCCTCCCTTTTTAATCCCTAAAAATCATCCTCTCGGGCCTCCCCGCCGCCCTCACCAGGTGCCGAGCACTCGCCTAAGCGCCGGGGTCGGCCGGAGGGCCGCGGCGGGGCCGGGCGGAGGCCCAGGTCGTGGGTTCGAATCCCGCCGTGCAGGGCATCACGTGGGTGTGGTCCACGTCCTCCCCCCTTTTACAGATCATAATAATGGTGGGATTTGTGAAGCGCTTACTAGGTGCTGAGCGCTGTTCTAAGCGCTGGGGGAGACACGGGAATCAGGGGGTCCCCCGGGGGGCTCCCAGTCCTCATCCCCATTTTCCAGATGAGGGAACTGAGGCCCAGAGACGGGAACTAATAATAATAATAATGTTGGGATTTGGGAAGCGCTTACTAGGTAAAGAGCACTGTTCTAAGCGCTGGGGGAGATCCAGGGTCATCAGGGGGTCCCCCGGGGGGCTCCCAGTCCTCATCCCCATTTGACAGATGAGGGAACTGAGGCCCAGAGACGGGAACTAATAATAATGTTGGAATTTGGGAAGCGCTTCCTATGTGCTGAGCACTGTTCTAAGCGCCGGGGGAGATCCAGGGTCATCGGGTCGTCCCACGTGAGGCTCCCGGTCTTTATCCCCATTTTACAGAGGAGGGAACTGAGGCCCGGAGAAGTTAATAATAATGTTGGTATTTGTTAAGCGCTTCCTATGTGCAGGGCACTGTTCTGAGCGCCGGGGGAGATCCAGGGTCATCAGGGGGTCCCCCGTGGGGCTCCCAGGCTTCATCCCCATTTGACAGATGAGGCCACTGAGGCACCGAGAAGTGAAGTAATAAAAATAATGTTGGGATTTGTTAAGCGCTTCCTATGCGCTGAGCACTGTTCCAAGCGCTGGGGGAGATCCAGGGTCATCAGGGGGTCCCACATGAGGCTCACAATCTTAATCCCCATTTTACAAATGATAATAAGAATAATGTGATTTTTGACAGATGAGGCCACTGAGGCACCAAGAAGTGAAGTAATGATAATAATAATGTTGGGATTTGTTAAGCACTTACTCTGTGCAGAACACTGTTTTAAGCACTGGGGGAGATCCAGGGTCATCAGGTTGGCCCATGTGGGGCTCACAGTCTTCATCCCCAATTGGCAGATGAGGTCACTGAGGCCCAGAGAAGTGAAGTGGCTTGCCCACCGTCACACAGTCAATCTCCAAGGGCTCCTTCCCCTCTGCCTTCAAACATGCCCACGTCTCCCCCATCCAAAAAAAACCCGCTCTTGACCCCACTTCCCCCTCCAGTTATCGTCCTATCTCCCTACTACCCTTCCTTTCCAAAATCTTAGAACGAGTCGTCTACAATCGATGCCTAGAATTCCTTAACTCCCATTCTCTCCTAGACCCCCTCCGATCTGGCTTCCGTCCCCTCCACTCTACCGAGACTGCTCTCTCTAAGGTCACCCGTGACCTCCTTCTTGCCAAATCCAATGGCTCCTACTCCATTCTGATCCTCCTTGACCTCTCTGCTGCCTTTGACACTGTCGACCATCCCCTCCTCCTCCATACCTTATCTCACCTTGGCTCCACGGACTCTGTCCTCTCCCGGTTCTCCTCTCACCTCTCTGGCCGATCATTCTCGGTCTCCTACGCTGGCGCCTCCTCCCCCTCCCATCCTTTAACTGTTGGAGTTCCTCAAGGGTCAGTTCTTGGCCCTCTTCTGTTCTCCATTTACACTCACTCCCTCGGTGAACTCATCCGCTCTCACGGCTTTGACTACCATCTCTACGCAGATGACACGCAGATCTACATCTCCGCCCCTGTCCTCTCCCCCTCCCTTCGGGCTCGCATCTCCTCCCGCCTCCGGGACGTCTCCACCTGGATGTCGGCCCGCCACCTAAAACTCAACATGAGCAAGACTGAGCTCCTCATCTTCCCTCCCAAGCCCGGTCCGCTCCCAGACTTCTCCGTCACCGTGGATGGCACGACCATCCTTCCCGTCCCGCAGGCCCGCAATCTCGGTGTCATCCTTGACTCGTCCCTCTCGTTCACCCCACACATCCTATCCGTTACCGAGACCTGCCGGTTTCACCTCTACAATATCGCCAAGATCCGCCCTTTCCTCTCCACCCAGACGGCCACCTTACTATTACGGGCTCTCGTTATATCCCGGCTAGACTACTGTGTCAGCCTTCTCTCTGACCTCCCTTCCTCCTCTCTCGCCCTGCTCCGGTCTATTCTTCACTCCGCTGCCCAGCTCATCTTCCCGCAGAGACGATCTGGGCATGTCACTCCCCTTCTTAAACAACTCCAGTGGTTGCCTATCGACCTCCGCTCCAAACAAAAACTCCTCACTCTAGGCTTCAAGGCTCTCCATCACCTTGCCCCTTCCTACCTCTCCTCCCTTCTCTCTTTCTACCGCCCACCCCGCACGCTCCGCTCCTCCGCCGCCCACCTCCTCGCCGTCCCTCGGTCTCGCCTATCCCGCCGTCGACCCCTGGGTCACGTCCTCCCGCGGTCCCGGAACGCCCTCCCTCCTCACCTCCGCCAAACTGATTCTCTTTCCCTCTTCAAAACCTTACTTAAAAATCACCTCCTCCAAGAGGCCTTCCCAGACTGAGCTCCTCTTCCCCCTCTACTCCCTCTGCCATCCCCCCTTTACCTCTCCGCAGCTAAAGCCTCATTTTCCCCTTTTCCCTCTGCTCCTCCACCTCTCCCTTCCCATCCCCACAGCACCGTACTCGTCCGCTCAACTGTATATATTTTCGTTACCCTATTTATTTTGTTAATGAATTGTACATCGCCTTGATTCTATTTAGTTGCCATTGTTTTTACGAGATGTTCTTCCCCTCGACGCTGTTTAGTGCCATCGTTCTCGTCTGTCCGTCTCCCCCGATTAGACCGTAAGCCCGTCAAACGGCAGGGACCGTCTCTATCTGTTGCCGACTTGTTCATCCCAAGCGCTTAGTACAGTGCTCTGCACATAGTAAGCGCTCAATAAATACTATTGAATATTGAATGAACACAGCTGCCAGTGGCAGAGCCAGGATTCCCACCCATGACCTCGGACTCCCCAGCCCGGGCTCTTTCCACGGAGCCACGCTGCTTCCCATTTTGCAGATGAGGGACCTGAGGCCCAGAGAAGACCTCATCTGTCCAATGGGGATGAAGACGGTGAGCCTCACGTGGGATGACCCTGGATCTCCCCCAGCGCTCAGAACAGTGCTCTGCACATAGTAAGCGCTTCACAAATGCCAACATTATTGTTATTATTATCAGGTCTGCCCCGCAACCCCGTGGGTCTGGCCGTCTTAAAAATCCCCCTTTACCAGAGGAGGTCACAGAGGCCCGGGGAATAATAATAATAATAATAATAATAATAATGATGTGGTATTTGTTAAGCACTTACTATGTGCCAAGCACTGTTCTAAGCGCTGGGGGGGAATACAAGGTGATCAGCATGTCCCATGTGGGGCTCACAGTTTTCATCCCCCTCTTCCAGAGGAGGTTGCTGAGGCCCGGAGAACAATAATAATAATAATTAATAATAACGATAATAGTAATGGTGGTGTTTGTTAAGCGCTTACCATGTGCAAAGCACTGTTCTAAGCACTGTGGGGAGACAAGCTGATCAGGATGTCCCACGTGGAGCTCACAGTCTCCATCCCCATTTGCCATGATGATGATAATGTTGGTATTTGTGAAGCGCTTACTATGCGCGGAGCACTGTTCTAAGCGCTGGGGGAGATCCAGGGTCATCAGGTGGCCCTACATGGGGCTCACAGGCTTCATCCCCATTTTCCAGATGAGGTCACCGAGGCCCAGAGAAGTGAAGCGACTTGTCCGAAGTCACACAGCTCATACTTGGCAGAGTCGGGATTAGAACCCATGACCTCGGACTCCCCCGCCCGGGCTCTTTCCACCTGAGCCGCGCTGCCTCTCTGTCAATCGGTGGCTTTTACTGAGCGCTTACGGTGTGCAGGGCACTGAACTAAGCGCTCGGGGGAGTTCGCTCCCTATTTGGTCCTCTCCCCCCCAGACGGTAAGCCAAGTGTGGGCAGGGATTGTCTCTTTATGGCTCTTTTGACCTTGCCAAGCGCTTAGTACAGTGCTCTGCGCGCTTACAGTATCCTTAGTACAGTGCTCTGCACAGTGTAAGAGCTCAGTAAATGCCATCGATTGTTTGATTTAAAAAATGCATTCATTCAGTCGTATTTATTGAGCGCCTACTATCTATCGGTTGCCGAATTGTACATTCCAAGCGCTTAGTACAGTGCTCTGCACACAATAAGTGTTCAGTAAGTGCCGTTGATTGATTTAAAAAATGCATTCATTTATTCAGTTGTATTTATTGAGCACTTACTATCTATCTGTTGCCAAATTATACATTCCAAGCGCTTAGTACAGTGCTCTGCATCCAATAAGTGCTCAGTAAGTGCCGATGATGGATTTTAAAAATGCATTCATTCATTCAGTTGTATTTATTGAGCACTTTCTATCTGTTGCCAAATTGTACATTCCAAGCGCTTAGTACAGTGCTCGGCACACAGTAAGTGCTCAGTAAATGCAGTTGATTGATTTTTAAAATGCATTCATTCATTCAGTTGTATTTATTGAGCACTTACTATCCATTATTCCAAGCGCTTAGTACAGTGCTCTGCACACAGTAATTGCTCAGTAAATGCCGTTGATTTAAAAAATGCATTCATTCATTCAGTTGTATTTATTGAGCACTTACTAGCTATCTGTTGCCGAACTGTACGTTCCAAGCGCTTAGTACAGTGCTCTGCACATGGTAAGCGCTCAAGAAGTACTGTTGAATGAATTAATGAATGTGCAGAGAATGTACCATTTGGCAACAGACGGAGACAATCCCTGCCCAACAACAGGCTCACAGTCTAAACCGGGGAGACAGACAACAAAACAAAACAGAACAAAACAAAACAAGTAGTCTGGGGTCAAAATCATCAAGAAAAATAGAATCACAGATAGATACACCTCATTAACAAAATAAATAGAGTAGTAAATAATATGTCCACATACGCACAGTGCAGTGGGGAGGGGAAGGGGAAAGAGCAGAGAAGGAATGACTATTTAATAATGATAATAATTTTGGTATTTGTTCAACGCTTATTAGGTGCCAAGCACTGTTCTAAGCGCTGGGTCGATACAGGGTAATCCTGTGTGTCGGACACCGTTCCAAGCGCCAGGGTAGGTACAAGGCAGGGCCTGAGGGAGAGAGCACGAGCCTGGGAGGCAGGAGGTCTTGGGTTCTAATTCCGACCCCACCACTTGTCTGCTGGGTGACCCTGGTGTAGTGGGTAGAGCACGGGCCTGGGAGTCAGAGGCCTTGAGTTCTCATCCCGACTCCGCCAATTGCTTGCTGTGAGACCTTGGGCCAGTCCCTTCACCTCTCTGAGCCTCAGTTCCCTCATCCGGAAAATGGGGATTCAGTCTGTGAGCCCTATGGGGGGACAGGGACTTTGTCCAACCCAATAATCTTGTCTCCGCCCCAGCGCTTAGAACAGGGTCTGGCACATAGGAAGCGCTTAACAAATGCCATTATGCTTAGGTCGGACACAGTTCCTCACGGGGGAGGGGGCTCACGGTCCAAGTCGGAGGGAGAACAGATAGTCGATCTCCTTTTCACAGTCGAGGAAACTGAGGCACAGAGAAGGGGAGTGACTTGCCCAAGGTCTCACAGCAAGCAGTTGGCAGAGGCGGGATGGGAACCCGAGGCGTCTGACTCCCAGGCCTTGGCTCTACCCGTTAGGCCACACTGCTTCTCAAGGGCTCCGTGTCTGCCCAGGCACCTGAGGGGTGTGGGGGTGGGTGTCTAGAGGATAGCCGAGTTGGTTCGAGAGCATCCGGCAACCCGGGGAACGCATCTAACTTTGTTTTATTGTCCTCCCCCAGACCCTTAGTACGGTGCCCTGCACCCAGTAGGCGCTCAATAAATCCCACTGATTGATAACCCCTCCTTGACCGCTTACCGACGAAGAAACTGAGGCGGCTAGTTGGGTCTCTTGAATCAGAGGTTCCAGACCCCTCCTGGGGTGTCCGGAAGGGAGAACTCTACGTGGAGACGGTAAATGCTACGTGGCTCAGTGGAAAGCGCCTGGGCTTTGGAGTCAGAGGTCATGGGTTCAAATCCCGGCTCTGCCACTTGTCAGCTGGGAGCAAGTCACTTCACTTCTCTGTGCCTCAGTTGCCTCATCTGTCAAATGGGGATTATCTGGGAGCCTCTCGTGGGACAAACTGATGACCCTGTATCTCCCCCAGCGCTTAGAACGGTGCTCTGCACATAGGAAGCGCTTAACAAATACCAACATCAAATGCTACTGAGTGTATTTTTTTTTTAATTTTCCCGAAGTGGGCTTGTTATAGAAGAGGCTGGAAATTCTGTTTTTTTGAAAGCAAGCCAGGAACTAGGTCATTCGTACCTCCTAATGCATGGACTCCGTTTGCAAAAGAAAACCCTGGGCTCGTGCGCTCCAACCCCCATTGACTTGTAAAAGTGGGAAGGAACAGATCTAGAGGAATTGCCAGTTCTGCTACATTAAATGATATTTTGGGGGTCCATAGGAGAACGAGTCATCCGTTTTTGTGGGGGAAGCTGCCTTCTGATATTGCTTTGTGCTGGATACATTTTTTTTGGTCAAAGCAGGATAGTTGATGGCGGGTCTCCTATCAGAGGTCTCCGTTTTGAAAAGCCAACTTCATCCATCAGTTGTATTTAATAATAATGATAATAATGTTGGTATCTGTTAAGCGCTTACTATGTGCCGAGCACCGTTCTAAGCACAGGGGTAGATCCAGGGTCATCAGGTTGTCCCACGCGAGGCTCACAGTCTCCATCCCCATTTTACAGATGAGGGAACTGAGGCACCGAGACGTGAAGTGACTTGCCCACAGTCACACAGCTGACAAGTGGCGGAGCCAGGATTAGAACCCATGACCTCTGACTCCTAAGCCCGTGCTCTTTCCACTGAGCCACGCTGCTGAGCATTTACTATGGACAGAGCACTTTACCGAGCGCTTGGGAGAGTACGGTACAACAGAATTCGCAGAAACGGTCCCTGTCCAGAAAGACTTGACAGCGTAGAGGGGAAGACGGGCATTAATACGTCACTAATTTCGGAAGTTAGTCAAAAAATTCCACCCATGACATTCAAGCAAAAAATCTATTTTCTTTGTGACTCGAAGTAGGGAAGGTACGTGTCAAATTTGTCACCTGGATAGGAATGTTGCTGAATTTGTGGAATCTCATTTTGGGCAGGGAATGAGTCTGTTTATTATTGTTTTGTACCCTCTCAAGCGCTTAGTACAGTCCTCTGCACGCAGTAAGTGCTCAATAAATACACTTTGACTGACTGGGAGGGCCTAGGTAGGGTGAGTCCAGACCTCTGCTTTCATAAATCAAATGGGTGTAATATGTATATTTTTTTTCCTCCAAGAATTTTTGTTTGTTTTTGAGGTTATTCATCATTCCTTGCTTCAGTGCTCTGTCCTTTTGAGTTCTTCTAGTGGAAGATGCTTTTTCAAGAAAAAAGTGTCCTCTGTGTATTCTTGGTATCTTGATTTTAAAGGCAGTCAAAGTATTTAGCTCTGCAGTGACTTTTAAAACAAAGTCAGGTCAGTGGTGTTTAAGTTTATCGGATCCCTCGTATCTTGATAAGTTTACCCGGCTGCTTTGCAGTTTTGAATAACCTCTCAGGTTTTCCCCTGAAAGTGTGTTTGCTTTGGAGTAAGAAAGAAAAATAAATGTGAATGAGAAGGAACACGGGGAAGCAGCTAGGTGTCAGTGGGGAACACTGACAGAGGCTTGGGGAATTGCACAGATTTAACAAATTGTATTTGGAGATAAATAAGTAGACTAGAGACCAAGTTAAAAGCCTACGAACCCTTAGTTGCTGCAGAAACTCTCTTCTGGTCATTTTTTTAAAGGTCAAGTGATCTAGACTTTGGACTACTAAATGTAGCTAATAGCGACCGTGGCAGTTTTGGCAATGCATCTTAGTAGAGCATCTCGACTTGTTCAGTGTTATTTGAAGCCCTAATATAAAAGAATATATATATATTTATAAAATATAAATAATATAAAACATTGCAAGTGGGTCACGAGTGGCCACGGGAACTCCCGCAAAGGACGGCGTTCTCCCAGCCGTCGCGGATTAAGACACCAAGGGACGGGACCCAAGTCGCTCCATCAGCACGTGAAGAAGCACCTTGTACCAGGAACATGTTGCTAAGCGCTCCGCAGGTTATTGAACTCGGTTCCTGCACTTTACTGGAAGTGTCAGCATCAGGGGAACAGTGAGGGAGATTGAGATCGAACCGAAGAAATGTCGTTAAACTCGCCAAAATCCCCAGAGCTCCGAGTGTGCGGCAGGCCCTGGGTGTGGATCGTCTCTTAGGAAAAGGTTCTGGGTAACAGGACGCGGGGCACCTCTGCTCTCTCTGAAATCTTTTCTCCCCGGAATTTCGTTTCTCAGGCCACGGTTGTACTCGTCAACATGTTTACACGTGAAAGGCAATAGCCGGTTACCATGGTGGGCTGAGGCCCCGAACGCCGCCACCAGCGGCCGGATGGCATCCTGGCGATTATAAACACACATGAAAATATTGTAAATCGGTCCGCCAGAATCACGTCTGCCGGACTGAACACTGGTCAGCTATTACCAACGTAAAATCGGTAATGGAAGAAAATCTTTGAACCTCACACTGTTAGAATTTTTCCCAGACTCTTTGAAGGGTCTGCATATACCCACTACTAATGTTAACTAGGTTGCAAAAGGTTTACAGATGGATTTTGAAGCTCAAAAACAGTGTGACGAAGAAACTCACCTGCATAGAGAAGTGAAGTGACTTAGCCAAGGTCACACAGCAGACTAGTGGCGGAGCGGGGATTAGAACTCAGGGCCTCTGACTCCCAGGCCTGTGCTCATTCCACTGGGCCACACTCCTTCTCTAAGCAAGGCTTTGAAGGTGGGGAGAGGGGTGGGTGGTCTCTTGTAGTTAGAGAAGCAGCGTGGCTCAGTGGAAAGAGCCCGGGCTTGGGAGTCAGAGGTCATGGGTTCGAATCCCAGCTCTGCCACTTGTCAGCGGTGTGACTGTGGGCAAGTCACTTCTCTGTGCCTCAGATACTTCATCTGTAAAATGGGGATTAACTGTGAGCCTCATGTGGGTCAACCTGGTTACCCTGTATCTACCCCAGTGCTCTGCACATAGTAAGCGCTTAACAAATACCAATATTATTATTATTACAAGGAGGGGGAGGGACTTCCAGGCCAGAGGAACTTGAACCTCTGTGCACTTCAGTCTGTGTCCTTTGGACATTTAATAATCGCCCCACTCCCTATCCCAAAGCACCTAGGCCTCTGTCTTTAAATTAAATATAAATATCTTATATTAATTTCTCTCTCCCCCTCTAGACTGTCAGCTCGTCATGGGCAGGAAACGTGTCTACTTATTCTGTTGTACTCTCCCAAGCACTTAGTACAGTGCTCTGCCCCTAGTAAGTGCTCAATAAATAGGATTGAGAAGGGGGGACATGGGCAGGGCGACAGCGGGAAGGTAGACAAGATTGAGATATAGTGAGCAGGTTGGTGTTGTAGTGATAATAATAATAATGTTGGTATTTGTGAAGCGCTTACTGTGTGCAGAGCACTGTTCTAAGCTCTGGGGTAGATACAGGGTAATCAAGCTGTCCCACGTGAGGCTCACAGTCTTCATCCCCATTTTACAGATGGGGAGAAGTGAAGTGACTCGCCCACGGTCCCCCAGCTGACGAGTGGCAGAGCCGGGATTCGAACCCATGACCTCTGACTCCCAAGCCCGGGCTCTTTCCACTGAGCCAGGCTGCTTCCCGGTAGGAAATCAGCAAAGTAAGATAAGAGGGGGCAAGCCAGTTGAGCGCTCCAGGTAGAAGTTAATCGGGTCCCATATAGGGCTTGGTCAGCGTGCCCGGGCCGTCCTGGAACAAGAACCTAACGAATTGCATGTAGGTCTGTTCATTCTTTCAGTTGTATTTATTGAGCGCTTACTGTTTGCGGAGCACTGTACTAAACGCTTGGGAGAGTCCAGTGCAGCCATAAACAGCCATGTTCCCTGCCCACGACGGGCTTACAGTCTAGAGTGGGTAAGACAGACATCAAAACAAATCAGTAAAATAGATAAAGACATAAGAACTTTGGGGCTGGGAGCGGGGAAGTGCAAAGAGAGGGGGTCGGGGGGTGCAGAAGGGAGCTTCGCGTGGCTCAGTGGAAAGAGCCCGGGCTTGGGCGTCAGAGGTCGTGGGTTCTAATCCCGACTCTGCCACTTGTCAGCTGGGCGACTGTGGGCAAGGCACTTCACTTCCTGGGCCTCAGTGGCCTCATCTGTGAGATGGGGATGATGACGGTGAGCCCCGCGTGGGACGACCTGATTACCGGGTATCTATCCCAGCGCTTAGAGCGGTGCTTTGCACATAGTAAGCACTTAGCAAATACCGTAATGATTATTAGTCAGGGCAGGCCTCTTGGAGGAGATGTACCTTCAATAAGGCTTGGAAGGGGGGGGGAAACATATCACACAGTAAGCTCTTCACCGTACATCTGTGTTTCGAGGCATCACGGCTGTGCCGGGTAGCTCTTGGGGGGGTTTCTCAGTGGCCCCCAAAGGACTTCTGTTGTCGCGGAGCGCAGAGCGACCCGATTGTGTTGTTCCCTGATCGTGTTGTTCCCTGATTTGTGTCGTTCTTGGATACGGCTAGAGCAATTCCTGACTCAGCCTAGGGAGGTCTCTCTCAGCCTTTTCTCCGATTCCGGCTCCGGCTCCCGCTTCCCTGGCCTTTGGCGCTGGTTGACTGTAAATTAGGGACTTGGGTCAGCTCCTCGGCCATACAGATGCCACAGACTTTCAGGCCCTGCCGAAGAGTGGGTGGGACAAAGAAAACTGAGGGTAGAAATAAACACAGGTTTACATCTGAAGCCAACTTACCGGTAAATACGCCTCAGACTGGCCGTCTTCCTCCCTCTCCTTCCATTTCTCCCTTCCCGGTTCCCTTTTCAGTCGCTCTCCCACCCCATTTTTTTTTTTATAACCGTCCACCTTCCTCCAGATAAGACGAAGAAAGCCTTTGCTGTTTGTTGTCTGTGACTGGGTATTTGAAAAGGTGGTTTAGAGGTTCTTTTTTCACCCCCTGAGTTGAAATCCCTTTTCTCAGATCCCTAGAGGCTATGAGGATTAGCCCATGACAGAGATTTGCGATTTTCAGTTGGATTTCCACACTGGGAAGTAATTCTGCTGCCGGAATGAAGACTGTCGACTGACGGGAAGGCTAGTTGGTATGGATGGCTAGTCTAACCGTTGGCTCAAACCCAGTCCAGCTTAGTAATGGCTTCACTGGAAGGAGTTTAAGAGAGGAAGTTTGTGTTGGAGGGAATCCCCCACAGTTTGAATTACTTTGTGCGCTTCGCTACCTGAATTCTCTTTTTGAATCTACTAAGAAAACTTGGTTTTTTTAAGTGGTATTTGTTAAGCGGTTCCCGTGTGCCAGGCACCGTTCTAAGCGCTGCAGTAATAATAATAATAATAATAATGCTGGTATTTATTAAGCGCTTACTATGTGCAGAGCACTGTTCTAAGCGCTGGGATATACAGGGTAATCAGGTTGTCCCACGTGAGGCTCACAGTCTTCATCCCCATTTTACAGATGAGGTAACTGAGGCCCAGAGAAGTGAAGTGACTCGCCCACAGTCACACAGCTGACAGGTGGCAGAGCCGGGATTCGAACTCATGACCTCTGACTCCCAAGCCCGGGCTATAAGCTAATCAGGTTGGACATAGTCCATGTCCCACATGGGGCTCACAGCCGTAATCCCCGTTTTACAGATGAGATAAGTGAGGCACAGAGAACCGACTCGCCCAAGCTCACACTGCAGACAAGTAGCAGAACGGGGATTAGAACCCGGGTCCTCCTGACTCCCAGGCCCGTGCTCTATTCACTTGACCGCGCTGCTTCTGTGTTGATAGGTGGATTTCCACGGAGGTCGAGGCCGACCTTCCCTATCCCTCTTCTCACCGGCCCGTGTACTCTATTTCCTCAAGACACACTCATCTGTTGCACCCACTGCCCCAAAAGGAACATAACGGGCTCTTAATACAGTGCTTTGCACACATTAAGTGCTCAGTGAATAGAAATGACTGAATGTCAGAGCCAGAGAGCGAGTAGCACTGTGCGAACCGCTGTCATTAGAATCCATTTCATACCGGCAGATTCCCAGCCTCATAGTTTTTGCGACGGTGAGGGTTCATCTGAAAGCTTGTTTTGGGCAGGGCTACCAACCCCGTTATATCGTACTCTCCCAAGCACAATACAGTGCTCTGCACACAGGGTGCGCACAATAAATACCAATGATGGATTGATTCATCTGTTGTTTTCCCATCAACAATTGTCAAAGCCTAGGAAAATTTATCATCAACTCAACTCCGTTAGCTGTCTTTTCTGTTGCTGTTTTTTCCAACTTTTCTGACTTTTCCCCTCTCAAGTAATCATTGTATGGAGCTAACCCTGGCAGTTATTTTCCCTCTTTTGTACAAAGAGCTTTTTGCTCATTAGCATCAGTTATTGTAATCCTTCCTCAAGTCCGGCAGTAGAAGACTTGACAGGCTTGTGGTTTCATGATCACCGTTTCACCTGAGCAATGGTGAGTTTAATAGGTTAGTGGAAGCTGCGCTGTTGTCCTGGGTGTAGAGGCATTTTCACCTGGTTCACGTGGAGGCCAGAGGGTCTCAATTCTCTAAGATTTGGGCCCTGGTTTTCCTTCCTCCACCTCCAAAACAGAAGCAGGGTGGCCTAGAGGATAGAGGACAGGCCTGGGAGTCAGAAGAACCTTGCTTATAAACCTGGATCTGCAGTTTGTCTGCCTTGTGACCTTGGGTAGCTCACTTCACTTCTCTGTGTCTCAGTTACCTCATCTGTAAAATGGGAATTAAGACTGTAAGCCCCGTGAGGGACATGGGCCGTGTCCCACCTGCTTAACTTGTACTTACCCAGCGCTTAGTACAATGTCTGGCATGTCTCAGTGCTTAGTACAATGCGTGGCATGTAATAAGTGCCTAACACATATACCACCGAAAAAAAGGATACAGAAAACCTTAGATTTTTTGATTAGAGCCAAAGCCTGCAAGAGTGGCCTGCCTCAACTGGCTAGACTCCACCGTTTGAGCTAGGTCACTTCATTTTCTATGTTTGAGCTGCTTCGTGCGGCCAGTTGTCATGCCTGCCAAAAGACAGTGTGCTAGAGGAGACTAATAGCGAGCACTCCATTCGAAAGCTTTAGAAGACACAGAGGTCTGACTGCTTCAGAAATACTGGCAGCCCCGCACCCTCCCTCCCCAGTCCAGGCTGGCTCCCTGCAGGGTTCTAGAAGCAGTTCAAGATGCTGATTTGAGTCCATAAAAGTCCCGAGGAGCGTTCCAGTGAAATCATCAGCTATAAATTTGGGGGTGGGGAGAAGGCATCCTCATCTCTGGAATTTCCTTCGCCTTAGGTCTGACCAAACCCTCTTCTCTGGACACTGAAGGCCCCTCTGCTCTTTCTACGACTCTGTCCTGGAGAGGGGCTCCGTGAAGATCTGCTATTTATAGGCCTCGGCTTCCTAGGTCTTGGGTTCGAATCCTGGATCTGCCACTTGTCAGCCGTGTGACTGTGGGCAAGTCACTTAACTTCTCTGTGCCTCAGTTACCTCATCTGTAAAATGGGGATTAACCGTGAGCCTGACGTGGGACAACCCGATTACCCTGTACCTACTCCAGCGCTTAGAACAGTGCTCTGCACATAGTAAGCGTTTAACAAATACCAACATTATTATTATTATTATCATTAGACCCGAGGCCACGCTCTATAACTGTGTTTGTTCCCAGTGTGCTGAGTTTTATTTGAATAATTAAGCCGCAGGAGAGTGCCTCTCAGGGAACCCCGGGGGGGGGGGCTCTCTCAGTTGCTGCCTCATCCTTTAAACTTCAGGGACTGATACTTTTCAGGAATGATGTACTGAAAAATGTAATAGACGAGATGTGGGGAATCGTTAGTTCCGTGAATGAAAATTCATTTTAGCCTCTGTTTTTCCTCAAAGGTATATTGCCTATTCGTGTAGCCGAGACTGGTCAAAGCAAGAGTGTGGAGCTGTTTGTTAGTGTCTACCGCCTTTGCTCCGGACTGTTAGGGGCAGTAAGTCAGTCTCTAGAGATTCTTCCTCAACAGGCCGGCTCCTTGAGCTCTCCAAGCCACTCACTGCTTCAGCAGTTTCCCCTGCACTCATGTATGTGCATGTGTGAGAAAGAGCGAGCGAGCAGGAGCAGGAGCAGACCCCTGCCCGAAAGCCCAGGAGCCGCCTTCCCACTTGTGCAGGAAGTGTGCGGCTCAGAGGAGGGTTGGGGTGTTTGATAGCGTTCAGCAGAAATCTCAAGCCTCCTGTGGGCTTCGTCTCCCTGAGAGGCAAACCAGATTTCAAAGCAAGACATCTAACTTCCCTCCCAGGAGGAATGTTCAGCATTCTGGGCACTTTTTCTGTATATTTAACGAGTCTACCCAGATGGCAGCCACTCGTCTTACTTTGCTGCGACCTGGTTAGCTGATCCTCATCACACCAGTTTCCGGGGGACTCCAGCTTTGCCCATTTTCCCTTTAGAATTTCCTGCTGTTCCTTTTATTTTAATGATATTTGTTAAGCACTTACTGTATGCCAGGCACTGTGCTAAGAGCTGGGTTAGATATTAGCTTATCAGGTTGGACACAGTCTATGTCCCATATGGGGCTCATGTGTCTTAGTGGGAAGAGCCCGGGCTTGGGAGTCAGAGGTCGTGGGTTCTAATCCCAGCTCTGCCGCTTGTCAGCTGTGTGACTTTGGGCAAGTCCCTTAATTTCTCTGGGCCTCAGTTCCCTCATCTGTAAAATGGAGATTAAGACCGTGAGTCCCACGTGGGACAACCCGATTACCTGGTATCTACCCCAGTGCTTACAACAGTGCTTGGCACATAGTAAGCGCTTAACAAATACCATCATTATTGTTATTATTACAGATGACATAACTGAGGCACAGAGAAGCAAAGTGATTCGTCCCAGGTCACACAGCAGACAAGTGGCGGAGCCAGGATTAGAGCACAGGTTCTTCTGACTCCCAGGGCTGTGCTATATCCGCTAGGCCATGTTACTTCCCACTCCTCCTGTACCTCTGCTCACCTTTCGGAGTTTCTTCTAGTACTTTTCTTCAAAACCTACCTGATTCCGTTACCCATTTCCAAGATGGATCCTGGTAGAGATTTCCTGGTGGATGTTGCTGTACTTCTAACTTTTTTTTTTCCCCTTCCTCCCCGCCGAAGGTTCGGAATGGCCATATCAAAAGAATTACTGATAACGATATCCAATCGCTTGTGCTGGAGATTGAAGGAACAAATGTCAGGTAGGCATTTTTTTAAAATAGTATTTGTTCATCCCTTATTATATGCCAGTCACTGCACTAGGCGCTGGAGTAGATAGAAACTAATCAGATTGGACACAGTCCTTGTCCCTCAGGAAGCTCACAGTCTTAATGAGGTAATGGAGGCAAAGAGAAGTGAGGTGACTTGCCCAACTGACAGTTGGGGGAGCTGGATTTAGAACCCAGGTCCTCTGACTTCCAGGCCCCGTGCTGTCTCCACTAGACCACTCTGCGTCTCAGTTGAATCCCTGGGAAGAAAACATGAATCCCGGGTCTTTCCCTTTCCTACAAACCCATTTCCTGAATGGGACCCATTCTGCATGAGGTTCAGAGACGTTTACCGAGACCAAGAATTTCTCAACGGCTCTATCCAGGTAGCGGGGATATTTCCACTAGCGGTCTGTGGTCTAGTTCAGCACAGAAGAGCCGAAAACATGCCCAGTCTACTTGCACTGTATCCTGTTCATCTTTTAATACAGTGTTTGGCACCTAATGAGAACTTAACAAATACCACAGATGTTACTTGGTTGAAGCCCTGATAGAAGCGTTCCGGTGAGGTTGTGGCCTCACCGTAAGTTGATGCTGAACGTTAAGTTGGCCCTTTGCAGCTCTGCTGCCCACATGGCATCTTCTGCAAAATAGCCTTCCCAAAGCTTCTTGGTCTTATTTAGACCCAGCCAGTATCTACTGAGCGCTCAGAAGTGACACCCAGAAAGGGATAAAGGATACAGATAGGATGGGCTTGCCCTTCTGGTGTACCGGTTTTTGTTTTTTAATGGTATTTGTTAAGCACTTACTGTGTGCCAGGCCCAGTGGTGTAGTCTGGCTGGAGATTTTTCAGTGAGTCAAGATTTTTCAGTTTCTCAATTGAGAAACAACCGTTCTCTCGGTGCCCAATTCTCAGTCCTGTTTTCAGAAGAGTTCTGTGATGCAGTGGCCTAAGACCCCTGAGTGCCGTGATTTCCCTGAAACTCAGCTCCATCTGCTCTCCAACTAAGCCTCTTCTTTTCTGGCAGAAGAGTCCCCAGCATCTGGGGCAAATTGAAGTGGTTCAAAAGAGCGATAGGAAAGGGAATCCAACCCGAAATTACAGTTGCCTCGTCCTTTTCCGCAGCACGACTTATATCACATGCCCTGCGGATCCAAAGAAGACACTGGGTATTAAATTACCTTTCCTGGTTATGATCATCAAAAACTTGAAGAAGTATTTCACTTTCGAAGTGCAGGTAAGGTGGAGAGGGGTCAGGACCGCCCCTGCTGCCCTAAAGAACGTGACCTGCCACCTCCTACGTGGGAGGGGTGTTCGGAGTCTTTATTCCTTTCTGGCATTCTGCCTGGGCTTTTCTCTCACTCCTGAAAAATTTCACATAAACGCTCAGTACACCAGAGGGTATGAATTTAGTAGAAAAATCCAGGAATTCCACAGTAAATAGGAGTAAAAGCAAGTATCCAAAAGGAAGCAATCACCAGCTTCAGGGATTAGAAAAGCAGGTGCAAAGAAAGCATCTCTTCTGGAGCTGCTAGCCCCAGAATGCGCTTCCTGATGGACTCAACTCTTAGCACGGTCTTTGAAAAGTAGATTTATGAGGTGATTTCCATGATCCGAATGCCCTTCTCCCACGACCGCGTAAACAGCTGGTGTCGTCTTGGCAACTCTACAGGATAAACTGGCTTTCTTCCTTGCCATCCATATCCACGACGATTGTAGCTGTAAGCTCGCTGTGGGCAGGGGATGTATCTGTTTATTGCTATATTGTACTCTCCCAAGTGCTCAGTATAGTGCTCTACACACAGTCAGCACTCAGATACGATTGAATGAATGAATGTAGCTGCCTTCTTTCCCTTCCGTTGGTGAAGTCCAGTGGAAATTACGCTTGGCGAGCTCAGTTGCTCACCTCCCAATCTCTGCTTTTGGATCTTCCTAGGAAATAGACTTGTTCTGTCCTTGCCCTCCCTTCCATCCAACGCCAGGTACTAGACGACAAGAATGTACGCCGGCGGTTCCGGGCAAGTAACTACCAGAGCACGACCCGAGTCAAACCCTTCATCTGCACCATGCCCATGCGTCTGGACGATGGTTGGAACCAGATCCAGTTCAACCTGTCGGACTTCACCCGGAGGGCGTACGGCACGAACTACATCGAGACCCTGAGAGTGCAGGTACCAGCTCCTCGCCTAGGCGTCCTCAGGGAAGTCCGAGCGGCGGTAGCTAGCCGAATTAAAAACCGGTGGGGAGCGGGCTTGTATAACGGTTTCAGTGGGGGTTTCTAGTAGGACTGAATGACGCCTTCTTTGGGAAAGTCTCAAGGGACCTTGGGCTTCTGCCTTTTACAAAGAGTCCAGAAAGACAAGCCGGAGAAAGGGGAATCTGGGGGAAACAATTTGAGTTGTCGCGGGTTGGGCCCGGAAGGCCGTCCAGTTCTCAGGGATGGTGTTTCCTGGAAGGGTCTTCGTGAGGCTGGGATCCTGAGAAGACTGGAAGTTTGGAAGTTCACTTGAGAGAGGTCAGAGGGCCTTTCAAACCAAGCTGCTCTCCGTGGAGTATAGATCCGGTGTCACCATGAGAGGAATGGGAAGAAGGGAGGAGAGGAGGAAATGTTCTTTTTTTCTCCCACCGTTAAAAATAGCCCTTGCCTCTGCAGATCCACGCAAACTGTCGCATCCGACGGGTATACTTCTCAGACAGATTGTATTCGGAGGACGAGCTGCCGGCCGAGTTCAAACTCTATCTCCCCGTTCAGAACAAGGCTAAGGTGAGCTACCCTTCCAAGGAGGAAATGGGACCGACCGGAAAGGACAGGGCGGGCCACCTGCAGTCTGTTTCTTAAGCATTCGAACTCTTCAAGACCTTCATCCTGTGACCGAGAACCATTCTATCCCCACTCAGGACCCCCCCCCCCCCCGCGAAACTAAGCCGCTTCTTAATGAGAGTGCTTGATTTTTATTGGCCCTTTGCCACAAGGCCCAGAGGAATATAAAAACATAGGATTCATAAACGATTGATTCTCTGTGGCTTGTCTACAAATAATAATAATTTTGGTACTTGTTAAGTGCTTACTATGTGCCAAGCACTTTTCTAAGCACTGGAGTAGTCAGGTTGGACACAGTCCCTGTTCCACAAAGGGCTCACAGCTTTAATCCCCATTTTACAGATGAGGTAACGGAGGCCCAGAGAAGTCAAGTGACTTGCCCAGGGTCACGCAGCAGACGTGGCGGAGCCGGGCTCATAACCCGTGACCTTGTGACTTCCAGGCCGGTGCCGTATCGACGAAGCCACGCTGCTTCAAATCCACTGGGCTTGTTCCAGGAAGAACAACCTGTCCTGCCCTGGGTTACTCACCACTGGCCTTGGGACCCTCTTTTCCTAATCATTCAGGCAGTGGTATTTATTGAGCCCTTGCTGTGTACAGAGCACTGTACTGAGTGCTTAAGACCAGCGGTGTGGTATCTGAAATGTCCCCCCACAAACTGGAAGACTGTCTGTGAACAACCCTATCTATCAGTCAGTCAGTGGTATTTATTGAGCGCTTACTATGTGCCGAGCATTGTACTGAGCGCTTGGGAGAGTAGAATATAACGGGATTGGGAGATGCGTTCCTTGCCAAAAAGGAGGTTCCTTAGTTCTGGGAGCCGGCCTTCCCCTGACAGATTGGCAATCCCCAAACTGACCTGGCAGATAGGCATGGGCACCTGCCTTCTGGCTTTGCCCATTTTGATCGTTTCACCAACACATTCTTAAAATCACTAGGTCTAGCGAAACCTGGCCTCAAAGGGAGCGTTGACCTTCAGTGACCGTTGCATGGTAGCAGGCCCCTGGCCACAGTCCCTTCCAATCGCCTGGGTTCTCTAGATGAGGTACTTAAGCTGCTGCTAGCTTCGGGCTTTCTTTCTGTCTCCATCAAAAGCACCTGATAAAAACAAGATGCCTTGTAAGAATATAACATTTCCCTTTTCTTTTTCCTTCCCCAGCAATAACAGAACTGGAGCATAGCACAGGAGAGGAGCCCTGGGGCTTAATTCTTAATTTAAAAAGGACCATGTGAAAAAGAGAAATATTTAGATAAAGTCCAGTGTTAGGGTTCTTCTATTTAATACTTTGGTTGTCACCCATTCTGTGATATCTGTAACCGTGTAACAGTTCAAAATTGCATTTTTAAGTCCAGTGGAGGATAAGCAGCTTATTGTGGGCACTCTGTCCAACCCTGACACCTGCCCATGGTGTGACAGTTGACCCCTGGGCTTTTCTCCTGTGGCCGGCCCTGGTCCGGGGGAGACAGAATCTTCATCCCAACAATTCCAGAGTTTCGACCCGCCTTATGAAGCCGATTCAGACGCGATGTTTCATCTTATGGTTTTCCTGTCCGTCGTTTTGTATAGTACCTACGTAGAAAAAAAGCTCACCATGTGTTATATAATCTGGAAGTGAATAAAAATGTTTTGTTGTGTTTGTAAGTAGCTTCGGGCTTTTACCTCGGTGAATGAGGTGGTACTTTTCTCTGGTCCTTCTGGAAACAGACCCCTTCTGAAGACCACCCGAGATCGCACGTTAGTTTAGCCCCACTTCTGGAGCTTGAAGAACTTTGTTTAGCCCGAGGCAGATTGTTTCAGGGCAAGGAAGTGGAGGCAAACTTTTTTTGGTGTCAGCCATCTTGAATCCCTCCATTTGGGAACCCCAAAACCTCCGGGCCGAAAGACTCCTTCACCACCCCCACCGCCGAGCCCCGGCAGCTGCTGTCCTTTCCACCGTGCATGGGGATCGAGAAAGAGGTCTCCTAGTGATCAACATCCAGGCAACCTCCTCTGGTGTCATGCCTCCGAAAGTTGCTGCCTGCTGCTTGTGACTACTCTCCTCGTTTTCCAGAAGAAACATGCCACCCATTCCCGCCCCGTCAGCTTTCCCACCTAGCCCGCTTTCCTGGTGCCTTACCAAGGTAAGTGTGAAGCCAGGGCTCGGTCCCGGAGCGTGGCCAGAATGTGATAATAGCATTTACTATGTGCCAGGCACTGTACTAAGCACTGGAGTGGATACAGGGTAATTGGGTGGGACACTGTTCCTGACCCACGTAGGATTCACAGCCTTAATCTCCGTTTTCCAGATGAAGTAACCGGGGTCCAGAGAAGTGAAGCGACTTGCTCAAGGTCACACAGCGGACATGTGGCAGAGCCTGGATTAGAACCCTGGCCCTTCTGACTCCCAGGCCCCGGCAGTGTTTCTCCCCCATCCTTCTGAGATCCATAGTGATAGTCCTGCTCCTCTGCCCAGCCACGATGCCCAGATAGTCCAGCCCATGTGCCCGCCGTTGCCCTTGGGAACATGGAACTCGTTTGGCTGTACGAGCTGCACAGTGCTGGAGCAGGAGCAGAGCTCCTCGTCCTGGTAGTGGCAGGCTAAAGTGGTTCTTCCCTGTGCACTCCGGAGCACATTGCAGGATGAAAGACGCTTTTGTGAAAGGGAGGGAAACGGGGTTAGCGTTCTTCTCATTCGGGGCACAGGCCTTGATGATAAAGGGCTGCTGGAAACGGAGAGGAATAATGCGCTCCCCACACAGAGAGCGCCTTTCACGCCAGTGGCCCCCAAAGCACGTTACCAACTCGATGTAGAGAATTACCTCACCACCCTCTTTGGTGGGGAAGGTGACAGCTGTTCACTTCCAATCAGCGCCGTGTGTCCATCGGGGAGGAAATGGAGGGATTTGAGGGTGATGTGAAGTATTTGTTCAAATTGGAATGAGGCCAGGATGAGCTGTGGCCTAGGAATACTGCAGGCGCCTTGTCCGTTTCCCCTCCCCCCGTCCCCTGGTCCATGACTCGTGGTCTCCCTTGGTTTGGGGTGTCTGTTGGGAAATTGAAGGGATGTAGATTTTTTTATTTTTTTTTGCCGAAGGGGAAAATGAGGAATTAAAATAGTTGAGATGTCTTTAAGGAGCGTATCTAATATGACAGGGAGTAACTGGAGTTTGTGGTGGTAGCGGATTAAGTTGCATTAAAATAATGATTCTGGTATTTCCTACACGTTACTCTGCTAAGCACTGGGTCAAGTGCTGGGGTAAGTACAAGATAATCAGATCAAGCACAGTCTCTGTCCCATCTGGGGCTTACAGTCTAAAGGGGAGGGAAAATAGATACTTAATTCCCATTTTTTTACAGCTCAAGAAACAGAGGCCCAGAAAAGTGAAGTGACTTACCCAAGGTCTCACGGCAGGCGAGTGGCAGAGCCGGATTAGAACCCAAGTCTCCTGACCTCTCCCACCCCCCCATCCCGTGCCCGTGTGCTTTCCAGTAGGCCACACTCGTCAACCTGGGACCCATCCTGCTCCAAATAGGTGTAAGGTAGAATTTATTGAGCGCTTACTGTGAGCAGAGCACTCATACTAAGCATTTGGGAGAGGACAATGCAATTGGGTGGTAGGCACTTTCCCTGCCCACAAGGAGCTTACAGTCTGGAGGCAGAGATGGACACTAAAATAAATTACAGCTAGGGGAAAGGGGAAGAGTGAAGGGTATGCGCATAGGCGCAGTGCGGCTGGGCTAAGTAGATTTTACCCTTTGACCACTGGATCATAACAGTTGAGAATTATTGGGTCAGGGACTTAAAATTAACTACTATTTTGGAAAAATAACACTTTCCCAATAAAGCACTCCCTAGTCAAACTGATCGAGTTTCCTGTCAGGAATGACAGATGAATCTTGGTCCTAGGATCGAGAGCGGGCACAAATGAGTTGATTGTAGATCCCCAGTCTCACTCTTCCCTGCCAGTGGGATTCCTACTGGGACACGACGTGAGTACCCCTTTTTTAAAAAAAAATGGTATTTGTTAAGCATTTACCACATGCCAATCACTGTACTAAGCGCTGGGGTAGATATAAGCTAATCAGGATGGACACAGTCCTTGTTCCATGAGGGGCTCCCAGTCTTAATCCAGAGAAGCAGAATAACTTGCAGACAAATGGCAGAGTGTGGATTAGAACCCAGGTTCTTCTGACTCCCAGGGCCATGCTCTAACAACCAGACCACACTACTTCTCTTGGGACAACTGTGCGGTCAGGGCCGTGGCAAGATCCGGAGGAGTCTGGATCAGGGGGGCAGTCACAAAATCTGCCCAGCCTAAAAGTTGCCTCCGTGGTCTCTTTACCCTTAAACCCACTTCTGCCTTCCCCCTTCCCCAGGCTCTCTCTATCTTCCCCGAACCTTTAATATTATATTCTGCACACAGTAAGGCCCTCAATACATACTGTTGATTGATTGCTTTCTTTTAGGCGAGGAAAATGGGTTGAACGTGGGGGACAGTGGAAGGCAGAAAGCAAATTGTAGGGAAGTGTGCTTTTACTTGGCCAAAACTGCTTCTCAAAATTACTCCATAAAACCTCCATTACAGCCTAAATGCTCTACCATTCTCCTCCTTACTACTTTCTCTGCCATTCTTCCACCATCCTTCTCATTCCTTTTGTCTGTGCTGTGTCTCTCAAACGCAATTCCCCATTGCAATTTCATTCCAGAACATTTATACTAACTGCAATTTTGAATTTGCCTGTCAGGATTTTTAGTTTTGAAAACTTAGTTCAGTCGACCTTTGACGGTAAAAATAATAATTATGGTATTTTAGTGCTTACTACATGCTAGGCGCTATTCTAAGCAGTGGGGTAGTTACAAGCAAATCGGGGTGGACAAGGTCCCCCTCTTCCATGTTGGGCTCACAGTCTCCATCCCCACTTTACAGATGAGGTAACTGAGGCATGGAGAAAAGTGACTGGCCCAAGGTCACACAACAGAAAAGTGACAACTGGCAAAGGCGGGATTAGAACCCATGACCTGACTCCCAGCCTTATCCTCTGTCCACTGCGCCATGCTGCTGCTTCATCCCATCCCTTCCACTTTAGTCTATTTTGCACTCAAATGTTAATTATTCCTGGGTTTCCTTTTCCCCCTGCCTTTCTCTAGACATGTTAGTTCTCTGTTATCCTTAATTTTCATGCTTTCTCTCTCCCCCACCCTCTCTTTTACCCTCCCTCCCTTTCTCTTCATGTTTTGCAAACCATATTATATTTACTCTTCCCTCCCAGGTTAATCTTATTTAGCTTTGCGAATATTTTTCAGTCTCTTCTTCCCTTTCCCCTTCACACCGAATCCTCTTTTGAGACTTCTTCATGTTGCCTTTCCCCTTGTCCTACGTCATTTCTCGGCCCTGCTGTCCGTCGAGCGGTAAGAACACTAGTGTGGGAATCAGAAGGCACGGTTTCTAGTTGTCTCCCGACAGGCTGCCGAACTTGGACGGAGACCACGCTCGCATTAGCCATCTGCTGCACCCCTGCCCGCCTTCTGGCGTGTGGCACTCCGGGCCCTCGCCGAAACGTGACTGGCAAGGAGCAGAAGTTTCTGGGAAAGCCATTAGCACCCTAATCACTTCCTCTATGCAGGTTCTCAGGCCCGAAGTCTCGGAACCAAGGCTCATCTAATATTCCTAACGGGAAACTCTACCATCAGCGAGAGTCAACTTTCAGAATTTCCCAGCAAATTATTCTCCTTGCAGCCTCTTGGCCACAGCTAGCTGAACCTCTCCTTAACCCCTCCGAGGATCCTTCCCATCACTTTTCTAACCATGGAAGGCAAACCCTAAAACTCTGCCTCTCTTTCTCTTCCTCTGCGGCTCTCTGGAAGCTTCTAAGTGAAAGCACCAAACACTTTCAAATGGATCGGTTCTCATCTTGTCCCCTCAGAGGGGAGTCCCCAAATTTTGACTAGCCCTTTTGCTTTTATTCTCATTTTGGGGTGCTACCTCCACCCGACTTTATTATTCTTCATTCATCTTTGCTCTTACTTGAGGATTCCCCCTATAACTGGGGAAACAGTGTGGCCTAGTGGAAAGACCGTGTGTCTGAGAGTCAGAGGACCTGGGTTCTAATCGCCGCTCTGCCAAATGCTTGCTGTGTGACCCAGGGCAAGTCACTTCCCTGTGCCTCAGTTTCCTCAACTGTAAAATGGGGATTAAATCTCTGTTCTCCCTCCTCCTTACAGTGTGAGTCCCACAGAGGACAGGGACTGTTTCCGACCTGATTCGCTTGTTCTTACCCCGCAGCTTAGAACAGTGTCTGACATATAGCAAGCACTTAAATGCCATAAAAAAACCCAAATAACTGGAATCCTTGCTCTCCTTTGTTGTGAAGTCACGCATGTATGCCATTACCAGCTCCAACCGATACTTAATTTTCCAGTCTTCATCTTTGTAAGTGATGGGTTATAGCTGCCCTGTGCCTCTCAGCTGGGGGTCTGAGTAATAGAGGGTTATAGCAGCAGCCCTGCCTTCTTTCCCCCTTTCCCTCAAACTCTTCTCTTTTCCACCCATTTACCTGGAAACCCCCACCAAATTGCACGGTAAGCACACAATAAATACTATTACTACTCCCCGTCATTCCCTTCCCGTGGACTTTCCAAACTTTCCCTGGGACTGGGTCCACCTCAGGTTTCCTGCAGCACTCCTCCAAGCTGCAAACAGACCGCCACTGCTTCTCTCTGCTGGGCCTGCCCTCTGGCTCTTAGAGAGTAGCCAAATACAGATATCATTCAGAGGTTCGAGTCCTACTTTGGATTAAGGGAGAAGGGAGAAGAGGATTTGCTGGTGACAAAGGAAAAGCCGAGTCAAAGGTCAGGATGGCCATCCTTGGACTAATCTCCCCTTCAAAGCCTTTTGAAAGCACATCTCCTCCAAGAAGCCTTTCCTGACTAAACCCTCATTTTGTCTTCTCCTCCCTTCTGCGTCTCCCTGATTTGCTCCTTTCATTCACCCCACTCCCAGCCCCACAGCACTTATGTCTATATCCATAATTGATGTATTTATATAAATGTCTGTTTCCTCTAGACTGTAAGCTTGTTTGGGGCAGGGAACGTGTCTACCAACTCTGTTAAACTGTAACTCTCCCAAGTGCTTAGTATAGTGTTCTTCACATAGTAAGGGCTCAGTAAATATGATTGATCGATAGTTTCCAACCCCCGAACCATCTGAGCCTCCCCTTCCCTTTGGAGCAGAGACACATGAAGGAAAATGATGGGGGAAGACAGGAGGAGGCAGGGAAAAGGGGAAGGCAGAGAGGAGCACCATCTCTAATTCAGTCTAGGGCAGAGCTGGTAAGCAGAAGTTACATTTTTGACCCCCAACTAGTCATTCCTAAGTGAAAAAATAAACCCCCTGGGGAGAGTCTGGTCTCCTTGGTGGGGGCGGTGGGGGGCAACTGGGGCTCTGCTCTCTGAACTGTGGCAAGGCTTTGATCAGGGCTCTGGTGCAAAGTGCTTGTTTTCGACATCAAAGGCCAAGCCTCCCTTTGAAATCCTATCTGGGGTGTCCCTGCCACACACACACCCCCTCACCCCCCCACTTTAGGGGGAGGGGACAGAGGCGAGGAGCCCAACAAGAGCAGTTTTAGGTGGGAGCTGGGCTGAGGAGAGGAGGTCAACTTAGAAGAAGTGAGGGGAAAGGTCCAGATGGGTGAGTGGACACTACGACAGATCTGTGGACCTGGGAGGCCAACTTATCAGGATCCGTCCTGCAGAATCACGACAAGTACGTAGCAAACTCCAGTGCCTTCTGTGACAGCTAAGCCCACCCCATCTTCCCCTACCCCACTCTGCTCTCCATCCTTCACCCATATCTGATGAGTGGAGGAGCTAATCTACTCATGGGATGTCATGGGGAATGAAGCAGCCTGGGAGCTGGGGGTGGGGGAAGATGCTTGGTGCTGATGGTAATAGTATTTGTTAAGCACTTAATGTGTGTCTACCACTGTACTAACCACTGGGGAAGATAAGATAGACCTGTCCCACGTGGGGCTCACCATCTAACTAGGAGGGAGGACAGGTATTGAATCCCCATTTTGCAGATGAGACAACTGAAGCGCAGAGAAGTTGCCCAGGGTCACAGAGCAGACAAGTGTCTATATCTATTATTTATTTATTATAATTGTGATTCATTAATTTATAATAATGCCTGTCCCTCTAGACTGCAAGCTTGGTGTGGGAAGGGAATAATCTGTTCATTGTTCTATCGTGCTCCCCCAAGTGTTTAATAAATACCACGGAATGAATGAAAAGTGGCAAAACAAGGATTAGAACCCAGGTCTTCTGGCTCCGAGGGTCTTTCCACTAGGCCATGCTCCTTCGTAGGATTTGGATTCACAATTTCTGTATTGCTCCAAGCTGCCAACAAAATCTCCAATTTGCAGGAGCAAATGATGTAATGCCCTGCACCTGCTGCATCTTCTAATTGAGGTGAGCTTCCTGTCTCTTTTGGAGAAAACACTCTCCTCAGGAAGGAGGCCCAAGTAGGGTCAGTGCTGATGGGAGGTGGAGTCAGGCCGGAGTCTTTCCTGAGCTGATGGCGAGGGTTGTCGGGGGAGGTCAGCTGAGTCTGGTTGTTGGTAATGTCAGAGGCCTGCAGAGCTCCTTGTGAACTAGCCTGTGGTGGGGTTGGGAGAGGATCTGACTGTCAGAGGCCCCCAAGAAGGTTAATTAATCATAATATTTATTAAGCATCTACCAGCTGCCAAGCACTGTAACCAGCCCCGGAAGAAAATTAGCATCTTCTTCTTCAGATGCCATCAAGTCATTTCTGACTCATAGTGACTTTATGGACATATATCCACAGAGTTTTCTTGGTAAAAAGACAGAAGTGGTTTACCATTGCCTTCTTTGTGCAGTAAAAATTTAAGTCTCTGCCACTGTCCGTGATCAACATTTTGATCACTTGATCATCTGCCTTTGACTCTTTCCCAGGCCGCCGCTGCCCAGCAAAGATGAATCAACTTTGAAGCTTTGGCTTAGACCTTTCTATTATGGGTAACCCTGACAAAAGGGTATCTCTCAGTGGCATAGCTCTAAGCTTCACCGGCATATGCAAACTCTCCTGCCATGTAAGGCGTTGATTTATAGGAGAGGAGAATTAGCTCTCCTGGAAAAATCCTGGGGAGGTGGAATGGAAGCCCTGGGAGAGACCCAGACTCTGAAATTCAACTACCAATGGTCCAGTAAATGAGGAGAGATCAGTCGGGCAGCTTTCCTCAAGCTCTTGTAAAGCTGGTTTCTCAAGCCACACAATTTCAGCCCTTCTGTCACCCCCTGGAATGAAAGAATCAGGGTGACTGGCCCAATTTTAGAAACAGAGGCCCAGAGGGAGGAAGAGGTTGTGGCCAGTGTCGCTTGGTGGACCTGGAGGCCAGCTGGGATTGACCATCTTGAAAGTCTGGTCCCTAGTCCAGGGTGCTGCCCTGCAGACCCTTGGGTAACTTCCCTGCCTGAGGCTCTGCCATCGCTCAGTGTTGACGGGTTGTTTTAGGAGCAGGTTCCTTGGAAAGAGCAAGTCAGTGGGTGGAGAAAGGGAGGGAGGGAGAGAGGTGATTTCTTAGGTCCTAGGGAATCTCAACTCACATGCAGAGTTGATGTAAGATCTGCTTTCCAGAAAGCCCCTGCTTGTCCGTATAAGGTGCCAAAATAGATGGAACAGTCATAATGAGGTGAAAAGCTTAAAAGACAGGACCCATTTGGGTCCCATTTGGGGCCAGGTGGTAAGAGTGACCCCCAAGCTGCGGCAGTGGCGATGCCAGGGAGGAGGAAGAGGACCAGAGCAGAGACTGATGAGCCTCCTTCCTTCTCTTTGCTGGCAGTGACCCCTTCCATTGCTGGGGCCAAAATGGCTCATGGGAGTTTTCAGCACAATTTTTTTTTATGCTATTTGTTAAGCGCTTACTATGTGCCACCCCACTACTGTCCCAGAGTCCTTTCTGTTTCCCAGGTCAGCCCCTGAGAAACCCTCCTACTTAGACTGTGAACTCCGCGTGGGACAGGGATAGTGTCTGAACTAATTAACTTGAACTCAGAGGAGTGCTTGACACATACTAAGTGCTTAACAAATTTCACAATAATAATAAACAAGAGAGGGTCCGTAAGGATCCCCTTGGTGTTGGGGGCTCAAACAGCTGCTGGTAAAGAGCGAATCTCCCTCCAGCTGTTCACCCTCTTGTTCTTAATGAGTTTGACGGAGGTGGGGGCTGTTCGTCCATACGTCAGATCTGGCAGGGTGGGCTCTCAGGACCAACCCTTACCTGGAAGATTGGTGTGAGGGGCAGGAGGGAAGGGGCTGAGCTGAAGGGGTTCAGGAGGTGTCAGTCTGGGGAAGGGGTGGAGATACGACATGGCTGAGGCCACAGGAGGCTGTAGAAAAGATTCCCAGGCCTTGCTCTCCGGTTTGGAAAGAAGTGAAGCCCGCTCTTGCCTGAAGCCCCGTGGATCCTCCCGAGCAGTGACACCTGGACAGATGTTTCCAGGCCCAACCCAGGCACGGACTCTTCTCTCAGAAAGAGAATCCCAGAGCGGTTTCTCCCTTCTCCCACCTCAGGCTGAACTCCACAGGAGGGGACTTTGGTGTTCAGGAGCCTGCCTCTGGAGAGCACTGGCCCCTCATTCATTCAATAGTATTTATTGGGCACTTACTATGTGCAGAGCACTGTACTAAGCGCTTGGAATGGACAAATCGGTAACCGAGACAGTCCCTGCCCTTTGACGGGCTTACGGTCTAATCTGACATCTGCCCCCTCAGAGGCATCTGCTCCATCTTCTTTTTTTTCTTTTTTTCTTTCTTCATCTTCTTTTTCTGTGCACAGGCAGAGAGAGCTCACTCTCAGCTCTGTGTACTATTATTAACAGTAGTAGTAGTTAATAATAATTGTGGTATTTGTTAAGCGCTTACTAGGTACCAGACAATAACTAAGCACTGGTGTATTTATTGAGCACTGGCTGGGTGCAATGCAGTGGGCTAAGCACTTTTTCTTTTTAAGACATTTGTTAAGTGCTTACTTATGTGTCAGGTACTGGGGTAGATACAACCTAATCAGGTTGGACATAGTCCCTGTCCCACGTGGAGCTCACAGTCTTAATCCCCATTTTACAGATGAGGTAAGTGAGCCACAGAGAAGCGAAATGACTCGGCCCGAAGTCACCCAGCAGCAAAGTGGAGGAACTGGGTTCAGAATCCAGGTCCTTCTGACGCTCGGGCCCGTGCTTGGGAAATACAAGGGACCACTCAGAAAATTGCCCTCTGCAGTCCGCGATCCAATGAATCCCTCAAGCCTGGATTCTAAGATGTCCTTGCATTTGGCTCTGGATCAGTTAGGGTGTGTGTGTGTTGAGGGGGAGTCCGGATTTGGGGTGAGTGGGAATGTTTTACTGTCGATAACTCCTTTCCTCTTCTCTTGGAATCTTTTACTGTCGACGATCTCTTTCCTATTCTCTCGGTTCTCTTCTGATGGGGATTTAATGACCCCCGGGAGCAGACGAGCTGGGGGCGGGGGGGCCTGGGAACAAGGCAGATCTGCATTTTCTCTCCCAGCAGGGTCAGTTTCACCTGGCGCCAGGGCCACACGGCGAGAATCCGGGGTTCACCCCCTCCGCCTCAGGGGGTGAGGGGCAGGGTGGTGGCCCCGCCAGGCTGGAGATTCTCTGTAAAACGAGCATTTTCACTCACTCCCCGTGAACTAATCCTTTGCAGCTGTTGTCTTGTGCGGCAAAGACAGTTGTTGAAGGGGAGGGAAATATTTATTTTGAGTTTGGTCGCTGGCCGTGGACCAGGAAAAATGAATGACCATATTGGGGCCTCAGTCTGGTTGTCTGTGTAAACGGGGGATTGGCGATGTCTCTGGTGACGACTTCACCTCCGGAGGGTGAAGTCAGCCCCAGAGTGTGGAGCGGGGTGCGGAGAGCGGGGTGCCGGTGGGGAGCGGGTGCGGGCGAGGACCACCCAAGCACAAGGAGGTTTTATTATGGGCCGAAAGGAAGGGCTCGAGCACTCTGGGAGGTGGGGAGGAGTGGAGAAGCGCAGGGAGCTGAGCAGGAGGCTGAGGTAGTTGGTGAGAGGATTTGGAAATGGACAGTGCTTGCTCTGGCAGGTTGTCGGACAGGGTGGGCCATCTCTCGGCAGGGAGACTGGCCGGGAGGCCCATCAGTCCGTGGCCCCTGGGCGTGGGTGGGCCATCAGATTTGAAATGGAAGCTGTGGAAAGGGTCCCCAGGCTGGCAAGGAGCGAAACCCACTCTCTCCTCAGCCCGGTGGATCCTCCCGAGCAGCGACACTTGGACAGATGCTTCCGGACCCAACCCAGACAGGACTCTTCCCTCACGAGGGGAAACCCAGGCAAGTCTGGAAGGTGGCAGGGAACCCAGGAGGGAACCCATCCCCTCCCTCAGCCGGCACCCCACAGTAGAGCAGCATGACAAAGTGGAGAATGAGAGCCTCAGGAAACACCAATTCTCAGACATCCTGAGCCTTTCCCAACTGACCTGAAGCGGCGGGCCCGTATCCTCTAGACCTCAGGAAAGCTGTGCTGGCTGAGGAGGAGGAAGAGCCACTCCAACCCCCCAGAACTCTGACCTCAAAGTCGACCGAAGGCAAATAATTGAAGGGAAGTGCATTCATTCAGTCGTATTTATTGAGCACTTACAATGTGCAGAGCACTGTACCAAGCACTTGGGAGAGGATTATATGATAACAAATGGACACATTCTCTGCCCACATGTTCATTGGCTCTAATACTTACAGCATCCACATTCAGCTTCTCCTCACCCTATAACTTTACTTCACCCCTCAGCAAGTGGCCTGTTTTATCCCCGACTGATTGACTATCTGGTGGAGGTTTTTTCTCTTTAATGGTATTTCTTAAGTGCTTACTATGTGCCAGGCTCTGTACTAAGCTCTGGGGTAGATTTAACATAATCAGGCTGGACACCGTCCATGTCCCGCATGGGACTCACAGTCTCAATCCCCATTTTACACATGAGGTAACTGAGACACAGAGAAGTAAAGTGACTCTCCCAAGGTCACAAACAGGCAATTGACAGAGCTGGGATTAAACACCAGGTCCAGGGGTGTTCTTGAGAGGGAAAATGAGGAGGCAGAAGAGAGGCTGGGATCTCAGTAGTTGAGAGAGTTTGGGAATCAGACACTCAACCGGTCACCTTTGTTGCCAAAATCTTAAGTGTCAGGGTAGCAGATGGGAAAGCAGAGTAGGTTGGGCAGGCAGTTTTGCAGCTTGATTCTCCAAATCCCTGGCCCACAAGCGATTTGTGTGTAGAGTGAGCTATGTTGCCTACTTGACCATCTTCCCCTTTCTATTTTGCTTCTCCTATCACTAGGCAAAGAAGCACTTGTGTCTGCCTGTAATAAATGGGCACAAAATGCCCCCTCCCCTCCTGTATTTGGTATTGTGGTATTTGTTAAGCACATACTATATGCCAAACACTGTATTAAGTGCTGGAGTAGATGCAGGGTAATTAGATCCCACGTGGGGCTCACAGAGTAAGTAGGAGAGAGAACAGGTATTGAATCCCCACTTTGCAAACGTGGTAACTGAGGCCAGGAGAAGTGACGTGACTCACGCAGAGTCACCCAGCAGGTACGTGGAGAAGCAGGGAATAGAACCCAGCTTCTCTGACTGTCAGGCCCGTGCTCTTTCCACAAGGCCACACTGCTTCCCATGGAAGCCAGACACCAAAGGGGATCCCTGGGGGGGTCTGGGAGCTTCTTCAGGAGAAAAATCAGGAGCGGTGACCCCCAGGTTTGGCAGGGGCAACCTGGACTACCGAGAGCCTGGAGAAGAGGGTCCAGGAATGGGCTGAGACCTGCTCTTCGTGAGGGAGCCCTTGGAAAGCTTCCACCTTTAGGAGCGGCTCTTCTCCCACCTCTGAGCTCTGGCTACCCACCTGTAGCTGGAGCAGAGGCCCCTTCACTCAACGCAAAGCTCACCACCTCCAGAAAGAGTCCCCAGTTGAAAAATAATAAAAAAAATTGTAGTAGTTGTTAAGCACTTACTATGAGCTAGGCACTGGGGTAAATACAATAACATCAGATCAGACCAAGTCCTTGAGTCACCCGAGGCCCACTGTCTAAGGGTGCGGGGGAGAACAGGTATCTAATGCCCACTTCACAGATGAGGAAACTGAGACCCAGAGACATTAAGTGACTTGGCTCTGACTGTTGTTTGGTTTTTTTTTTAAATAGTATTAGCTAAGCGCTTACTATGTGTCAGGCACTGTACTAAGCCCTAGGATTTGTACAAGTTAATCAAGTTGGACCCACTTCATGTCCCACATGGGGCTCACAGTCTTAATCCCCATTTTACAGTTGAGGTGACTGAGGCACGGAGGAGTGAAGTGACTTGCCCGAGGTCACATAGCAGACAAGTTTCAGTGACGGAATGAGAATACTTCAGACTTCCAGGCCCTTGTTCTATACACTGGGCCTCGCTGCTGTTTTGGAGATGAAGAGCCCGGATGGGGTTGTACAAAGAGAAGGGGTAGATGAGTCAGAGGGGGGAGTTTCAGGGGGTCCCCCGAGACCCAGGCAAACAATTCACCTCTCTAGACTGTAAGCTCATTGTGGGCAGTAGATAGTCTGCTATATTGTTGTCGTACTCTCCCAAGAGCTTAGTACAGTGGTCTGCACACGCTAAGCACTCAATCAATATGATGGATTGATTAATTGTTGATTGATAGACAAGGACCTGGGGAGAAGCAATGATCTGGTCTGGACTGGTGCATCCTGATTCCCCTGTCCATGGTTTTGCTTGAGAGACCAGGGTGGTGCAGCATGGTTTAGTGGATAGAGCATGGCCTTGGGAATCAGAAGAACCTGAGTTCTAATCCAGGCTCCACCACTTGTCTGCTGTGTGACCTTGGGCAAGTCACTTCTCTTCTCTGGGCCTCAGATCCCTCATCTGTAAAATGGGATTAAGACTATCAGCCCCATGTGGGACAGGGACTGTGTCCAACCTGATTAACTTGTATCTACCCCAGTGCTTAGAACAGTGCTTGGCATATAGTAAGTGATAAACGGTTACCATTAAAAAATAGGTTTTGAATCTCCATCTTACAGTGGAGGAAACCGAGGTACAGAGAAGTTAAGTGACTTTCCCAGGATCGCACTTAACGAGTACCATTATTATTATTATTCGTAGTGAGAAACAGTAGGGTCGCGATGGGAAAGCTGGACTCAAGAGGCCTTTCCCGATTAAACCCTTCTTTCCCCAACTCCTTCTCCCTTTCATTCATTCATTCAATTGTATTTATTGAGCGCTTACTGTGTGCAAAGCGCTGTACTAAGCGCTTGGGAGAGTTCAATATAACAACAGACACATTCCTCCCTTCTGTATCTCCTACCGGATCTGTCCCCCTTAAGCACTTGATAGTCACCCCACCCTCAGGCCCTCAGCACTTGTGTACATATCCATAATTTATTTATATTAATGTCTGTCTCCCCCTCTAGTCCGTAAGTTCCTCATGAACAGGAAACTTGTCCACCAGTTCTGTTGTACTGGAGTCTTAGTACAGTGCTCTGCACACAGTAAGTGCTCATTAAATACCCTGATTGATCAGTGATTGCCCCTTCTGAGCCTCAACTGTCCACTTATCCTGGATGAGAGGATTGCCACCTCCCCCAGGAAGCTTGGGGTAGGGCCTACAAAGGAAAAGACTTCGAACTCCTTTGAGGTTGAATCAATTATTTTGAGTGCTTCCTATGTGCGCAGAGCACTGTACTGAGCACTTGGGAGACTACAATATAACAGTACTACCATATGACAGTGTACCAGAAACATTCCCTGCCCCCAGTGAGCTTTAGCAGCTTGTCAGCTGTGTGACTGTGGGCAAGTCACTTCACTTCTCTGGGCCTCAGTTACCTCATCTGTAAAATGGGGATGAAGACTGTGAGGCCCAAGTGGGACAACCTGATCACCTTGTATCCTCTCCAGTGCTTAGAGCAGTGCTTTGCACATAGTAAGCGCTTAACAAATGTCATCATTATTATTATTATTATTTACGGCGTAGAGGGAATCCTATCAACTCTCCTGAGAGTAGCCCCAAGCCTCAGCCAGACTCCAACCCATTCTTTGCCTTCCTTTCGCGGGCCATTTGGCACTCCCCCGTTTAGGCTGTGAGCCCGTCACTGGGCAGGGATGGTCTCTTTCTGTTGCCCAATTGTCCATTCCAAGCGCTTAGTACAGTGCTCTGCACATAGTAAGCGCTCCATAAATACTATTCATTCATTCATTCAATAACTATTGAATGAATGAATTCATATTTCTCACTGCACTTCGTACAGTCGTTTTCCACACTGTGTGACTGTGGGCAAGTCACTTCATTTCTCTGTGCCTCAGTTACCTCATCTGGAAAATGGGGATTAAGCCTGTGAGCCTCACGTGGGACAACCCGATGACCCCGTATCTCCTCCGGCGCTTAGAACAGTGTAAACCCGTCAAAGGGCAGGGACTGTCTCTATCTGTTAGCGATTTGTACATTCCAAGCGCTTAGTACAGTGCTCTGCACATGGTAAGCGCTCAATAAATACTGTTGAATGAATGAATGCTCTGCCCATAGTAAGCGCTTAACAAATACCAACATTATTATCATTATTATTATACTCTTTGAGCACTTCTCTCTCCGATTTTAAAATTATTTCATGTCTGCCCCGTGAGCAATAATAATAATGTTGGTATTTGTTAAGCGCTTACTATGTGCCAAGCACTGTTCTAAGCGCTGGGGTAGACACAGGGGAATCAGGTTGTCCCACGTGGGGCTCACAGTCTTAATCCCCATTTTACAGATGAGGTAACTGAGGCACCGAGAAGTTAAGTGACTTGCCCAAAGTCACACAGCTGACAAGTGGCCGAGCCGGGATTCGAGCCCATGACCTCTGACTCCAAAGCCCGTGCTCTTTCCACTGAGCCACGCTGCAGGGATAGTGTCGTCTGTCGTAGCCTCTCGAGCGCCTAGTACAGTGGTCTGCCCACATTAAGTGCTCAATAAATAGTGTGGATTGCTTATTTGATCACCAGATGGCGCCTCCCCCTGGTCCTGACATCCCTCCTCCGGAATTACTCCTTCAGGTTAGAAAGAGGTTAAGATTTAAAGGAAAAAGACGGAGGAGCAGGGTGGCTTAGTGGATAGAGCCCTGTCTTGGGAATCAGAAGGACCTGGGTTCTAATTCCCAGCTCTGCCACTTGTTTGCGGTGTGACCTTGGGCAAGTCCCTTCCCTTCTCTGGGCCTCCCTCAGCTCATCCCGAAAAATGGGCATTAAGGCCGTGGCACACGTCCCTTGTGGCTCACGGACGGTGTCCGACCTGATCAGTTTGTAAGTACCCCGGCACTTAGGACGGGGCCTGGCGCATAGTAAGCGCTTAACCAATGCAAATAATTTAAAAAAAGAGTTAGCCCATAGAGAAGCAGCGTGGCTCACTAGAGAGATCCCGGGCTTGGGAGTCAGAGCTCATGGGTTGTCAGCGGTGTGACTGTGGGCAAGTCACTTAACTTCTCTGTGCCTCAGTTACCTCATCTGTCAAATGGGGATTAACTGTGAGCCTCACGTGGGACAGCCTGATGACCCTGTAGCTACCCCAGCGCTTAGAACGGTGCTCTGCACGTGGTAAGCGCTTACCAAATACCAACATCATGATTTTTATTCTCCTCAGACCTTCCCAACCTCCCATTTCTCAGTCCCTCCCTCACCTAATCTTTCACCCCTGCAGCGGGTCTGTCCTTGGTTACCTCCCGACCTCGCCCTCTGACCTTTCCCCACATCGCATGGGTCTCAAGTCACCAGATGTGTGTGTTCCTGGGCTCCAAAACCCGGTGAGCCAGCTCTGAAGTTTTCCAGGTTGCCTGACACTCCCGCCGAGGCGGGGAGACGTTGGCTAAGTAGCGGCGTCAGGCAGACTCCGCTCCTCACTGGCTTGGAGCTGGATGGGCAGGCCCAGACCAGAGAGGGGGGTCCGGCCCAGATTCGGTGCCTACCCGTCCCCCGGGCCACGCCGGCTCCCCTCCCCGTCCGGGCGGAGGGAGATTTCTCCAAGCCAGCTGGCTCTGGGCCAGCCAACTAGGGGAACCGGAATTGTTCACTTCCTCGTTGCATCTTTTTGATTCTCCTCTAGCCTGGGGAATTCTTCAGTGAAAAACCCTACTTGGGCAGGGTTGCCAAAAGTCCATAAATTCAGGCAGCTGAAAGGACTGAAGCAACAATAACTGCAACTGTGGTATTTGTCAAGCATTTACTATGTGCCTTGAGCTGTACTAAGTGCTGGAGTAGGTACGACACAAGCGTGACGGGCACAGGCCCTGTCCCCAACAGGTCACACAATCTAAGAGAGTGGGAGAAAACAGGTATTTAATCCCCATTTTACTGAGGAGGAAACTGAGACCCAGAGGTGTTAAATGACTCTCCCCCCCGTCGCACAGCAGGCAAGTGGCAGAACTGGGATAAGAACTAGGATCCCCTGACTCCCAGGCCCGAGCTCTTTCCACTAGGCCATCCCGCTTCCGTAGGCAGTGGCACAGTAAAAGGTGGAGCAGTGGCTTGCGGATAGAGCACGGGCCTGGGAGTCCGAAGGACCTGGGTTCTAATTCCAACTCCACCGCTTGTCTGTTGTTTGACCTTGGGCAAGTCACTTCACTTCTCTGGGTCTCAGTTCCCTCATCTGTAAAATGGGGATTATTACTATGAGCTCCATGGGGGACTGTGTCCAACCTGATTTTCTTGTATCTACCCCATGCTTAGCCCAGTGCTTGGTACAGAATAAGGGCTGTAAAATGGGGATTAAGACTGTGAGCCCCACGTGGGACAACCTGATTCCCCTGTGTCTACCCCAGCGCTTAGAACAGTGCTCGGCACATAGTAAGCGCTTAACAAATACCAACATTATTAAAAATGTCATATATACATATACAGGCCCTACAGACACTCCCAATTTCAGCTCGTTTTTTACGGACTGTGAAATTTTGGATGTCGGCTAGCAGAGAGCCACAGCTCCTCCTGCCCTCCCAGCAGGTGCTGTACTGGGCCGAGCTAGGGGAACTGAAGGGCGGTTGTGGTATTTATCTGTGGTATATAACTGTGGTGTTTAAGTGCTTACTATATGCCAAACACCGTTCTAAGCACTGGTTGCCCCCCCCCCACTCTTGTGGGGCTTTCTTGGGTAAGGCAAGAGCCGGAAGACATACACCTCTGGGAGAGTTTAGGGTCTAATCTGGGGGTGAGGAGGGATATTTGAAGCTTTCTGGAAGCTAGGGAGTGGCATCAGATCTTCAGAACTCGTGGATGGTTAAAAGCAATGGTGGGGACCAAATCCTGGGGAAATAGAGGCAGCGCAGGCTGAGTTCTTGCCCCAGGCCCCTTCCCCTGGACCCCTCCCCCAAAGTTTCGGGCCCTGGACTCTCCCTGGCTTGGAGCCTGAGGCAGTCATCGCCAGCTCCTGGGCAGCCCCCAATGCCCCGACTGACGTAGAGGCCTCTGGGGTTTGCTGGCCACCTCCGAGATCCCCAGTTTGGCTTTTGTGACGGAAACCTGTCGCTATGGGGACGGGCCCCGGCTCCAGCTTGGAGCTGTCAGGTTCACCTCCTTGTTTCACTGGTTCATTTTTGTGAGTGAGAATTTCCAGATGGCCCCTGGCTGGGCAGATACTCTCCCAGCACTGCTGGCAGCCCCGGGCCCGGCTCCCAACTCTTCCCTCTCCGACCCCAGGAGGGGGATCCCTTCTCCCCCAGAATCCTGGCGAAACACCTCACAGAGACCCCAACCGTAGCCCCTCTCTTACTCAGAGACCGCCCTCTGCCCACTACCTCCACCCAAATCTCCTCCAACCTACAGAGAATCCCAGTTCTGTCCGTTACTTGCTGTATGACCCTGGGCAAGTCACTTAACTTCACCGGCAAAATGGGGACTCCATACCGGTCCTCCTTCCTGCTTAGTCTGTGAGCCCCATGTTTGACCTGATTATCTTGAATTTACCCCAGCACTGAGTACAGGGCTTGGAACATACTAAGTGTTCAACCAAGACCACGATTATTATTACCCAGGGAAGACTTTCTCCCTCCTCCGGTTCCTCTCCCTGTTGGGCCGGGAAGAGAACGGTGCCTGCTTGGCTCTGATGGTTGTCCAGTTGGTGGGCTTTTCCCAGTCAGCTGCTGTCTGAAGGGTGAAGGTGGTTGGTGGAGGGGGGACACAGCTGATTGGGAAGGTCTCCTCAACCCCAAAGTAAACCTCATCCCGGGAACCTCCTGACTCTCTCCCTGGAATGAGCTTAGATCTGTCTTCTCTCTTCCTCTGCCAACCCAATCACTGAGGATTTGTTCCTGAAAACTGGGGGTCAGTTTATACCCTGATTCACTCCTCCATCTCCCATCACATACCTGGGGGGTGGTGACCGTACTCCTGGGGTTGAGGCTGTGCAGTCTCAGGAAAGTGGGGGTTGAGAAATGGTGTGTGTTCCTCTGTCTTACCCCTTCACGTGGCCAAGATTTTAGGCCCGGTTGGTGGCGTGGGTTTCTTTTCCTCAGAGAACCCAGCTGACAAGATCCTAACTTCGCCCAGGTGCCCAGAGAGACTATCCCCAGCCACTGTCATGGCACTATTCTACGAACAGCCTTCACCACCCTCCACCATCATGGCACCGGTCTACCTCCAGCCCTCCACGCCCGCCGGTTGCCATCCTGGCACCGTTCTACTCCCAGCTCTCCCCCATACTTGCTATCACGGCACCTTCTACTCCCGACCCTCACCCCCAGCCACCATCAAGGCACCATTCTACCCCCAGACGCCATCGTGTACCATCCTAACTCCAGCCCTCTGCCCGCGACGACCGCCATGGTACCATTCCACCCCCGGCCCTCCACCTCAGCCGCCGTCATGATGCCATTTTACCCCCAATCCTCACCTCCGGCCGCTATCGTGGCACCATTTTGCCCTCATCCTCCACTCCAGCTACCGTCATGGCCCCGTTCTATTCCTGGACCCCGTCGGGGGATGGGGAGTTGGGGACCTTCTCCCCTCCGATCTGATGCTGTTTCAAACCAGTGAGGCAATCCTAACCAGAAAAGGGGAAAATACTGGCACTTGCTCCGTTGAGAGTTGATGGCCCCCCGTTGCCCTGGATACCTCTCCTGCCTCTGGCTCGGGCCTCCACCCCTCTGGCAGAGAGGCAGGCCAGTCGGTGGCTCTCGGGCGGGCGACGCTTCAATCACCACCTGCCACTGGACGCAGCTCTGCCTTGAAACAGCCACTACGTTGCCCTTCTACCAGACTCTGGTTCGAAGCGGGGCCGTTGGGGGAAAGCTGTTGTCATCAAGGGGGAGTGGAGAGTTTAGGATCAGCACCTTCCCTTTCCCCTGGGGGACAGAAGGGACTCTCCCAAGCCCTTAGTACAGTGTTCTGAACGCAGAGGCGCTCAATAGATATGATTGAATGAATGAAGGAACTCTCCTGAGATCTCCTAGGAGCTGGTAGCAGCATGGCACATAGTAGACCACAGGGAGGGGAGATGGGTCACAGCTCTGTTTCTTTGGAAGAGAAGCAGCATGGCCTAGCGGATAGAGCACGGGCCTGGAAGTCAGAAGGACCTGGGTTCTAATCCAGGCTCTGCCCCTTATCTGCTGTCTCACCTTGGTCAAGTCCCTTCACTTTTTTTCATCTGTAAAATGGGGATTATAACTGCGAGCCCTATATGGGACAGGGACAGTGTCCAACCTGATCAGCTTGTATCCACCCCAGCGCTTAGTACAGTGCCTGGCACAGAGTAGGTGCTTCACAAATACCCCAGTCGTCATCAAGAGATTGGAGAGGAGGAGGGCTCCCAAGTTTTGGTTGAGATTGTCCCCTGTGCTCTCTGGGGAGATGTGTTCGATGTGTCCCTCTCCCTGCCGCAGATCATAGCAGCGTGAGGCCGCTGCTATTCGAGGAAAGACGGTGCTTCAGCCAACCCAACGAGAGGCAGATACATTCTCTTTTTAAAGACCTACGGAGAAGGAGATATCCCAACACCCTTCTATAGCCCAAGTCAATGTCTAACGACCCTGTGGTTGGGAAGTGATTCTTTGTGTCTAACCCAATCTCTCCCCTCATATCCGATACTTTCCTTCTTGTTGGAAGGAGCTGTTGCAGACGCTCCACCTTTTATGGTATTTGTTAAGCACCTATTATGAGCCAGACACTGCACTATATGGCAAGTGCTTTTCTAAGCACTGGGGCACATACAGGTTAATCAGGTTAGACAGAGTCAGTCAGGCTCCCAGTCTTAATCCCCATTTTATAGATGAGGTACCTGAGGCCCAGAGAAGAGAAGGGATTTGCTCAAGGTCAAACAACAGGCCGCTTCCCTGCTTAGCCCCTGTGTCATCCGGGGGCCCTGGAAATAGACTCCGGTTTCGTCTCTCCCTCCTGACCCCCTCCCTGCCCTCCGTCTGTAAAGCAACGTGGCTTAGTGGAAAAGAGCACGAGCCTGGAGTCAGAGGACCTGGGTTCTCATGCCGGCTCTGCCGTTTGCCATTTGTCTACTGTGAGACCGCTACAAGGCCCTTCACTTCTCTGTGCCTCAGTTACCCCAGCTGTAAAATGCAGATTCAATCCTTCAATCCTTTTCCTTCCTACTTAGACCGTGAACCCCATGTGGGACGTGGGGACCGTGTCCAACCTGATTAACTTGTGCCTAACCCAGCGCTTGACAAATAGTAAGCGCTTAACAAGTACCGTTATCGTTATTAATCATCAACACTGCTGTATTGCGGTTTCCAAGCGCTCAGTACAGCGCTCTGCACGCAGTAAGCGCTCCATAAATACGATTGAATGAATGAATGAATTATTATTAGAAGCAACGTGACCTAGTGGAGTCAGGAGGACCTGCTTTCTAATCCTGGCTCCGCCACTCTTCTGCTCTGTGACCTCGGGCGAGTCCCTTCACTTCTCCGTGCCTCGGTTCCCTCATCTGTAAAATGGGGATCGAAACCGTGAGCCCCAAGCGGGACGGGGACTGTGTCCAACCCGATTTGCTTGCCTCCATCCCAGCCATATAGCCTGCCTGGCATATCGTAGGTGCTTAACAAATACCACAATTGCCCCGATTATTATCTGAGCGGAGCTAAAGGCGAAGCCTGTGGAGAGAGGAGGGGGGAACCCAGTCGGCTCCTCGCTCAGACCTAGGCCTCCAGGGCAGAGCTGCCCCCTTCTCCCTCTCTGTGCGGAGACGTGTCGATGTGAACCCGAGCGGGAGACGGGAAGGAATGGAGCAGCCAGGCCCGGCAGGCTCCCCGGGAGAGAGAGACCCTCTTTCCGTTGCTCTGCTCAGCAGCCTCGGATGGCCCAAGAGGGGGATGGGGGTGGTGAGAAGAGAGAAAGGCTGTTCTTCCCTTTTAAAGTAATTAGCCCGGCCATAGTGGCTGCAGGGATTTACAGCTGTGCTTGGCCAGAGCCTGCCTTGCAGGCTCCGCTCCAGCCCAGTCGGCACTGGGGCTGGCGGGGGGGCCATCGAGAGGGTGGGGGAAGGGGCAGGGGGCCGCCGCAAACCTTCCACCCCGCGGTCGGGGCGGTGTGCCGTAATGCGTGGCTCAGTGGAAAGAGCCCGGGCTTTGGAGTCAGAGGTCATGGGTTCGAATCCCAGCTCGGCCTCTTGTCACCTGTGTGGCTGTGGGCAAGTCACTTCTCTGGGCCTCAGTGACCTCATCTGTAAAATGGGGATGAAGAGCGGGAGCCCCACGTGGGACCACCTGATTCCCCTGTGTCTCCCCCAGCGCTTAGAACGGTGCTCTGCACATAGTAAGCGCTTAACAAGTACTAACATCATTATAATGGATAGAGCTGGGAGTCAGGAGGACCTGGTTCTAATCCCGGCTCCGCCACTTGTCTGCTGTGTGACCTTGGGTAAGTCGCTTCACTTCTCTGGGCCTCAGTTTCCTCATCTGTAAAACGGGGATCGAGACTGGGAGCCCCACGTGGGACAGGGACTGTTTCCTACCCAATTTGCTTGTAACCACCCCGGCACTTAGTAGAGGGCTTGGCACACAGTAAGCGCTTACCAAATGCCACAATTATTATTATTATTATTATTCTAGGAAAGCAGAGAGACAGAGGGCCAGAGGGAAAGGATCATCGTTTTCATCATTATAATAATAATAATAATGAGGAGGGTGGTTTTAAGTGTTTTCTAGGGGCCAAGCATGGGTAGATACAGGATGATCAGGTCAGACACGGTCCCTTCTTCCACATGGGGCTCCTTGCTAAGGGAGAGAGAAAACAAGAAAGGAGGCAGGGAGCGGGTGGGGAGGGAGGGAGCCGGCTGGAAACGGCACAACGCCTTCCAGGTCTTCAGAGTTTCCCTGGCGGGTTTTCCTTGGAGAAAGTGTTGGCCACAGCAGAGCCGGGAGAGGCAGGGGGATTTCTGGAGAGTCAAAGGTGCCTTTCCCAGCTCTTCCCACTCCCCATCTGTTTCTGGGCATGGTATTGTGGATAGAGCACTGGCCTGGGAATCAGAAAGCCATGGGTTCTAATCCCGGCTCCACCCCTTGACTGCTGTGTGACCTTGGGTAAGTCGCTTCACTTCTCTGGGCCTCAGTTACTTCATCTGTAAAGTGGGGATTGAGACCGGGAGCCCCATGTGGGACAGGGACTGTGTCCAATCCAATTTGCTTGTGTCCACCCCAGCGCTTAATACAGTACCTGGCACAGAGTAAGCGCTTAAATACCACAATTAGTATTATTATTAGAACTGGTGTCTAAGGAGGGAGCTTAATCCAGCTTCCACCGGGCCACAGGTGGCCGACCTGCCAGACCCGCATTCTTCTCAGCGTCACCTCTCTGTCCAATTCAGGATGGGGCATGAGGGTGTTGGATTTCAGGACATCTGTTGCCCCTCTCTTGGGCAGAGATGACGCTGGGCTCGAGGAGTCGAGACGTCGAGTCAGATAGCGTTCGGCCACCACCAGGCTCGCCGTGGCCTCCTGGTCGGGCCAGGACCCCAACCCCCCGGGACCTGTCTTGCTTCATTCCTGGTTCCCAAGGCACCCGGGAGATTGGATTGGCTCCAGGGAACTACAGGGAGAAACCCGAATGGCAGCCAGAAAATGGCACGTGATTCCCGGTTCGTCAGCAAACATCAGCTGAATGGACCGGCCCCCCCTCCCCTCCATGGTCCCCCTCCTTTATCCTCTCCTTCCCCACCTTCCCCTCCCCCATAGTTCCTGGCATCTGGAAATTTTCATCCCTCAGAAGCTGTCCCGCCTTGCGAGTTGGGTGATTCCGGTCAATTGATTTATTCCCCCTCTGGATGGGGGAAATTGAGGACCAAGGAGAAAGCACCCAGATGGTCCTTCACTGACCCTCCCCTCCCCACCCTCCCTCACCCGCCCCAGTCCTTTTGCTGCTTCAAGATGGCGAGACAGGCCCAAGGGGGAAGAGAAGATGGCCCCTGGGGAGAAGAGAAATGGAGGAAATCGCTTCGTTAAGACATGATGAGGAAATTGAAAGAAGTGAATCTGGTGAGATTGATTTGCCCTAGATACTGCCATCTCCCGTGTCTGGCTCCAGCTTCTTCCTGGCAGGGAGAGTCCATGCGAGTGACCGCAGAGGGCCGTGACTCTTCACTTGGGAAGAGAATCAGGATTAAGGCCCCTGGCCCTACTCCCGATTCCCTCTCTTCTGTTCTTCTCAGCAAGCCAGGAAGCCAGCGGCCGATATTCGTGTTAGGTTCGGGTCCAACTGCTGCAGGGCCGGCCATGGTGACCAGTGACGCAGCAGTAACTCCAGGAGACAAGTCAAGGACAGACCCCCATTTTAACCACTATCTGAGAGGCAGGGGGGTCTAGTGGAAAGAGCACGGACCTGGGAGTCAGAGGTCGTTTTTACGGTACTCGTTTAGCTCTTCCTGTGTGTCGAACACTGTTCTAAGTCCCGGGATAGGTACAAGTTCACTAGGTAGGACACAGTCCCTGTCCCACATAAGCCTCACAGTCTAAGTAGTAGTCAGTCAATTGAATTTATTGAGCGCTTACTGTGTGCAGAGCACACAGACAGTACAATATAACGACAGACATTCCCTACCCACCACGAGTTTATAGTCTAGAGGAAACTGAGGCACAGAGAAGTTAAATGACTCTCCCAAGGTCACCAAGCAAGCAATAGGTAGGGCCAGGATTAGAGTCCAGGTCTTCCAACGCCCAGGCCTTTGCTCTTTCCACTAGACTTTCCCGTCTCTATCTGTTGCCGAATTGTACATTCCAAGCGCTTTGTACAGTGCTCTGCACATAGTAAGCGCTCGGTAAATACTATTGAATGATGGAATGAATGCTATGTAATCTTGGGGAAGTCACTTCACTTCTCTGTGCCTCCATTTCTAAATCTGTGAAATGGAGATTTGGAACCTGCTCTCGCTCCTATTTAGACTGATCTCCACGTGGGACAGGATCTGTGTCTGGCCTGATTATCTTGTATATACATCTGCTGTGTGATCTTGGGCCAGTCACTTCACTTCTATGGGCCTAAATTACCTCATCTGTAAAACGGGGAGTGAGACTGCGAGCCCCACATGGGACATGGTCTGTGTTCAACCCAATTTGCTTGTATCCACCTCAGCCGCTTCGGGCAGTGTCTGGCATCTAGTAAATGCTAAACAAATACCATAATAATAATTATTATTACCTCAGCTGGTACAGTGTTTGGCCCTTAACAAATACCGCAATTATTAATTATTCTGAATTACTCAAATGATAGAGTGGGAACCATTCTTAGTGCGTTTGCAGAATGTTTCATAAAAATCCGGGCAGCAGAGGAGTGGTGTGGTGGCCATTTGGATGGCGAGGAAGAGGTGAGTCCTGGAAGTATTGAGGAGGAGAAACAGACGGGATATGGCGACAGACTGAATATGAGAGTTGAGAAGCAGTGTGGCCTAACGGATAGAACCCGGGCCTGGAACTCAGAGGGACCTGGATTCTGATCCTGGAGCTGCCAGGTGTCTGCCGTGTGACCTTAGACAAGTCACTTCTCTGTGCCTCAGTTCCCTCATCTGTAAAATGGGGATTAAGACCGTGAGCCCCAAGTGGGGTTCGGACTGCATCTAACCCGATTTGCTTGTATCCACCCCAGCTTTTGGTATACTGCTTGGTACGTAGTAAGAGCTTAACAAATGCCACTATTGCCATTATTATTGAAAGAGAGGGGGAAGAGTGAAGGATAATACCAAGGTTATGAGCTTCAGAGTTGGAAAAGTTAGATGGATGGGGAGGATTTGGGAGTGAAGAAGAAGAGTGCAGACAGATGATGACCTGAAGAGAATCCAGGTCCAGTCACGCGTATTTCCTCTTTTCCCTTCTCACTCCCCCTCCTCGCTCGGCCCCAAAGCCCTTCGTATTTGTACAAGTGTTTTGCCGCGCTTTATTCCAGACCTACTAGCCAGATGAGACTGGGATTCCAAGTTGATTTCCAGGGAAAAATGATCGTTCCACTGATCCCCTCCCCACCCCTTCCTCCCCCGCTCTCCTGGGAAGGGTGGACACGGAGAGGCGGCCAGGGGAATCTGAGCTGGGAAACCACTTTATTTCCATTTCACTTCCTGCCCGCCCACCTCACCTTCTGCTTCCCCTCTCCTTCTTTGAGGAGGGTGGGGAGTGGAAGAAGATTCCTGGGAAGAGAGAGAGACTTCCTCCCGATAAAGCCTTCCTTTCTTTTCCAAACAGATTCCAGAAACCGTCTGTCTGGAGCTCCTTCCAGCGGTATACATGTCCATTCTTCAGATGGGAACGCTCGGGATGGCTTGCCCGAGTCGTTGGGTTTTTTTTTGAAGGTATTTAAGGTATCGCTAGTGCCTGAGCCAGAATCGGGCCCTTATCTGTGGTGAACGGATCCTCCTCAGTCAGATAGCCAACTGAGGATGTGTTCTGAGCGTCTTCTGGACCTCTGTACTAAGTACAATAAAATCAGTAGACCTGATCCATGCCCTGGAAGAGCTGATATCCGGTGGGGAAGATAGAAAAATACATTACAGCTGGGAGGAAGCAGTGTGGCTTGGTGGCAAGAGCACGGGCTTGAGAGTCAGTGGATGTGGGTTCTAATCCTGACTCTGCCACTTGTAAAAATAATAATAATGATGTTGGTGTTCATTAAGCGCTGACTATGTGCAGAGCACTGTTCTAAGCGCTGGAGTAGATGCAGGGTGATCAGGTTGTCCCACCTGGGGCTCACAGTTTTAATCCCCATTTTACAGGTGAGGTAACTGAGGCACAGAGAAGTTAAGTGACTGGTCCACAGTCACCCAGCTAAGTGGCAGAGCTGGGATTCGAACCCATGACCTCGGACTCCCAAGCCTGTGCTGTGTTTGCTGTGTACCTTGGGAAAGTCACTTAACTTCTCTGTGCCTCAGTTGCCACATCTATAAAATGGGGATTAAGACTGTGACCCCCACGAGGGACAACCTGATTACCTTGTAGCTACCCCAGTGCTTAGAACAATGCTTGGAACAAGTAAGTGCTTAACAAATGCCATAATTATTATTATTGTTGATATTATTAAGTAAAAGTATATGTGAGGTATATGTTTGGGAGTACGTGGGAAACAGCCTGACCTTAGTGGAAAGAGCTCAAGGCTGGGAGTCAAAGGACCCGGGTTCTAATTCTGTCTCCACCACTTGTCTGCTGTGTGACCTAGGGTAGGTCGCTTCACTTCTCCGTGCCTCAGTTTCCTCCTCTATAAAACGGAGGTCGAATCTTACTCACTCCTACTTAGACTGTGAGGACAGAGACGGTGTCCATTGTGGTTATCCTGAATCTACCCCAGCGCTGGTATAGTGCTTGGCACATAGGAAGTGCTTAAAAAAAGTTCCATTAAGAAATGTACATAGGGACAACAGGTGTTTAGGTGGCAGAGAAGCTCTAAAGCTCTAAAGAAGATATAAGTTGGGGCTAAAGAAAATGTTAGGAAAGAGGTGACGTGATTTCAGAAGGACTTTGAAGATGAGGTGGGATACGGTCTGTGGGAAGTGAAGGGGGAGGCAGTTCCAGACCGGGGGCAGGAGGTGAGCAAAAGGTCAGTGAGCAGAAACAAAGCTAGAAAAGAATGAGGAGAGCCAGTTGGGGTTGTACTGGGAGAAGAGAGTGGATAAATAGGTAGAGGAGAGCTGCTTGACTGCCTTAAAGTCAGTGGTGTGGACTTTCTGCTTGATGTGGAGATAAAAAAGGGCAACCACTGAAGGTTTTGGGAGGTATGGGGATACGTGTTCAAAGCTACATTTTAGGGAAATGATCCAGGCAGCGGAGCAAAGGATGGACCGGAAAGGGGAGCGGCTGGAGGCGGGGAGGTCAGCGAGGAGGCCGACGCGGTAGTCAAGCCGGGATACGACAAGCTCCCGGACCACCGTGGTGTCCTCGGGCCAGAGAAACCCAAGGGCCGGATTTCCGGTGTACCTGCTCCCTCTCACCCCCCAGTTCACCAGGGCAGTCGGGAACCAGTCGCTCCACCAAGCCTTCTATCCTATCTGGCTTCTCCATCAGCTTCCGTATAAACACGGCTTTCCTCCCCAGGATGCGGGGGACCTCTCCTCCCTGCAGATCTGGATGTTGTCAGATCTCTCCCTCTCCACTGGCAGGAAGTGAGATTCCGCCCCCAGCCCCCTCCAGCGGGTTTCAGGCCCCCCATCCCACGCTGAATAGGCCACCTAAGCTTCTCCCGCAGGCTGGCCTTTAACCCTTAGCTCCTGGGCGATAAATACTTGCACCTTTTATGACCCAAGGGCCTTTTCTCTCTGGAGACCACCTGAGCCCTGTGACTCTTCACTTAGAGGTTGGCCAGGCCCATGGCTGCCCGGTTATTTGAGGTCAGTGGGAAGCAAAGGGGGAAAGGGGAGGAAGAAGCGAGGGCTGAGGAAATAAAGCTAATATCTGAGATGGTCAAGACTGAGGGAGAAGCTAATAGTCAGGGAGACAGTTGCCCTATCTACTGGACTAGTAGTATTAATAGCCACAGCAGCGATAGCAGTAATTGAATAGTTACTGGGTGCAGAGCACAGTACTAATCCCTAGAGCAGTACAAAATAAGCAGATGACTCCTTCCCAGCCTACGAGGAGTAGCAACGTGGCCTAGAGGAAAGGGAACGGGCCTGGGAGTCTAAGGGCCTGGGTTCTAATCCCAGCCCCACCACTTGTCTGTTGTGTGACCTTAGACGAGTCACTTAACTTCTCTGTGCCTCAGTAACCTCATATGCAAAATGGGGACAGAGACTGCGAGCCCTATGTGGGACAGGGACTGTTTCTGGTCCTATTATCTTGGATGATAATAATAATAATGGCATTTATTAAAGACTTGCATGTGCCAGACACTGTTCTAAGAACTGGGGTAGTTATAAGGTAAGCAGGCTGACCCATGTGAGGCTCACTTTTTAATCCCCATTTTACAGGTGAGGTAACTGAGGCACAGAGAAGTTAAGTGGCTTGCCCAAAGTCACACAGCAGACATGTGGCAGAGCGGGGATTAGAACCCACGTCTACTGACTCCCAAGCCTGTGCTCTTTTCACTAAGCCACGCTGCTTCTCCACCCCAGCACTTAGTAATAATAATAATAATAATGTTGGTATTTGTTAAGCACTTACTATGTGCAGAGCACTGTTCTAAGCGCTGGGGTAGACACAGGGGAATCAGGTCGTCCCACGTGGGGCTCACAGTCTTCATCCCCATTTTACAGATGAGGGAACTGAGGCACCGAGAAGTTAAGTGACTTGCCCACAGTCACACAGCTGACAAGTGGCAGAGCTGGGATTCAAACTCATGACCTCTGACTCCAAAGCCCGTGCTCTTTCCACTGAGCCACGTGACTGGCCCATACTAAGTGCTTAGCAAATACCATAATTATCATTATTATCACGATTACTATTGCACAGGGGAGACAGTGATATTTACAAGTCAAGTCATCAAAATAAAGAATTGCCTGTTCGATGAATAAACGTGCATATATGTATGCAGAAATAAGTACAAAAGTATTATTTATTCAATCGTATTTACTGAGCCCTTACTGTGTGCAGAGTACTGCACTAAGCATTTGGAAGGGTACGATACAAAAATAAACAGGCACATTCCTTGCCCACAGTGAGCAGAGATGGCTGATGCATTTATTTGACTTGGGCTGCCAAGAATTAATCAGGGAAGGCATGTTGGAGAAGGTGGACTTTTAGTAGGTCTTTGAATATGGAGAGAGCTGTGGGAGGCTGGACTTGGGGAGGGAGGGAGTCCTAAGATTACGGAACAGTTTGAGTGAGGGGACGGAGGTGGGAGAATAGAGAACAAGCTGCAGTTAAATTAGAGTGTAAGCTCGCTGTGGGCAGGGAATATGTCTACTCAGTTACAGTGTTGTATCGTACATGTCCAAGCTGTTAGTACAGTGTTCTGCACACAGTAAAGAGCTCAATAAATATGACTGACTGATAGAGTGGGAGGAACAAAAAGAGAAGAGAGGGCAAAGAGAGTGGATAAGTTGGGTGGAGTGAGTTGTGAAGAGCCTTGAAGCTGACTGTGAGGAGTTTTTGCTTGAGGCAGAAAGACCTGGAGAGACAATGGAAGACTTTGAGGAGTGGAGAGCTGGAGCCAAATGACGCTCCAGAAAGATGGTCTGTTTTGCAGTGGGTACCGTAGATTGGAGCGGGAAGAGGCCGGAGGCAAGGAGTTCAGGGAGAGGAAGCTGACGCAGTAGTCCAGCTGCGATACGAACAGACCGCTTCCCGAGGTGGTAGCTATTTGTGGGGAGGGGAAGGGATGGATGTGGGAGCTGTTGGAGAGGTAGGTCTCACAGGATTTGCAGTAGAATGAATCTGAGAGTTGAAGGAGGGCGAGAAGTCAAAGATGTCGCCAGGGCTGTGGACTTTTGGGACAGGGGAAATGGTAGTGTTAATCACCCTGTCTGACTTAGATGGTTTAGGCGTTCACTGATTTGGAGACAGGGTATTTTTTAAATGGTATTTTTTAAACACTCACGCTGTGCCAGGCACTGTACTAAGCACTGGGGAAGATACGAGTTGGTCAGGTTGGACACAGTCCCTATCCTGCAAGGAGAGCACGGTTCATTTTACCATTTTACCGATGAGATAACTGCAGCTCAGAGAAGTGAAGTGACTTGCCCAAAGTCGCACAACTGGCAAATGGCGGGGTCAGGATTAGAACCCAGGTCCTCCTGACTCCCGGGCCTGTGCTCTATCCACTAGGTTAGATTGTCCCGGAAGACTTGTTGAGTTCCTTTCCAGTTCTAGGAGTCTAAGATTCTTGGTCCTAGGTGAGAGATCCCTCCACGCCCGGTCCTTGGTGACATAATTTTATGAAATAAGGATGACCAAGAGATCGTTCCAGCCGGCTGGACGCCAGAGTGAGTAGGGAATGTGTCTGTTATATTGCTTTAGTGTACTCTCCCAAGCGCTTACTACAGCGCCCTGCACACAGTAACTGCTCAATAAATGCCATCGATCGACCGATGATTGATCGATTGACTTCATCAGTCAAGGGAAGAAGCACTTTTAAACCGAGAAGGAATGGAGGTCGTATCTATTAGGAGCCGTGCGTGCCGGGAAGACAGGGAGCAGTCTCCCTGCCCTCTGCCACTTGGAAAAGATCCAAAGAGTTTAGAGTAGGTGGAATTCAGGGCCTCAAACTGTGGAGTTGGAAATCAGCTGCTAGGTGAGGCCAGGCTCTGGACGGTCCAGCCAGGTTTCCAAAGGTCTGGGGATGGGGGTCTTGGAAGAAGTGACTCACTGAGGGAACTCTCCAGGAATATGCCTTTAGCGCATTCTCCCATCCCGCACAGTGGTGGAAAACTATAGAATGTTTCAGCCAGTGGATTTTCCCTAACACAAGGTAATTAAGGGATGGAAAAAAGAGTAACCTCCTCCTGTCCCTCCTCCTCTCGTCAACGCAAGGCAATTAAGGGACGGAGAAGAGACTAATTTAGAGAAGCAGTGCGGCCTGGTGGATGGAGCATGGGCTTGGGAGTCAGAAGGAACGGGGTTCTAATCCCGATTCTGCCACTTGTCTGCTATGTGACCTTGGGCAAGTCACTTCACTTCTCCATGCTCCAGTTCCCTCATCTGTAAAAAATGAGGATTAAGACTGTGAGCCCCATGTGGGACGGGGACTGCGTCCAACTTGATTAGCTTGTACCTACCCCAGTGCTTAATACAAGGCCTAGCACATATTAAGTGCTTAACAAACACCATAAAAAACAAAAATAGCAACAACAAAAAATCCTCTTCCCCTCCTCTTCTTTCCCCTCTCCTATCTTTCCACTTTCTTCCTCTTCCCTCCCTTCCCTCCAGCGTTAGGGAATCTGTAGGCTCCAGGCTGGGTTTGGGTCTCGGCTCTTTTGTCAGGTTGGGTCGAACTGACATTTAAAGTGCTTAAGCCAGAGCCCTGGAGTTCTGAGGGAGCCCTGGAATCCAGGGTGAAGAGCACAGAAAGCCCTTGGGAATGCAGGAGGTGCTATCTCTGGACGCTTTTGGAGAGTGACAAAGAAAAAATCTCTGCAGAGAGAGGAAGCAGCTGGCCTGCCATCAGTTTCTCTTTGCTTTTCAACTCCAGCTTCCCTCCCGTATTTTAGGATTGACCACTCTCCCTTCTTCCCTTCCTCCCTCCCTCCCTCTCTCTCTCCTTTCCTCTCCTCTTCCTTCCTCTCTTCCTCCCCTCCCTCCCTCCCTCTCTTCCTTCCTCTCTCCCTCTCCCTTCTTCTTTTCTTCCGTCCCCATGCAACGCCGTGGTCTTCTTGGGCTGGATCACTCACTGTCTATGCCCTTCCTGGACTCGGGGCCCCCTCCTCCCTGGTTCACCACTCCCCCTGGGAGAAGGTTGGGGTCGGAGGGAAACTGGGGGTTCCCTGCTGCTACGGTTTTCAAAGAGAACCATTTTATGCTGGCCAGACTCTGCCGTGCTGACCTGGTTGAGGTGCGCCGTGTTGCCACGTGGCTTGACCGCACCCCAGGGGGACAGTCCCAGAAGTGCACGCGGGGTCAGCGGGGCCCCCTGGGACCCCCTTAGGGTGGGACCGGCATACAGTAGCCGCTTCCCCCACAGAAGGCTGTTATTGTGACCCACAAATAGGTTGGCCGCGGAGGGACGGGAAATCCTGAAGCACAATGAGGGTTTGATTTTGGTGCTTTCCTCCCGGCTGATGTGGTCTAAATCCGACCGCCTGGGAAAGACAAAGCGTGGCAGGATAAGCTCAGTCCCCATTCGGCCCAGCCCCTGCCCCTCCCCCGGGCCACCACGCTGTGCTGGACGGGCTGGTCGGGGCTGGGCAGCAGGGACAGGTCGAGGGGCCGCCCCTCTCCGCCCCCCACCGTTGGCTCCCTGGGCCCTCTGCCAGGGTGGGGTGGGTGCCAGAGCCCTGCCACCTGGGTGGGGACCGGGGACAAGAGGAGCGATTAATGACCACTCCACACCACCCCCGCAGAGCCGCAGTCCACGCCCAACGGAGCCGGGGCCGGCTCAGGACGCGGGCGGAAGAGATTAGCCCCGAGAGAGGCCGGCGGTTCCGTCCGGTGCCTGACTCCCCATGGGGAAGGGAGGCGGGAAGAGATGCCGCTTGACCCGGCTCGGCCGGCCCCGGGCCGGCCACTCGAGACCGGCACTCCGGCCGCGGCCCCGCCATCATCTCTGACCAAGGCCGGGATGGCTCCTTCCAGTCTGAGCCGCGGTTTTACGCTCCGCAGAACGGGAGCGCACCGCCTCCTGCGAAGAACCCCCCGTGTTAGGTCCATACCGGGGAGGACCCCATGGCTCCTGAACAGCCTCACTGAATCTCCTTCCAGTGGATCTGCTTGATAATAATGATAATAACTGTGGTATTTGTTAAGCGTTTACTATGTGCCAAGCACGGTTCTAAGCACTTGGGTAGTTACAGGTTAATCAGGTCGGACACACTCCCTGTCCCCCATGGGGCTCATGCTCTTATTCTCCATTTTACAGATGAGGAAACTGAAGCCCAGAGAAGGGAAGTGACTTGTGCAAGGTCACACTGCAGACATGGCAGAACAGGGATTAGAACCCAGGTCCTTCTGACTCCCAGGCCCGGGCTCTACACTTGAAGCCACACTGCTCTTCTTGATTGGCTCAGTGTTCCCTGACCTCCTCCTCCTCCTCCTCCTCCTCTTTCTTCCTCTCCAGACTAATAATCTGGGGGGCTAGAGGCTGGTGTGCCAGAGGGAAGGGGAGGACTGGACAACCTCAAGGGCTCTTCATCTGTGACCCCTTGAGTCTCCTCTCTATGAGGCTGAGGACCAGGCCACTAGGTCATGCCCTGCCAGGCTCATGACAGGCCAGGCAAGACTGACCAAAATTCTGCTGTTGCTCCTTGAAAACTCAGCCAAGGCCGAAGGCAACGAACAGTTTGAACGGAAAAACAAGCAATCTCGAGGGAGGGTGAGAACAGAGGGGGTGGAGAGAGAGAAAGAGAGAGAGAAGAAGCTCCCACCTTGAGCAAACAAGTTTATGGAAGTTTATTTTCTTTCCTGCGGGCTAGGAGAGAGTGGTTGACAGCTGCCCACGCATATCAGTCTGGCTCCCGGATGACCTCAGGAAGAGTCCAGCCTCTCACCCAATACTACTGGGCTGTAAAAAGAATCTTCCGCTGAATCTGACTGCGGGTTTCTCAGGCCCCGGGCCGAGAGGAATATCTCCTGCCTCCTCAGAGGGGCATACGGCCTCCCGCTCTCACTCCTTCTGGGCAGAAGCCCCCCGGCCCCGTTCTCCCCATTTCACAGAAGAGGAATTATAACGGTGCTATTTAAGTGCATACTATGTGCCAACCATTGTCCTAAGCGCTGGGGTAGATACGAGATAATCAGGTCCCACATGGGGCTAACATTCTAAGTAGGAGGGAGACCGGGTATTGACTTCCATTTAGCAGATGGGGGAACTGAGGCATGGAGAAGTGAAGCGACTTGCCCAAGATCACACAGCAGGTTAGTGGCAGAGAACTTGCTGCTCCCCCAACTTCTATCCCCCAGTACTGACGCCAGTGCTTACATCTCACAGCCCCCCTAACCACGTAGCGTCTATGGACGTATCAGTTACTGGATTATTAGAGTCTGTCTTCTCCACTAGATTGCAACATCCTCAAGGACGGGGATTGTGTCCATTACCCCCGTTGTACTCTGCCAAGCCCTTAGTTCAGCGCTGTGCACCCAGCAGGCGCTCAGTAGATTCCATTGGCGGATTCAAGTTCAGAAAAGGGTCCCAGTGGCCTTCGAGCCTCCTGACGACTCTCTGTTGGAGTCCCAAGCCCAGTTTGGCCTCTGAACAGCCTTCCCTGGAGCCCGGGTGACCGGACGGAGGTTGGGCGGAGGTTGACGGAATCAGAGGGACAATGTGCCTGCTGGGAGCTGGGATGGGGTCACTGGTTGCGCCTGGCTGTGTGGGCTCCCCCGGGGTGGGGATGTGAGCTGGGGCACCTGCTGATCTTCCCCAGACCCCCAGGGAACAAAACTCTCTTCTCTAGGCCTCATTCCTCCGCAGAGATAAGACCAGCTAGGACCTGGCTCAGACCTGGCAGCCCCCGGGGGGTGGGGGGGGGGGACCAGCTCTGGACACAGAGTCCTCTGTTTGCCTGTCTGGATTATCTCTCAGTTAATTATTGATGAGCGAGAGGCGGATGTGCAGGCAATGAATGAAGCCCTCTGAGGACCCAGAAGGCAGGAACGTCCACTGGGATTGACCCCCATCCCCTCACCCTTCCGGAGGGCTTGGCGGGGATGGAGGACTGACTGAACCAGACACAGCTTCCTTCCAGCACTTCAGCACTTACGCACATATCTTTAAATTATATATTTTAAGTTCTTTATGCTACACACCTCCTACAGACCATAGGTTTGTTACAAGACTGTTGTATTGCACTCTTCCAAGCACTTAGCACAGTGCTCTGCACACGGTAAGTGCTCCGTCAATACCGTCGATTGATGGATTGAATCAAGCCCCTCTTCATTACCGTCCCAGCAGCCCCGAGCCCAGAGCTGTGGGGTCTGGCCCCCTCTCCGCGTCAGTCAGCGCATGCCCCTTGTAGGCTGGCTGACTCTTAGAGACCCAGGCCCGCTTTCTCATTCATTCGATCGTGTTTATTGAGCACTTACTACGCACGGAGCAACTCTCTGCACGGTAACTCTTGGGCCGGAGAGTTGGGGGTGCGGAAGGTGAGAGCAGCTAGACCTCAGCCCCACAGGAAAGGAAGGAAGACCCAGAAGATCAAGCTCCTAACAACCCCTGGCCCCCCGCCCCCAAGCCTCCCCACCAGTTCCCGGGCTGAGAGGGGGGTGTGCGTGGGGGGGGTTCTCTTTCCTCGTTTGTCATCATCTTGCACTGGGGCACATTTGAGAGCACTCAGGTTTAGCTTAAAATCCTGGCCCCGAAAAGTGCACCCGAGTGTTTTGGGTGTGACCTTTGACTCTGATGTTTTGCCAGGACCCATGAGCAGAGGTTGATCTGTCATCACCCTCGGAATCCATTCCGAAGATGGATTGGGAAAGGGGAGGGGGGGAGCCCAGACGTCTTTCCGGTGGAGCCGTGATGGACAGAGCAGGGCAGAAGCCTCGCCCCTCGGCCACACCAGAGAGTACAAGTATATCTGGGCCCTGGGTGCTACTTTGTTCATCCAGACAGACCCTCCCACTGGGCATCTGTACCTCTGGGTCGGCCTCAGGCTTTCCACCCTGCCCCTCTGCCCTCCCTCAGCTGCTTTCTAGGCGAGGCTGTTGGATAAAGGGTCTGCTCCATCTATTTTTCCCACCTCCAGGACACAGTCCAGGTAGAGGTGAGCGGAGTGAGAAGTTAAAATCTGACGCCAAAGTCAAAGGCCACACGAATATCTCTCTGCTTGGGCTTTTTCCCCCTCACGTAAGGCCATTTTGATTGTGGCCAAGCAGACTGTAAAACACCCTACTAGACCATAAGCTCCTTGTGGACACAGATTACGTCTACCAACCCTAATGTATTTTACTCTATGAGAAGCAGTGTGGCCAAGTAGATAGAGCATAGGCCTACGTATCAGAAGTACCGGGGTTCTGATCCTACCTCCACCACTTGTCCGCTGTGTGACCTGGGGCAAGTCACTTCACTTCTCCGTACCTCAATTACCTCATCTGTAAAATGGGGTTAGGACTGTGAACCACATGTGTGACGTGGACTGTATCTATCCTAATTATCTTTCATATGCGCCGGTGCTTAGTACAGGGCCTAACACATAGTAAGCTCTTAATGAATATCATTTTTAAAAAGTGTTTAGAACATCGCTCTGCACATTGAATGCTCAATAAATACCAGGGATTGATTGAGTCAGAAGGAGGTCAGGACCGGAGCAGAGCCCTTGACACACCCAACCTAAATCTATCCCTTCCGCGGAGCTGGCATGGTACCAAACCAGTCTCTGGGACTGGAGAGGGGGTGGTTTGAGCGGTTATTCCCCAGGGGGAGAACTCAGTAATAACGATAACTGTGATTTCTGTTAAGCACTTGACTATATACCAAGCACCGGGCCGAGCACTGGAGTAGGTAAAATCTTAGCAGACAGGACCCATACGGATCTTACAGTCCAGGAAGAGGGAGAACAGGTATCTTGCCCCGTTTTACAGACGAGAAAACTGAGGCCCAGGAAAGAAGAGTGACCAGAAAAGATAAGGCCGTCCAGCAAGCAAGTGGGAAGCAGCATGGCAGAGTGGATAGACCACAGACTTGGGAATCAGAAGGTTATGGGTTCTGATCCCAGTTCTGCCACACGTCTGCTGAGTGACCTTGGGCAAGTCACTTCACTTTTCTGGGCCTCAGTTACCTCATCTGTAGAATGGAGATCGAGACTGTGAACCCCAAGTGGGACAGGGGCTGTGTCCCACCCAATTTGCTTGTATCTACCCCAGGGCTTTGTACGGTGCCTGGCACATAGTAAGTGCTTAACTAATACCATAATTATTATAATTACTGTTATTAAGTGGCAGAGTCAGTGAAGGACGAACTAGACCCTTACTTCCTATTGCCTTCCATTGTCTGTGGGACCAGAAGGGAGGGTATGGGGAGGTTGGAGAGCACCTAAATAGCTATTTCTTACTGCAGGCCCCCTCCTAGGGCCAGGGTAGCTGGGCCAGATGCTGCAGGAAGGAGGCAGTGAACGGCAAGGGGAGGACTGGCAGTCCTCAGTGGAGCGGGACCTGCCAGTTCTTTCCAGATGGAGCACGGATGCAGTGATTTCACTAAAAGCATCACTGCTGAGCCAAGCACTTTTCCCCTGGGGAGCTCCCAGGGCTATTTCACTCATCTTCACAAGCCCGGTGGGAAGGAAGGCAGAATCGACCTCCATCTTCCTTCCCCCTCTCACCCATGATGGTGGGGAGAGAGAGCTCGGAGAGAGAAAGGACATTCAGAGAATCAGTGGCGAAACCAGAAATGGATCCCAGGTGCCCCGATGTCCAACCCGGTCCTCCAGAGGTCCGCGGCCCTGTAGAAGTGCCTAGCGGTGGGTTTTCTGTAGCTGATTGGTCAGGACTCTTTGCTAATTGGCAGCAATAGGAAGGGCAGGGCCTAGGGTCAGAGCAGCTAGCTAGAATCTAGAATGTCCTGGGTCCTCTCCCAACTTCTCCATGGTTGTGTGTGTGGTCTGGAATCCACCGCTCCCCCCACCCCCACACCCTCTCCCCTCCGCCCTCTGCCTCAGTTGCTCCATCTCTATGCCAAACAAGGAGAGAGTCACATTTGACCCTGACTTCCTGGGGTGCTGGGAGAGTTAATAAGCTGATGTTTGGAAAGCACCTCTGATGAAAAGAACAGTTTTCAGAGCAAAGCGGAGCTGTTAAGAAATGATTTATTTAGGTTTTCAAATGGCTACGGAGCGTGAGTCTGGGGGGAGATTATTAAGAAAGCAAAGTGAGAGAGAGAGAGAGTGTGTGTGTGTGTGATAGAGAATGCAAAGAGAAGCAATCAACTAACGCTACAGGCTGGATCCAAACTGACAGCAGACAGGGAACTCAGGTCCCTGGCTCTTGACATCGCATCTGCTCAGACTCCGTGAAGCTGTGGGGGCTGACTGCACATATAGCCGAGTTCTGATTCCTCATTTCCCCCTTTATGGAGGGTGACAAGGAGCCTGGTGGTTAACAGACCAAGAATTCAACCGGGAGAAGCTCACTGTGGGCTGGGAATGTGTCTGTTCATTGTTATAGCGTACTCCTCCGAGTGCGGAAAACAGTGCTCTGCACGCAGTAAGTGCTCAATAAATAAGATCGAATGAATGAGAACTGCTCTGTCAGCAGCTCGGGGTTTCCTCAGAGATGTGCTTAGGTAGTCCCGTTGGGGAAAGCTTTTGCTTGGAAGAGACAACCAAGATGACATCCTTGAACAGCTGCTGGGCAATGTCTGGCTCCACCTCTAGACTGTAAGCTCACTGTGGGCAGGGAATGTGTCCGTCGTATGGTAATATCGTACTGTCTCAAGCACTTACTACAGTGCTCTGCCCGCAGTAAGCGCTCAGTAAATGCAACTGACTGACTGCATAGAGCCCTGTGTGCAATGTAGACACACTTTAATATGGTTTTTGAGGACTGGTCAGGAAGGAGATGAGGAGGTCGGGGTACATGGCGGAGGGGTAGGGCACCAGGGCTGGCCCCTGAAGAACTCTGGCTCCTGGTTCCTTGAAATGCGGCCAACATCACCACACCCTGTAGCCCCCCGTCATCATGTTTGGATAGGATTCGGCTCCTATCGCCTTGCTCCTAGGGATCCCCTGGGTCCCATGGGTTGCTTCATGCCCTTCCCACCCCACATTTATGATAAGAGTCCGGTCCGACTCCCGATCCCAGTATGCGTCCCCTTCTCCCCCTGCCTTAGCTCCAGCAGGTCCTTCCCTACAGGTCGTGAGGGGTAGAAATTCCCCGGGGGATGTCTGGGTGGCCATGGAAGGCTGAGGAATTGCCCGCTCCGGAAGGTAAAATACGGCTTCTCCTCTGACTGGGAAAGGAGGGCTGGCTGAGCCTTGCTGGAAGGTGGCTTGGCCCCAAAGTAATCCATTCCCTCTGTCCTGGCCTTCCTGAAGATGGATCCTGGGGGATGCGCCAGGCCTGTGGGACGGTGCTGCCAGAAGCAGACAATCCTCTGAACTTGTGCTAAATAGAGATCTGTGGCTGGTGCAGCAGCAACTGAGAATTGTGCGAGCCAGAGTGTGCCCACAGTCCTGCTCCTGTTCCCCCTTTTCCTGGGAGAGAAGCTGAAACCCAGGGCCCTGGTGAGTAAAGCCCAACCGGACACCGGGCAACGGGCTACTGAGCAGGACCAGCTGGGGGCCGGTGACAAGGACCTGTGACAAGGCTTGGTGACTAACTTTCTTGACCTATAGAGCCCTGGCTGGCAGCAGAAGCCTATAGTTGGAAAGTTGTTCTGTGCTCTTTGTTTCTAGCTTTGGTTTCCCAAGCACTTAGTCCAGTGCTCTGCACACAGAGATGTGTGAGTTCATTGCAGACAGGAAATAATAATAATAATAATAATAATTGTGGTATTTGTTAAGCACTTACTATGTGCCAGGCGCTATACTAAGCACTGGGTGGATACAAGATGATAGGGTTGGACACAGTCCCTGTGGGCTCACAGTCTTAATCCCCATTTTACAGACGAGGTAACTGAGGCAAAGAAAAGTTAAGTGACTTGTCCAAGGTCACACAGCAGGCAAGTGTTGGAGCCAGGATTAGATCTCAGGTCCCTCTGACTCCCAGGCCTGGGCTCTATCCACTAGGCCACGCTGCTTCTGTCCGGCCCTGCCGCTTCTATTCTTTCTTTTGGCCTCTGAGACCAGAAACCTGAACTGGATCCTGGTCTGGCCACTGATCAAGCTCGTGACCTTGAGCAAGTCACTTAACCTCTCTGGGCTTCGGTTTCCTCGCCCGCGTAATGGGGTCCCGCGACATCCTGCCTTTCCTGAAGGATGAGGTCACCGATGTGGAAGTGCTTAAGAAAAAGAAAAGGACTCTCAATTCAAAGTATTCTTATTACACTGCTGTTAGCGTGGCCCCAGATCTTCGTCTTATTCTTGCGGGCAGAAGCGTGTGTTGAAGCAGCGTGGCTCAGTGGAAAGAGCCCGGGCTTGGGAGTCAGAGGTCATGACTTCGAATCCCAGCTCTGCCACTTGACAGCCGTGTGACTGTGGGCAAGTCACTTCACTTCTCTGTGCCTCAGTTACCTCATCTGTAAAATGGGGATTAACTGTGAGCCTCACGTGGGACAACCTGATGACCCTGTATCTACCCCAGCGCTTAGAACAGTGCTCGGCACATAGTAAGCGCTTAACAAATACCAACATTATTACCAACATTATTAAGGCGGTCCGAGCAGCCGCCCCCCCCCCCCCGGATCACACCTTGCTCTGTTGCAGGTGGTCTGGCCCCAGTGAGGGCTAGTGCATTCTCCTATTGCAGCCTCGGCCCCCCTCCCAACCTCCCTGGGTTCCAGTGGGTGTGGGAAGCTCGACTTCCCAGTCCTTGCTGGCTCTACGATGGCCTGGACTCCCTGCAGCCTGCATCCTGGGGTGGAATGAATCATAATAACTTTGGCATTTGTTCAACATTTACTAGGTGCCAAGCCCTGATGGACAGAGTCCCTGTCCCATATGGGGCTCACAGTCTAGGGGGGAAGAGGAACAGGTACTGAGTCCCCATTTTACAGACGAGGAAACTGAAGCACAGAGAAGTGAAGTGACTCGTCCAAGTCGAAAAGAAGGTAAGTGGTGGATTTGGGATTAGAATCTAGGTCTCCTGACTCCCAAGCCTGGGATCTTTTTAGGGGGTGGGGATGGGAAGGGTGAGAGAGAGAGAGAGAGACAGAGAGTGTGAGTTGTGGACGGTGCCCGCTTCCCACCCTAGGGCTCCCAGCTGCCGTGACTCCACCACTGTAGTCACAGGCTGGAAGATGGTATTTCTGATTGACTAGGGTGACTCCTGGCTGCTGGACCTAGATCTGGGCCCGGAAGCTTCTCTGCGCTCTGAGGCAGAACATCACCTAGCAGGAGGGAATGCTAAAAAAACGTGCCAGGCAGGGGTGGCCGGGAGTGTGCTGCCAAGAGAGGAGGCTCAAGTTTCCTGTGTCACCAGCCCCCCTTCCTCATTCTTCTCCTTGCTGAGCCCAAGGCTCTGTGCTGCCCGACCCTGCCCTGCCCCCTTCCGTGCCAGGACCACCCAGCTGCCTGGCCCCCGGGCGCTCTGATTGTATTACCGCGTTAATGCGATCACTCGTCCTATCCTGCCTAGGTTACGGCATCAGCCTCCTCGCTGATTTCCCAACCTCCTGCCCCTCCCCACTTCAGTCCATACTTTACTCGGCCGCCTGAGTCATCTTTCTAAAGAAACATGCAGGACATATCACCTCCCCCTCCTCAAAAATCTCCAGCGGTTGCCTATCCACCTCCATATCGAACAAAAACTCCTCACCGTCGGCTTGAAAGCAGTCCATCATCTTGCCCCCTCCACCCTCACTTCGCTTCTCTCCAACGACCCAGCCCGCACACTTCGCTCCCCTGTTGCTAACCTTCTCACTGTGCCTAGATCTAGCCTGTCTCGCCGCCGACGCCTGGCCCACGTCCTGCCTCTGGCCTGGAATGCCTCCCCTCCTCAAGTCTGCCGGACAGTTAGTCTCCCCACCGTTCAAAGCCTTATTGAAGGCCCATCACCTCCGGGAGGCCTTCCCAGACTAAGCCCCACTTGTCCTCATCTCCCACTCCCTTCTGCTTCACCCTGACCTGCTCCCTGTGTGCTTCCCCCTCTCCCGGCCCCCACACCACATACGTATATATCCGTCATTTTATTGATTTATATCGATGCCCGTCTCCCCGTCTCTAGACTGTGAGCTCATTGTAGGCAGGGATTGTCACTCTTTATTGTTGTATTGTACTTTCCCAAGTGCTTAGTACGGTGTTCTGCACCCAGTAAGCACTCCGTATGATTGAATGAATGGTAGGGAGAGCGATCTATCAACTCCCTCCTCTGACAGCCCCTCAAAGGGTATCCTGGGGAGCCTGGGGTGTCTCTCTCCGGGGAGAGAGGACCGCAAGAAGGCCCAGATCGGGCAGTCTGTCTGAAGCTATCCGCCAAATCGGGGCAGACCTGATTCAGGCCCCCGTACACGACCGTCATGGACAGTCGACGAGTGCCAGAGGGGCAGGGACTGTCAAACTGGAATTCAGCTCCCCGGTGAGCTCTGGGGGAGCTCTGCCAGGGTCTCTGAGGCTGGCAGAGTTCTTATCAGCAGTTTGGGAGCAGCAGCCGCAAGCTGGGGCTCTCCGAAGGCGCTCAATTAGTCCTCTTCGGTCCCGGTGTCCCGCTCCTGCCCTCCTCCTCCCTCCGCCCCCCTCCTCCCGGACTGGTCTTCAGATCTGCTGGGATGCCAAGGGGCGGCCCAGACGCGGACTTGGATCTGTGGTAGACGGCACGGCCCGGTGGAAAGAACACGGGTCTGGGTGCCGGAAGAGCTCGGTTCTAGTCCCAGTTTTGTCAATGTGTGACCTTGGATAAGTCACTTAACGCCCCCCCCAAGGGCCTCAGTTTCTTCATCTGCAAAGCAGGCATAAGATAATAATAATAATAGTAATTGTTAAGTGTTACTATGTGCCAGGCACTATACTAAACCCTGGGGCGGATACCAGCAAATCAGGTTGGACATAGACTTTCTTTCCCACCCTCTTACACTGTGGGACCGTCGACTGTGTCTCATCTGACACTCTCCCAACCTCCCCAGCCCTTAGCTCATAGTAAGCGCTGAACGAAGGCCATTACATGGAGGGCCGCGGGGCCCCGGAGGTCAGGGAGCTCTGCGAGGTTCCCAGGGAGCGGACATTGGAGAACCGCTGCCCTGTGACTCCCCGGAATAGGCTGACGGCCCGGGCCCCCCCCGCCTCCCTCCACGCCTCTGGGCACGATACCCAGCCCACTTGGGGAGGTTGATACAGGGAGGGCGGAGGGCAGAGAAGTGGTGGAGGGAGGGAGAGTCTGGCTGAGCAGAGAACAGGACCCCGCGGAGCTCTCCAGTCTGCCTTGCCGCTGCCTGCTCCAATCCCAAGCCTAAAACTGCCACTGTGCCAGCACACTCAGAACCTTTGGGTGCCAAGCAGTGCCACACGCCATGGAGCGGCAGCAGCAACAGCAGCAGAGGGCCGGCCTGGCTTTTGAAGCCTCTTCCTCTCTCTCCTCCCCTTCCCTCCCCTCCCCATCTTCTTTTTCTCCTAACCTCTCTTCCCTCCCCGCTCCTCTCCTTTTTTCCCCTTCTCCTCCCCTTCCTGTTTCCTCCCCTTTCTCTCCTCTCTTCCCTCCCTTCCCTCCTTTCCCATTGTCCCCTCGCCTTCCCTCTCCTCCCCTCTGCTCTCGTTTCCTCCCTCTCTTCTTGCAGCCGGTGAGGGCTAACTGAAAGTAACGGTCTCCTTTCCACCTGCCCGCCGGAGGGAATCCAGCGGCGAACAGATTGATAACTGTCTCCTTTTTGGGCACCGTCCACCTGGAACCGGAGAGGGCCTGGGGAGCCGGGCAGGGGGCTGAGCGAGAGAGAAGGCTGTGGGGAAAGCAGAGGGGGGGGGGGGGGGCGATGAACATAGCCTAGGACAGAGCGGACCATTGTGTCCGGGAGCAAGGATTCCTGGGATTGGCGGGAAAATGGAAGAGACAGAGGATGCTCTTTGTTGTGGCCTATTGAGGAGGGGAAGGGGAAAGCAGCGAGTCGGCTGCCCCTCCGGGAGAAACAGTTGCTTGGTTAAGTGACCATCTGCTGGTGGTGCTGCTCAGAGTGGCTAGCGCAAGGACCTGCCAAGTAGGGAAGGGGCCCTCCTTCGGGGCATTTACTCCTCCCATCCTTCTCACCCTGACTCCTGCCAAGTTAAGATTGACCCTGACCCCTCTCCAGCTTCCCCATTCCCTGGGCAGATCAGAATCTCTCCCCTCCCGCCGACCGTGACTTTCTCTCTGAGCTCATGGTCGTCACTTCCCGTTGGCCGGGATCCTAAGCTTTCAACCTGCTCTGAAACCCCCTCCCCCTTACTAACAATATTAACAATAATAAATGCGATATTTGTTAAGTCCATACTATGTGCCAAGCTCGGGGCAGTGCAGTGAGCCACACTGGGATCAAGGTCTAAGGAGGAGGGGAAAGGAGTCTCCATTTTATAGATGAGGAAACTGAGGCACAGAGAAGAGAACTTGCCCAAGGTCACACAGCAGGCGAGGGGCGGAGTTGGGATTAGAACCCTGGTCCTCTGACGCCTAAAACCAGGTTTCATCTACTAGGACACCCTGTTTCCACTCCCTTCATCTCCGACAGGCCTCAGCTATTCCGATCTTCAAAGTCCTTCTGAGAGCACATAATGATAATAATAATAATGCTAGTATCTGTTCGGCACATCACCTTGGGGAGGCTTCCCTGAGGAATCGCTCATCTTCCTCCCTTGTATCCACCAACTTCCACCCTGGTCCTTCGCTACCAAGCGCTTAGTACAGTGCTCTGCACACAGTAAGCGCTCAGTGAAAATGATTGACTGAATGAATGCCACCTAAATTCCCACAGCCCCTCACATCTCCTATGCCCATAAGTTCTATACACCCTTTTGGTCCTCGGCTCCTCTGGCCTGTGATTTCTGTAAGTATTTATCTCCCCTGCTAGACTGGAAGCTCCTTGAGGGGAGGGGCTCAGTCTTCTAGCACTTCTGGTTTCTTCCAAGCACTTAATACAGTGCTCTGCTCACGGTAGGTGCTCAATAAACACTACTGATGATGACGGGAATGATGATACTGGCTGACCAAGTCTCCCCTGGGCTATCGGAGGGCAGCACTGTGACCTCCGGGAAAGAGTGTGGGCCTGGGAGTCAGGAGACTTGAGTTCTAATCCTGCCCCTGCCACTTGCCCGCTGTGGAAACTTTTGCAAATCACCTCACTTCCTTGGGCCTTAATTTCCTCACCTGTAAAATGGGGACTCATTATCTGCTCTCCCTCCCTTAGCCTGGGAGCCTCAAGCGGAGCAGTTACTGTGCCTGCTCTGATTGTATTGAATCCAGTACTTAGTATAGCGCTTGGCACAGGGTAAGGGTTTGAAAAATACTTATTATTATTATTTTTAATATTATGATTGCCCTCGTCGGGTGGGGGAAAAACAAGTTAAAATCACACAGACTTGGCCCCTAGGTCCTGGCAGCGGGGAGAGCGGGTGGGCAGGATGCCTGGGGTATGGGGGCAGCCCAGGCTGTCTCCCTGGCTGGGGCAGAGGGGGTGGTGCTTGGGTTGAGGTTTTGGGCCCTTGGGATCAAACTGGGGCTCTGCCCCTCTCTGGAGCCCGAAGAAAGAGCCACACTTCATCCTTGGCCGCTGGACCCCACTCGCCCCTGTCTTTCCCTGGGCCCTGTGGCAGATAGCAAGCTTTTTCCCGGAACAAAACTCTGTTTTGTTGTAACGGCGAAACAGTTTTGGCCACTGATGCCAGTGTTCAGTGAATTATGGTGTGGAGGAACTACAGCGGGTCTGGACGGCAGCCTGGGTCACAGAGAACGGGGCTCCAGGTGCCAGGATCTGCGCCACAGAAGCAGGTTCGAATCTTGCTTTCTGACCCGGCAGAGACGGGGGAGGAGCCTTCTCCAGCCTCTATTTTGTCATTCATTCATTCAATCGTATTTACTGAGCGCTTACTATTTATTGAGCACTATACTAAGCGCTTGGAATGTGCGATTCGGCAACAGATAGAGGCAATCCCTGCCCAACAACGGGCCCACAGTCTAAACGGGGGATCACAGGGAGGGCCTAATGGAGAGGGTAGGGGGCTGGAAATCGGGAGACCTGGCTTTGAATCCTGGGTCCGCTGTGTGCCCTTGGGCAAGTCACTTAACTTCCCTGTGTCTCAATTTCCTCATCTGCAAAATGGGGATTTGATACCTGTTCTCTTTCCCCGTTAGACTCGGAGTCCCCAAGTGGGATAGGGACTGTGACTGATCTGGTTATCCTGTATCAACGGTGCTTTGCACAGGGCTCAGCACATGGCGAGCGCTTAATGACTTCTGAAGTTATCATTATTACAGCTCTAACCCTGACTAGATAAGCAGGGTGCCCTAGGGCCAGGACAGGAGGAAGCTTCCGGTGTCCTTTCCTTCCCACCCCAGTGGTCAGTCTCACTGCTTAAAATCATTCTGCTCCCCCCAAGCCTTTAAGGGTGTGTGGAGCCCAGGAGAAGGTGCCAGGAGCTAAGCTCTGTGAGTTATTTCTGTTTGGGGCTGGGCCAGCTGGAAAATGTGCCAGAGGAGTTGGGAGAAACACCCCCCCCCCCCACCCACCCACCTCTCCCCTCTCCACGACCCCCAACCCCCCGTGGGAGCAGAGAATGAGAGCTGGGGCGAGAGTGGGTGTGGAAATGCCTGGAGAATGCCCTCAGCCGGGGAGGGGTTGGCTTCACGCTACTGGGGAGGAGAGTAGGGCATTAGGACGGCAAGAGGAGCCGTTCCCCGTGACCACCTGCTCCCTAGGAACTGGGCTTGGCCAAAGCACGGCAGCTGTGAGGGAATGGTTGAAGAATGTACCTCAGGCAGCCTGTGTGAGCCAATCAGTTTCTCATCCTGAAGCCTGTGGGCCACGGGGGATCATTTCCAGTACCTGGGAGGGTCCTCCCCCAGCTCCCCCTGAGACTGACAACCAGAACAGACATATCACCACAGATTCCTCCAGCTGGAAGGGGCTTGGACAGAGTCCCCTGTTTCCAGGGAGCTGAGTGATGAAGGCAACCAGGAGGTCTCCTTCCTGATGTCCTGGGATGGAGAATAAGCCTCAGCTGGCCAGAATCATCACGGGCCTTCTGCACTGAGTAGACAGGTGACTATTTCCAAGGATGGATCAGCAACTCCATTAGTAGAGCCGGGAAGGAAGGAGGGCAAGGGGTTGGGGGGATGGAAGGGGGTGCTGAGATCTCAGCTCACGGGGCTCAGCCCACTTATAAATTTCTTCCCTTTGGGAGCAGGAGGCCTCGGAGCTCCCCTCCCCCAGGGTTTTCCCATTCTTGACCCCAGTTAAAGTGCTGCCTTCCGACTGGAGGTCAAACTAGAGTGAATTTCAAAACCATTAACCTCAGGCCTCCGGGGGTCAGGGACCAGACCTGTCAGTTGGCCCAGCGGAGAGGAAATGGCTAAAGTCGGGGGTCAGGGAGTCCATGCACTGGGTGAGGGAGTAGGAGGGCTGAGCCAGGTAGGAGCCAAAGTCAGGGCTCCTACTCTGGAGCAGAGGAAGAGATTGTCGAGGGGAGAGGCTGGGCCGGGAAGAGATAGGGCAGGAAAGATGTTGGACTCCTTCCCTCCCTTTTGCCTTTCTTTTAACATCCCCAACGGTTCCGGGACTTTGACCGAGGGAAATCCAGCAAGCTCCAGCAGTCCTCGGAATACTCCCGCTCTCGGCGACGGCGGTACCCAACCCCAAGTTGTTTGGGACACATCTGACAGGTGAGGAAACCGAGGCCACATCGGACAGGAAACTCAGGGTGCATCCAGCAGCTGAGGGAACTGAGGCACGGATCTGGACAGTGACTTAACCAGGCAGTCAGGAGCTCTGCACGCTTACTGTTGAGCTCTTCGCTTTACCTTCGCGCCTCACTTCCGTCCCTCGTCCCAGGGCCTGGATGTTTTTGGTTCGTCCCCCCTCCTTCCCCTCGGTTACAGTTGCTGCTCCATGACACCGGTAAGGATACCCCAGGACGGGAGCCATTCTAGAGCGATGGTCCAACCTCTCCTGGACCCAGGGCTGTGGCCAACCAAGCACCTCTTTGGGTCCAAGCTAACCAGGGCTGGGCCTCCAGCCAGCTGGGGCTCAATCAGGGGGATGGATGGCGGGGCCCAGCTCCAAAAGGCCATGAACTCCTGGGCACAGGAAGCTCTGGATTGTTGGTTCGGCAGAGATAAATCAGTGGCCTCGGGCAGACTGGCCTATGAGGACGGGAAATGGCAGGGTCTGTCCCCGTGAGCACAAGAATAGGAGCTGTGTAGCCCGACAACAAAAAGTCTTTTCTGCGCAAAGCAGTGGGGAAGATGGAAATAAGGAGTAGGTCTCTTCCCCCTCCCCCCGGACATCCATGAAAGGAGGGTCTGTTGGTGTCTGCTGGGGTTGGGGCGGTTTCTGGGCAGAGGATCTGCTCTTTCGGGAGAATGTGATGACGCCGCCGATCCGCTTCCAGCCCCCTCCGCCCCCCGAGGAAGGGGGAGGGCGGAGGAATGAGAAATAGGGGGAGACGGAGGAAGTGGGGGGGATCGGAGGGGGAATCCTGGCTGCAAGAGGTCAGCGAGAGCTGCAGTGGAATGAACATCCTGGGTGGGAATTGGGAGCGACCAGGAAAGTAACGTTTGGGTTCAACGTCTCCGGCTTCAGCTTAGGCCAAGAAAACTCAACCCCTTAAACGGGGCTTTGTGAAGAACAGAAGAAAACTAGAACGTTCTTCAGAAATCATAAGGGGTTTCTGCCCTGAGGAGGAGAGGGTTGGGTTCTTTGATGAGACCCGGGACTGTGGAGCAAGGCAGTCTGGGTTTCAGCTGGCCTGACCCTCCTTTCCAGTGTGGGACACCTGTGGGTCCGCTGTTTTTATTTTCAGTGTCCGGCCTCTCCCTTCAGCTGAGTTCTGTGGCTGAGATCCCACAAACAAATCCTTAGGGGCATCAGGTCTAGAGGTCTGGAGTTGAGGAATAGTTCCCTCAACCGTAAAATGGGGATTAAATACCTGTCTTCTCTCCCACTTCGACTGTGAGCCCCTTGCGGGACAGAGACTGTGTCCGACCTAATTAACTCGTACCTACCCCAGTGCTTGAAACAGGGTTTGACACATAGTAAGTGCTTAACAACCCGCTCAGGGTCGCACTTGGAGAGTTTCCAGTACTCTACCAGCCTCGACTACGGGAGGGAGAGTCGAGCAGAGGCGTACCATTTCCATTCCTAGCTTGGGCAGGGGCTACCGAGCGGAAGGCAATCTGCTACAAGTCAAAACTCACCTGTGCCGGGCAGCTGCGACACGGGAGACGGTCGAGGGCGGAGACTCGATTTTACTGCACGGAAGGAGGCAGCGGTAGACCACTTCGGTATTTTTACCGGGAGAACTCTACGGATCCACTACCAGAACGATGGCAGATGGAGGTGGGGCGTCCTGGGAGAGGTGCGTTGGTGGTGTCGCTGTGGATCGGAGACGACCCGACAGCATGAGACGAGTATTTAACAAATACGATGAAGAAGAAAAGGAAGAGGGAAAGAGGTGAGAGTGGGGCTTCAGAGGGGGACTTGGGAGGGACCCCAGCTTTGGGAGATTGGAACAGAGTCTCTGACCCCAAATGGCCCTCTTCCCTGCAGATTGGCTGAGCACTGGGGATTCCACTTCCCCGGCTACTGTTTCTCCTTCCTGTTGACCTAGAGGGCCACGGATGGTCCTCGAGAACACCAGACCCCTTTCGAATGACTCCCCGGCACATGATCTGACAGGGAACAGACCAGCCGAATGCCAGGCTGTCTGGAAGAAAACCAGATGGGCGGCTACTCTCGGACAGCCACTCGAGGCTGACCCATGTCAAGTCCCAGAATAGCAAAGGTGGTTAAAGGCTGATTGACTTTGGGCCTGGAGACAATAATAATAATGATGGTTTTCGTCAAGCGCTTACTATATGCCAAGCACCCTTCTAAGAACTGGAGTAGATACAAGGTGATCAAGTTGGACAGAGTCCCTGTCCTACATGGGGCTCACAGTCTCAATCCCCGTTTTACAGATGAGGTAACTGAGGCACAGAGAAGTTAAGTGACTTGCTCAAGGTCACACAGCAGACAAGTGGCAGAACTGGAATTAGAACCCATGACCTGTGACTCCCAAACCTGTGCCCTTGTCATTAGGCCACGCTGACATAGCACCTTCCTCCTGAAGCCTATTTCCATGAACACCGTGGGCAGGGATCATGATTTCTGACTGTTGTATTGTCCTCTCCCAAGCACTTAGTATAGCGCTCTGCGCGCTAAGCGCTCAATAAATGCCACGGATTGAATGATTTCTTTGTGGCAGGAGAGAAGGGGAAAGGCAAAATGATGAAGGTGAAAGCTGTCAGAAGGATGTTTCTATTTCCTTTCCCCCTACTCTGTCCCCGCTACGGCATCTCTGGTCCTTGAGGGTAGGAATCATGTCTACCAACTCTATTATACTGTACTCTCCCGAGGGCTTAGTATAGTGTTCTGCACACAGCAAGCAATCATCAGTCAATGGCATTTATTAAGTGCTTACTATGTGCACGGCACTGTACTGAATGCTTGGGGGAGGACAAAAATCGGTCAGTGATATGGACTGAGCACTTACTGGTTTCAGAGCACTGTTCTAAACTCTTGGGAGAGTACAACTGTCTACCAATCAGTAGTATTTATTGAGCACTAACTGTGTGCACAGCACTGTACTAAGCACTGGGGAGGGTACAGTACAGCAGAGCTAAGAAACACACTCCCTGCCAACGACGAGCAGAGGAGACTGTCCTCCGCGACTTCCACCGATTCACTGATTGCTTCCGGTCAGCTTTTAGGCAAACCAGGGCCTGAAAGAGGCAGGACGAGACTCTCTCTGACACCAGCCCTGTCGGCCTTCCCATCTCCGGGCTCTGACGGATAGATTTCATAGGCCGGATGGAGGACAGGAGGCTGCAGAAGCCTGAGCAACGTAGGCCATGAAAGGGCCCGGTCGGCGGCACTTCCTTCCGCACGCTCCCCGAGGAAGGGCAGGCGAAGGGAAGGCTCTCATTCCCAGCTCTCTGATTCTGTTCTCGCCACTCTATTGAGGCCACAGATTCACCCAGAGCCCAGATGGCCCCCGTTTCATTCGGCCCTCGTTCCTCCTGGGCCATCCGGGCCAGCTTATGTGGCAGCTTAGGATTCACCCGCACGGCCTGGCTTTCTTTCTACGTCACCCCGCTCCCTCGGGGGCCACAGAACAGTGGCCCCACCATCTTTCTGTCCCGGAGGAGCAAGTGGGAGCTCCCCGGTCAGACTGGAAGGGAGTGAAGCTGCTCCCAGCGAAGCTGCAGTCCCCAGTGTCTCCCAGAAGACGGAGGGCTGGCACACGGTGACCTTGGGGTGGGGCTTGCTCCTTGACCTTGGGATCCCTCCGAATGTGGGAAGATATGGCAGGAGGCTTGAAAGAGAGCTCCATCAATCATTCAATTAACAAGTAGCATTTATGGAGAGCCGGCTGTGGGCGGGGCACCAGATTCCGTGCGTAGAGGAGGGAGTGAGGCCTGGGCTCTGGGCAGTGGCCAGCGAGGCCTAGTGCTCACTCGCCCCACCCTGGCCTGCACCTGCAGGGTAATAGTAGAAGGAGGAGGAGTTGTAATGGTATTTATTAAGCACTCTCCGCACACAGTGAGAATAGGAATATACAGGTAGGAATTAGACACGGTCGCTGCCATCATCCCCCCTGCCCCAGTTCTCTCTTCCCAAGCCGGTGCCATCCGGAGAGCTTGGGGAACAGGCCGAGCTGGGTTGGGTAGGAGGGGCGTGAGAGGGCTCACCCACGGCTTGTTTCCCCTCCACCGCTCCCTCTAGAAGCTGGCAGGAGAGGGGCTCTCCTGCCCTATCCCACGGAGGACAGAAAATCACCCCGGCTCTATCTCTTCTTCCCAGCCTCCTCCCCAACTCCACCCCGTTGGGCTTGTGCCTCTGAACCTCAGGATTTGGCCCACGGTCCCTCTGGCTTGGGGATTTTTTTCCCTGTATTTTTTTTTTCTGCATGGACTGTTTTTTAATGTTCGTTAGAAAAACCAAACCTAAAATTTTCAAGAATTAAATCAGACTTTTATTTGGGAGTTCTCTAAATTATCCAAAGCCTGCATGTAATGCCCTAATATCAAAGCACCTGATTTAAGGGTCTAGGGCCCGTACCAGTGTAGTTAGACAGTCCCCCTAAACCGTAAGCTTGTTGTGGACAGGGAATGTGTCTAGCAACTCTTTTTTTGTACTCTCCCCAGCGCTTAGTTCAGTGCTCTGCACACAGTAAGCGCTCAATAAATACGATTGAATGATCTGGGGGGGGGGCTCCGGTTCTCTGGCCCTTCCAGCAGGCCTGCTGGCCCCACTGCTCGTGCCTTCCTCCACTTCTCTCCCAGGCTGGGGGGACGAGCGTAGCCCTTCTCAAGTCCGCAGGCCCGAGGCTCCAGCCATCAACCGGCCGGGGCAGGAGAGGCCAACCGTCTCCATTTCCCACTCCCGGGCAGGGCCCGTGTGTCGGTCCACCAGAGAGGGCCAAGGACTCGGAACACTCGATTCCCATCTCCCCCGTACCCCACGTCCCCCCGGCCTGGCGACAAACCACTCCGAGCCGCTCGGACGCCGTATGTACAATTTAATAAGCGCGGATTATTTACAGAAATGTACACGGGGGCCTTTAACCCTCCCGGCGCTAGGGCCGTAGAGGATGCTTGGGACACCTCGGCACCTAGGAGGTCAGAGGAGAGGCTCCACGCTCTCCAGAGGGGTGGAGAGACCTTATCCTGTCCATTTCCGCCTCGGGCCGGGAGCAGGGAAAAGGTCAGTGGTTGAGAGGGGGAGGTGGCCCCGTCTGAGGAGCTTTCACGTTGTAACGTTTCTGCTTAAAATCCCCGCTGTGGGTTACCCCTAAGGTTCGCTTTGACAAGTCCACCCTCCCCGGCCCCCCGGCTCCTCGCCGGGCCGTGGGACGCGGCCCTCCTGGCCTGCCGCCGGAAGCCCCGGCCTCTCCGGGGGCTGCCGCGGGCTGGGGCGGAGAGCTCCAGGAGTGGATTCGCAGTACCGCTCCCCGCTTGTTTGTTTCAGAAAGGGAAGGGGGAGGGGAAGGGAGGAAATGGATGGAGAAGAGGCTCTCCGGGCCGGATGGGCCACGGGGGCCTCTCCTCCATCGGCCTCCTCCCTCGGCCAGAGCACACCGGGGCCAGGCCGCAGCAGGGGCTGCCCGGCCCCTTTCGGGGGGATGAGGTGGGAAGAGACAGAGAAGCGCGCCTTTAGACTTCCAGCCTGACTTTCCCACCCGGGGAGGGCGGGAGGAACTGAGAACGCTCCTCTCCAAGGCAGCTCCCCTTCCCTTCCCCAGTTCCCAAAGGGGAACGGGAAGCAAGTGAGACGATGTAAGCCCCAGGCTATCTTCTCTGTCCTCGAGGCCCGGCGGCCCCCGGGGCAGGCTGCCGGCCCCCATCTGGCCCGGGCCTCCCTGAGGGGAAACCGAGGGAGGTCGGCGCCCGGAACCCCCCGGGGTGCTGACCGGCCACCCCTGATCTTGCTACCCTCTGGTCCGCCGAGCCTTGCCCTGTCCTCCCTCTCTCCGGCGGTTTCGGTCATGGTTCCCATCTTCCCATCCCTCGTGGGGTCCCCAGGTCGGAGGCAGAACTTGGGGGACCCAGACGGGCAGAGGGACCAGGACATCCCACCCGGCTCGGCTCAGGCCCTGACGCCGGGGGGGCGCCGGCAAAGGGGACTTCGGGAGCCGTCGAGAAAGGAGAGACGTGTTCCGCCCGGGGCCGGGGGCGGCCACCGCGACGCCGTCGGCCCGAATTCCTCCTTCCCACGGCTCCCCGGCGGGTGACCGGATCTCGAGCCGGCTGCTCCTGCCGAGACTCCAGGTTGAGATGAGAAACCTGACCGGAAGCGGGAGGCTGGACCCGATGACCTCACCGAGTCCCTTCCAGTTCTAGGATCGTTATTCTAACCCCGTTTTTGGCCAGTTTGCCCCTTGGTCAACTAACGGTGTGGCTCCCCTCGGTCTTTTTTTTGTTTTGTTCCGTTAAATGTATTTAGCACCGTTCCTCCACAGAGCTCAGGGTGGTGGGCATTCGTGACCACTGGATGGTTGGGCTCGTACAGCTTGTGGAAGAGCCCCGGGGGCTCACCTAACACATGCACAATGGACCGGGGTGGGGGAGGAATATAGCCGGAGACCTCCGTCTATCCCAGGAGGGACAGGCGGGGCTTGATTGGCGGGAACCACCCTGGAGTGGGAGGGGAGGACACTGCTAATGTCCACAAGACTATAGGCTCCTCGAGGGCAGGGATTGTGTTACCAACTCTCTTATACTGTACTCTCCCACGCGCTTAGGACAGTGCTTGGCCCAGGGTAAGCACTCCATAAACACCGCCGATAGGTTGATCGATTAATGTAGCCCCGTTGGAGGTTGGTCCGGTTCCCGGCCCGAGGGGGTCGGGGAGGGAAGGCCGGGATTGAGTGACCGCCTACGCCCGGGTCAGTGGGGGGCCCTGCCCCTCATCCTTTCCTCAGGGATTGGCACTCCCAGAGCAGAGCAAGCTCGGCCCCTTGGCTCGCTAAGGATCCAGGCGCTCCGGGCCTGGGGGGACACCCGGCCTCACCCCTGCCCGGGGACCGGCTGTGGAGAAGCCGTGGTCCCCCCCGTCCCCGCCAGCCTTCTCTCCAGGACAGAGCCTCTGTGGTGGAGGGGGCCGGAGTTGCCCGCTCCCTGCCCTTGCCATCGTCGGCATCACCACCCACTGATCCAGACGCGGGAAACCCCAAGGCGCACGTGAGGCGGGGATGAGGGAGGCAGGGAGGCTCCCCAGAGGAGGCCGGAGGGAGAGGCTGCCACCCTCGTGCGACAACACCGGGGGGGGCATCCCGGACGAGCGGACGCGGATCGATGTGCAAAAAAAAAATTGTTTTTAAATCTCAGTATAAATAGACTATAGGGTGAGGGGGGAAGGGGGGCGGTTTCTCTGGGTTCGGGTTAGCACCAGCGCTTGGTGGCAGGACGGGCGGGAGCGACGCTCTTAAATCCACCCCGCGGCACGCCTTCCGGCGCCGGGGCCCAGCTGCGGGGTGCTGGGAGACGAGAGCCGGGGAGGCGGCCGCCCGGCCGGCGGGAGTCAGAGCCGGGACCGCCCCGTCCGGAGCGGGGCCCGGCCGGCCTCCGGGCCCGAGCCGAGCCGGACCGCGTGGGTGGGGAGCGTCGTCTTGGGGTCTGCGGGATGAGACCGCCGTCTAGCTCTATGGGTTAGCACCACGTGGAGGGGAGGGGGGCCGGGGTGGGGTCGGAGGTCACACCCACTCCTGCAGGGAGCGCTTGCAGTAGAGCAGCACCCGGGGAGCCCCCTTCCGCTGCATCTGGACGATGACGTAGATGAGGCCCAGGACGCAGAGCAGCAACAGCAGGGGCACCAGCACCACGATCACGTTCATGGTCCGCGTGTACTCATCCATCTGCACCACCACTCGGCGGTCTCCGTCGCCCCCGTCCTTCTCCGGCTCCTCCTCCACCTCCACCTCGTTCTCTTCCTCCCGCTCCTCCTCCTCCTCCTCCTCCTCCTCCTCTCCCGGGATGGGGTCGCCGGCGTCCCGCCCCTCCCCGTCCCCCTCGCCGCCGCCGCCGTCGGGGTCGAAGGGCGGGCGGTGCAGGTCGGGCCAACGGCGCCCGCCGTCGGGGTCCGCCGCCGCCTCGTGGCATCCCATGAAGTCCCGCAGGATGGACTTGGGGTAGCCGGGTTCCATCTTCAGCCTTTCGTTGTCAAACTTCCAGTACTTGGTGCCCTTGTAGAAGTAGGTGTGGGCTGCGGGCGGAGAGGGGAGGAGAGAAGCAGAGGAGTGTGAGGGGCGGGCGAGCAGGCAGGCGGAGGACACGCTCTGCTAGGGCAGACGTCTCTGGCCTTGGGGACTTCCGGTGTGGACAGAAGAGGGGGCGAGTCCTCTCCCAGCTCAGTGGGGAGCAGTTCGCACACCGTCCCCCCGGCACGAAACCGCCAGGGCGGGACTGCCCGGCCCCTAAAAGTGGCAGACTCAGATGGCAGCCTGACCTAGTTGAATGAGCCCCGGCCCGGGGGCAGAGGACCTGGGTGTTAAACCCGGCTCCGCCACTTGTCCGCTGGCTGGCCTTGGGCAAGTTGACTTCCCTTCCCCGGTGCCTCGGTTTTCTCATCTAGAAAAGGGGGGTTCGATACCTGTTCTCCCTCCCACTTGGATTGCGAGCCCCGTGTGGGACAGGGACGGTGTCTAACCCGATTATCTCGCCTCTAACCCAGTGTTTTTAGCACAGTGCTCGGTACACAGTAAGCGCTTAACGAATACGATCGTCATCATTATTGTTATGGCTCAGAGTGGCGCAAAAGAGGTCTGAAGCCCGGCAGGGAAGCAGCGTTCCCCGTTTCTAATAATAATAAATTGTGGTAGCTAAGTGCTTACTGCGTGCCACGCAGTGTGCCAAGAGCTGGGGTAGACGCAAGATAATCGGGTCCCACCTGGGGCTCACGATCTAAGTAGGAGGGAGCAGACAGCGACTCCCCATTTTGTAAATGAGGAAAGCGAGGGATGGAGAAGTCAAGTGACTTGCCCAAGGTCACCCGGCAGATCAGCGGAGGAACCGGGATTAGAACCCAGCTCCTCTGCGTCCCAGGCCCGTGGTCTGGGGACACGGCCTCCATCATCTCTGCCCCTCTTGTTGGCACACGGGACCCTGGGCTGGTTCTTCCCCCCTCGGGGCCTCGGTCCCTCCAGACTGTCTCCGGTGGGGTGCGGGACTAATGGAAACACCGAGGCCTGGGGGGCGGGGGAGGAAGGAAGGCCCCCAGAAGCAGTGCCCTGGCTTAGGCGACCTCCCCGCACTGCGACGGGGGACGGGGGAGCTTGGGTACCTGCATCTGGGCTCAGGAAGGCGCCTTTAGGGGACAACGGGACCCCCTTCCAGACGCTGATGGGCTTCGGGTAGCCAGGGTCCACCGAGTGAGTCTCCTCATTGAAGCGCCAGTACCTGCGGGCAGAATCCCCGCACCACTAAGCCTGCCCTCTGCCCCCCATCCCCAGCCCGACCTCCCCTGGAGTCTCAGCTCCCCTGCAGGACTGCAGACGGGGAGGGGTGTGGGCCCTAAGCTGGGAGAACCCCCCCCTAGCAGAAGCCCCCTAAAAGTCCCAGCTTTCACTCCAGACTCCCTGGGGAAGAGGAATGCAGACGGGTCCAAGGAGGGAGGGGCAGCCATTCCACTGGCTACCGTGGCAGGTAATGATAATGGGACTTGTTAAGCGCTTACTATGCGCCGAGCACTGGGGTAGATCCAAGTGGATCAGGTTGGACACGGTCCCTGTCCCACATGGAGCTCACAGTTGTAATCCTCATTTTACGGATGAGGTAACTGAGGTGCGGGGCAGCGGCCGGCCCGAGGTCACACAGCAGACACGGAGCGGAGCCGGGATTAGGACCCAGGTCCCTCTGCCTCCCGGCCCCGGGCCCTAACCGCTAAGCCACTCTGTTTCTCGGGTGGCCAGATGTTCCGGGAAGTGGAGAAGAAAGCGTTAGATGCCAGAATCCCGACTTCTGGGGAGAAGAAACTCTAGCTCCTTGGAGCTCCTGGACCTCCCCTCTCCCCGATCAGGAGACCGGCGTGGAGCCTTTTGGCTTTGGCTGCTCTTTCTCCTTCCTGCTCCTTGCCCCAGACCCTCGGGAAAGAAACAGGGGTTGGGGGTGGAAGCCTAATACCCAGGAGTCCCTCATCCCTCATCCTGGGAGCCCCCCGCCCCCCGGGCCCAGCGGCGCGATCTAACGGATAGAGCACGGGATCGGGGGGTCAGGCGGAGCTGGGTTCTAATCCTGGCTCCGCCACTTGTCTGCTGTGTGAACTTGGGCGAGTCACTTCTCTGTGACTCAGTGACCTCATCTGTAAAATGGGGATTAAGACGGTGAGCCCTGTGGGGGGACATGGACTGGGTCCAACTTCATTAGCTTGTATCTACCCCAGTGCTTAGGGCAGTATCTGGCACGTAGTAGGCGCTTAACCGATACCATAAAAAAGGAGCCCCTCAATCCCCCATCCCAGGAGCCCCTCATTCCCCATCCCAAGAGTCTCTCACCCCAGGAACCCCTCACTGCCCCCCCAATCCCAGGAACCCCCCACCGCTCCTCCCATCCCGAGAGCCTCTCCCTCCCTATCCGAGAGCCCCTCGCTCCCGTCCCGAGAGCCTCGCCGTCACCCTCCCAAGGAAGGCCACCCCCCCCCACCCCAGGAGCTAGCCCCCCGCTTACCTGTCCTCCTGGAAGAAGAAGGTGTGCCCGGTGGGCTCCCACCATATGGCGGTGTCAATGCGGTCGAAAGACATGCCCACCCCATAGCTGGACAGCGGCTGCGGGTAGCCAGATTCCAGATTGGCCTCGCGGAACAGCCAGTACCGATCCCCTGCACGGGGACCAGAGACGAGTGAGGCAGGGCTCGGGCAGGTGGGCGATCTGAGCTGGGAGGGGCTGGGGGCTCCCTGAGGCGGCGGGTGGGGGGGAGGTGAGAGCCTCTCTCGGGAGGGAGTGGGTCAAGGAGCCCGCGTGCGTGTGTGTACGTGTGGGTCACGGTCCCTTCCTTGGAGAAGCTTGCAGTCCCAAGGCTAGGGCGGGGGGGAGGAGGGGATTTGGCAATGTCGGAGGGGATTTCTGCTCTCATTCTTGACCAGACTAATAGGTTTTGAAAAGAGGAAGACGCAGGGACTGTTGGGAAGCGAGGAGAGAGCAAGTCCCAGCACCCCGGCTTGAGGAGTTCCCCGATGCCCTTTCGGCCCCCTTCCTGGTCTTCCCGCGCTTCACCCCCTGCCCCATCTCCCTCCCCACCCCTGATGCAACGGACGGGCCCGGACCTCGGCTCCTTGACACTGTTCTCCCAAGCACTTAGTACAGTGCACCCAGTAAGCGCTCAATAAATACGATCGATCGATCGATTCTCCCTCCCTACGGAGGCTCCCAGTGTTTGTCCCCCTTGCTGATGGCACCGGCGCCCGGCAGGACTAGAGCAGCCAGAGTCCTCCTCTCTCTACCAATAGGGGCAACCGTACCCAGATCCGCAAATCACAATCATCGTCGTAATGAAAATCGTGTGAATTTTTAAACCTTTACTATGTGCCAAGCCCTGTACTAGGTATACAGGGCCCCCAGTCTAAGTCACAGGCTCCAAGAGGATCTTGGAGAATCGGGTCACGATTCCCCGGCAAAGAGAAGCCCCTCTCCTGACCCTGGAAATTCCCGTGGAATACTGAGGGCATCTGGTAAGGTCGTTCGGCAGGGAAAGGAGAGGAGACTGTAACCTCACTGTGGGCAAGGAATGTGTCCGTTACATTGTTGTGTTGTAATAATAGTAAGGATGATTAATAATTATTGCATTTGTTAAGCACTTACTACATGCTAGGCACTGCACTGAGCGCTGGGGTGAATACAAGCAAATCGTGTTGGACAAAGTTCCTGTCCCGAGCGGGGCTCACCGTCTCCATTCCCATTTTACAGATGAGGTATCTGAGGCATAGAGAAGTGAAGTGACTTGCCTCAGGTCACACAGACGAGTGGCAGAACTGGGATAAGAATCCCTGACCTTCTGACTCCCGGGCCCGTGCTCTGTCCACTACGCCACGTTGCTTCCACTATACCATGCTGTTTCCCAGCACTTGTACTCTCCCAAGTGCTTAGTACAGTGCCCTGTACACAGTAAATGCTCAATAAATATGATTGATGGATTGATTGGGGCCAAAATGAGGCTCAGGTCTGGGAGGAGGATGGGGTGGGATCAGGGGAGAGGGTCGGCTGTTGGCAGCGCACAGCTTCGTCCCACACAACCAGCATCCACAGATGAGCGGAGCGATGCCTCCAGCTTTCTGGTGACTGTGTCTCTCCCTCCCTTCCCCATGGCCTCATCCCTCTCTCCCGCTGACACTAGCTTCCTTTACATCGACAGGTTGGAAATGATCTCATCAGCCAGGTCACGACGGGGAAAACATGAGTGAGGACTGGGCCGCTTCTTGGCTAGTCCTCCCCTCCACGGGCTCCTCCCTGACCCCTGACCCCCGGCCCCTATCCTTGCCCCCGGCCCAGGCTCTCTCCTGGCCCGGGAAGGGCCAGGCAGGCCTCCCGCCTCACCTTTGAAGAAGACAAAGCGCCCATCGTGGCGCTCGTAGGCAGCATTGATGTCGCTGGGCAGCCCCCGCCAGAAGTGCCCGATGGGCATAGGGTAGTTGTCCAGCACCCGGTTGTGCCTGACCCTCCAGAACCAGCGGCCCTAGGAGAGAAGGGTGTGGGGTAATGACGGACTCTTCCCTCTGCCCCGTCCCCCGCCGGCAGGGACCCTCTCTGCTGCTCCGCAAACTGGGCCCTGTTTTTTGCATGGTATTTTTAAGTGCTCACTATGTATCAAAGACTGTTCTAAGCACCGGGGTGGGCACAAGTTAATTCATTCGGACACGACTGTACCCGGTGGAGGTACAGCTGGGGGTGGTTGGGGGGGGGTGGGAAAAACTCCCATCCTCAAGGGCCCGTTGGGGAGCGAGTAGCAGCTGGCTCGGGCTGGAGGCCCCAAGCTCTGGGTCCCCATGGGGAGGTGCGGTAGAGCCGGGGGAAGGGCACAGGAAAGAGGTTGGAAAAAGACTGACTGGAGAGGGTGGAGGCGGAGGGATGGGGAGGAGAACGGCAGACGGGAAAGCCAGCCGAGGTAGAACAAAGAAGACAGGGAGGGAGGAGGGAAGAGGCAGGGTGGGGAAAAGGAAAGAGGAGCAGAGGGAGGAAATGAGGAAAGAAAAGACCTAAGGCTCTAGGTATATATCTTTCAATTATATATATTATAAATAACTTACTCCCATTAATGGCCGGAAACTCATTATGGGAAGGGAGCGTTCTGCCAATTCTGCCGTATCGTACTCTCTCGAGCGCTTAGTACGGTCTTCTGCACATAGTGAGAGCTCAGTAAATACCACGGACGGATGGATTGATCTAGGTGAGGCTGAAGCCGAGGGGCAGTCGAGACGAAGAAGTCAGAGGGATGGAGGAGGCAGGGAGTGAGGGTGGCCGCCAGAGGGAAGGGTAGCCCCGGGGCGGGGAGGACGGGTGGCATTCTTACCTTGAAGACAAACATCTCCCCCCGCAGCATGGCCACGGTGTCGAAGCCTCCATCGCAGATGTTGGGCCCGTACTGCTCGGGCCTGTCGGTGGTCCGGGGCCGAGCGGGAGGGCCTGACTTCGGGGGCCGGTCCGGTCTTCCCCCGGGCGGCGGTGGCCTGGGCGGGCGGTGGTCCGGCCTGCCGGGACGCTGCGGGGTGACTGTCGGGAGGGGCTGGGTGGGCTGGGGCTGGCCGTCAGGGGTTCCTGGGGATCCGAGGAGTCAGGGAGAGAAGGTGAGAAGGCCCACGAGAAGCTGAAGAGACCCCCGTCCCCAAGAGACCAACGCCGAGCGGGGCAGGGAGTCGCCGCCCGGAAGCCAGACCGCGTCCGTCGGGTGGCCGAGGGAAGGCAGGGAGGGCGGCGGGTTATACCCGCAGCTCCTCCTCGGACAACTCTGCCTTCCACCGGCCTCGGCTACGGCTGGGATCCCGGCGAACGAGCCCAACCCCACCTAGGCCTGGAGGCGAGGTGGGGGGGGGGGGGCGGGTGAGGGACTGTGGGGCCAGGGGACCCAAGGTGGTGGGAGGGACTCTGACCATAGAGCTGCTGGATCCCCCGGAGGTCATCCTCGGGCAGCTGGAAGTCCTCGGTGTCCATCCACTGGTAGAAGGGGGCCATGATGGCGCTGGGGTTGTTGGAGTGCTCCAGGCCCAGAGAGTGGCCCAGTTCATGGACGGCTACTAGGAAGAGGTTGTTACCTGCAGCAGAGACTGGGTGTCACCCCTGGCCGTCCAGGGGGCATCCCCTCCTCCCTAGAGCCCACCATGCCAAGAGGGAAGACCTTCCCAGGGAGGTGACAGCTGGGTTACAGGGGAAAGAATAGCCCTGACCCTGCCTCTCCCCATCCTGGAGCCTCTCGACTTCAGGATACCTCACGGCGACATGCCCAGGAGGGTGGTTCCAGAGAGGCAGGACCAGGGGCGGGTGTGTGGGTTTGGGGGGTGAGCCTGCTAAGGAACAGAACCCCCAAAACGGGGGGACTTGGGATCAGCAGCACAGCTGTGAGGGTGAGGGTGGTCTCCCCCCTCGCCGCCTCGTCTCTGCCTCTGCTCTTGGGTGGGAGGGGGGCTGGGCTTTCCCGTTAACCCTCCCAGGACTTGTGGGAGATGGACAGGGCGAGGCAGATGCTCCAATTCCAGCTGGAACTTGGGCCACCCCAGCGATTAGAGGCTGTAGCTGCCCCTCCTGAGAGGAGCCATCCTTCCTTTAAGTGCCAAGCTAATGTTAGCGGAGTTGGCCCCGGAAGGAAGTGCTTAGAGCCTCATCCTGCTAGGCCTGCCTTGGCCCCAACCCCGGGAGTCCTGCTGCCAGGACACTGTCCGGCTGCCACCCCTAAGGCGGAGTCTTCCTGTCCCTCCCTCCCCGCCGCCGTGCCGATGCCGTGCGTCCTCCCCTCCCCGGGATCCAGGCAGGCAAGATGGACGGGGAGGAATTCTGGAAGGGCCTTCCGGACCGCTCAGGTAGCGACCGTCAATCAGGCGGTCCCCCTGGCCAATTGGGAAACTCAAGGAAATTTAGGCTTGCAGAGAGAATGCGCCGGCTGAATCTCGGTCTCATTTTTCCACCCTTCCGTGCTGAAATGGGATAAGAAACAGCAGGAGCAAATCTCCTTATCACCTGCAGACCAGCGAGGGTGACTTTATTAGGGTCCATAAGGAAAGCACAGGTCTGGGAGTCGGAAGGACCTGGGTTCTAATCCCAGTTCCGCCGCTTGTCTGTTCTGTGACCCTGGGCGAGTCACTTAACTTCTCTGCGTCTCAGTTACCTTCTCTGCAAAATGGGGATTAAGACTGTGAGTCCCATGTGGGACGGGGACCGTGTCCGATCTAGTTACTTTATATCTACCCCACCGCTTACTACGGTGCCTGGAACGTAGTAAGTGCTTGACCAGCAAAATAAAATAATAAAAAAATTTATTCTGTAGAACATTTTCAAATTGACATTAGATCCGGCCCGTATCTTCAGCCACGGCTGGAGTTGAAAAAGGGGGGAAACTGAAAAGTCTCTCTCTTGCTGTTCTTTCACTTGACCGTTGGGTTGGGGCACTCCCTCTGCCTCAGCTCAAGCCTGTCCAAGAGCTCAGGGGTCGGGGAGAACCACAATCTGCGACCCAAACTGCCCAACTCCAGGCCCCCGGCTACTGATCTTCATCTTTCAAAACGGCGTCCACCTGGCTCTCGGCCTTCCGACTCAGGAATCCTGCCTCCTTTAAGGCATTTGTTAAGCATTTACTATATATGTCTGTTATACTGTTATATCGTACTCTCCCAAGCACTTAGCACAGTGTTCTGCACACTCGATAAATACCACTGACTGCCTGATTGACTGCCAGACACCGTTCTAAGCCCTGGAGTGGATACAAAGTAATCAGGTTGGACGCAGTCCATGTCCCCCATGAGGCTCACGGTCTTAATCCCCATTTTGCAGATGAGGTAACGGGCCCCGAGAAGTGAGGTGACTTGCCCGAGGTCACACAGCAGACAAGGGGCGGAGCCGGCATTAGAACCCAGGTCCTTCTGATTCTCAGGCCCGTGGTCTATCCTTTAGGCCACGCTGCTTTTCCTTCCCTCCTCTCCAGTCCCTGCTCCCAACCCCCTCCCGTACCGGAAACGCTCACCATATACGTCGGTGTTGGCAAAGGTCCAGGGCTCTTCAGCGTCAAAGTGGGCATCCCCACCCATGCCCGGGCCGGGGAAGTAGGCGTGGGCCAGGAAGCCCCCAACGCCGTCGAAGGGGGAACTGTCACCGTGAAAACCAGAGGCGAACAACACCATGATGTCGGCCTCCTTTTGCCGCCGCAGCCGGATGTCCTCGTAGGGGATCTCTCGGAAGACGAGGGGCGTAGCCTGTTCCCACACCCGGAAGGCCCGCCGCACCGCCTCGTACGACTGGTACCATCCCAGTTTCTCCGTGTAGTTCTGGATGCTGGGGAGCGGAGCAAGGGTGGGGGAGACTCAGTCTGCTGCCATCCCCACCCCCACCCCGCAGGCTCCCTGGAGGAGAAGGAGGCCATCTTCCATCTTGGGATCCCCCGGCCGGGAGGGGAAGGCTCCCTTAGGGAAGATGTGGCCCTCCGGGCCGTGCCGAGGCATGGGGCCGACTCCCTCCCACCCCCCACGGGTGGGGGACCCTGGGACCGCCCTGCTCCCCAACCCTCCGATCCCCGGCTTAGGCCGAGACAGAGGCTGCTTTAATCACTGGCACTGGGACAGAAAAGGTGCCTCTGCTTCTTTGGCAGTGGGAAGAGTTGTTCCCCATCTGGGAGAGGGAGAGAGGTGAGGGTTTGCCCGAACGACCCCGGCTCCCGGCACAGCCTGGTAGTCCAGTTCTCGTCCCCCTCTCCAGTGGCTGGGGTAACCGATAGGGAGACGGAAGAGTTGGGAGTCGGGCACCTTCCGCTGGTTCTGCTCCGAGGTCCAACCCAAGCGATCCTACTCTGGGATCCCGGCTGGTCCCAGGGGTCGTTCATTCCCTTTCGAGTACTGGGCCCCGGGGCCAAATGTCCCCACTAATAATATCGGCGGTATTTGTTTAGTATCTACCGTGTGCCAAGTACCGTATTAAGCGCTGGGGTAGGCGCAAGACAATCAGGTTGGATAAAAACCCTGTCCCACATGGGGCTCACAGTCACGGTAAACTCTTTGGCGGCAAGGATCCTGTCTACTCACTCTCTAGCACCCTCCCAAAGGCTTAGGCCAGTGGACGTTGAGTACAGTCGATATTATCAACGGATTGACCGCCCCACTTCTTGGCCTTTGGGGCGGGATTCGGGGGAGAGAGACTGGCACCTGGTTGGGTCTCTGGGAGGAGCTCGGCGGGTAGCGTGGGGATCTAGTCAGATTCTTCTCTCCCCGCCTCAGGTATGAGTAGGAGAGAAAGGCCCAAGGGAAGGCGACGGCGGGCTGCAGACTTTGCATCTTGGAGGACACAGGGTGGGGATGGGAAGGGGAGCGAGAAGTCTGTGGGAAGCTCTGGGGCGGGTAGAGAGGGGCCTGCGGGAGACGTCAGGGCAGAAGGAAGGAGATCTGAGGGAGGTTTCAAGGAAAGGGAGGGAAGAGAGGTGGTGGGGGCCTTCGGAGTGGGGGCAGAAGTCTGCGGGGGGCTTCAGGGAAGGAAGGGAGGGAGAGAGCTGAGGCATAAAGACCTCCCTCAGACCCCCTGGGGCTTCCGGAGGCCCAGGCTAAGCGACAGCGTCTCTGAGAGGGGGGGTCCGGCCCGGCTCTCACGCGGGCCGTGGTGAGGCCATTGAAGGGAGTGTGGGAAAGGAAGCAATTAAGTCAGGACCCGAGGCATCTGGGACCTGGGCGCTGGGGGAGAGGGAGAGGAGGTGAGGACTGCGGGGGCTTTTCTAGGTGAGAAGCCCAGGCTAGAGAGAGCCACTCCGAGACCCCCCCCCCCTCTGCCAACCGTGGACCCGCCGAGCTACATCCTCAGTCCCCTCTCCCGTCCACGTGGGGAGCCGCTAAGGGCTGGGTGGGGCCGGCTACCTGAAGGTCAGCTGACGGTGGTTCCACTTCCTCCCGGTGAGGGCGTACCGCTTCCGTCGCATGTTAGCTTTCACCCGCACGCCAAACTGGTCTGGAACCCCACAGCGTGGCCGCTTCATCCAGCTGAGGAGAAGAGGGGCGGAGGGGGGGGCGGGCTGCAGCTGGAACCGGCAGGGCAGCGGGGAGAGCAAGCAGCGGGCCAGATCCTAGGGCCGCCGGCCAGGAGCGGGAGTGGGATGGGCGAGACGGCTGGACAGGAGCAACAGGGAACTGGGCGAGGGCTCAGAGACAGGGGACTGGCCCACGTGGGCCCCATGCCACAGCCGCCGCTGGATTAGAACTGGGGACGACCGGTTCTGGGAGGCAGTGGGGCTGACTGGATCGGAGCTGCCCGGGGAGGGCGGAGGGACAGGAGGGGATTACAGAGCTGATGGAGATTCGGGGATTGCAACAGGCTGCAGGGCCAATGCCAGTTGTGGGCAGGGAATGTGTCAGTTTGCTGTTATATCGTAATCTCCCAAATCCTTTATACCGTGCTCTGCCCACAGTAAGCGCTCAAAAAATACGACTGACTGACCGACTTCCTGCCCCCTCCCAGGACTCCCTCACCAGGTGTGGACACCGCCCTGGGCCCCGGGGTCGAGGGTGGGGGGGGGGGCAGGGGACTTACTCTTTGGTCTCCTCGTCCAGGACCCCCGTGACCGTGATGCCATAGAAGCGCTGCATCTCAGAGATGGCGGAAGCCAGGATCTGGGCCGACCGCATGGTGGACATCTGGCGGCTGGGCTGGGGGAGGTAGCCGTACAAACGCAGCCAGCTCTGTGGGGGAAGTAAAAGGGCCGGTCTTAGGTTCTGGCCGGCTGCCGCTCTTAAGCGCTTAGTACAGCGCTTCGCATAAAGTAGGCGCTCACTAAATACGATTTATTTATCGCTCTGTTCTGGGGCTCCTTGAACCTTGGAGGCTGAACGGCCCTTCAGAGTTCTTGGGGTCACTCTCACCTCAAAGGACCCTGAACCCGCCAGAAACCACTGTGGGTGTTATCATCCTCCCAAGACTCCCTTCGACTGAGAGTATGAGAGCGCTGCGCACTGGGGGAGTGGGGAGACTAGGCTTTGTCTCTGCTGGTCCACTTTCCTCCGGCTTGAGGGTCCCGGCTCGCCGGGGGGTCCCGAAGGCCAGGGACGGGGGGGGCGGCAAGGTGGAAGAAAGCGAGCTCTCAACCGGCCAAGGCCACAGACGGGGGCTCTAAGCTCACCCCTGGGGCAAGCACACAGAGCAGCCTGATGATTTTGCAAGGAGTCACTGCTCGCTGGGACTACCTCTGTAAAAGAGTGACACCCCCGGACGGCCGCGCCCCAGCACTCCCGCCTCACCAGCTCCGGCGTGTCGGGGCGCTTGGATGTGGCTAGAACGGTCGGGGTGCTTGCCCGGGGGCTCTGACTACGTGAAGGCCCGACTGGACATTTACCATCGTATTTACCATGTCCGTTCTCCTCCTCCTCCAACTGGCAGATCTCCTGAGGCAGAGATGAGGGGAGGGGCCTCCTCTACGCACTTTACGCGTGGACGGCAAGACTCACCCTTCAGAGCCCTCCTCTTGGAAATCATCCACAGTGAATCCGGGAGGCCAATTTGACCTCTCCTTCACCCACGCCCGGTTCCCCAGGCAAAGCGCTAAGCATTTCTGGCACGAAAACCAGTTTCAGGGCTGGACAGGAGCCAGAACAAGCAACGTCCGCTCAGAGCCCCAAGCGAGAATCCGGAGGGGTGGCGGTGGGAGGGGGGAACGGCACGAGGTCAAGGGACCCCACCGTTTCCCCGGGAGTCCTTCGGGGCCCCCTCGGTGGCAGCCCCCGGACCAAATGCCGGGAAACGTCCAACGGCAAGACGGCAGCGCGTCAACCCCGACCAGTCCCCTGTCCGGCTGATAGGTCAGCATCCTCCTTCCGCGGCCCCTCGTTTCCCCTAGCCCCTCTCCGGGTTCAGCAACGGTAACCGCGCTGGCCGTGACAAGGGAAATCGAAGACAGGGTTCCCGTCTCGAAAAACCTCCAGCCTAAAGGGAAAGACGGTCTCTCCCTCTGGACTGTAAGCTCCTTGTGGGCAGGGAACCTAGCTATCAACTCTGTTGCACTGTTCTCTCCCAAGTATTTAGTACAGTGATAATAATAATAATTATGGTATTTGTTAAGTGCTTATTACGTGGCAGGCACTGTACTAAGTGCCGGGGTAGACGCGAGGTAATCGAGTTGGGCACAGTCCCCGTCCCACGTGGGGCTCACGGTTTTAATCCCCGTTTTACAGATGAGGTAACTGAGGCACAGAGAAGTGAAGCGCTAACCTCCTCACGGGGGCTCCTTCTCGTCTGTCCCGCCGTCGACCCCTGGCTAACGTCCTACCTCGGGCCTGGAACGGCCTCCCTCCTCACATCTGCCAAACTAGCCCACTTCCCCCCTTCGAAGCCCTCCTGAGCGCTCACCTCCTCCAGGAGGTCCTCCCGGACTGAGCCCCCCTTTCCCTCTGCTCCTCCTCCCCTCCCCCTCGCCCCGACTCCCTCCCTCTGCTCTATCCCCTTCCCCGCCCCACAGCACCTGTGTTTATATAGAGAGAAGCAGCGTAGCTCAGTGGAAAGAGTCCGGGCCTGGGAGTCAGAGGTCATGGGTTCTAATCCCGGCTCTGCCACTTGTCAGCTGTGTGGCTTTGGGCAAGACACTGCACTCCTCTGCGCCTCAGTTACCTCATCTGTAAAATGGGGATTATTCATTCATTCGTTCAATAGTATTTATTGAGCGCTTACTACGTGCAGAGCACTGTACTAAGCGCTTGGAATGGGCAATTCGGCAACGGATAGAGACGATCCCTGCCCAACGACGGGCTCACAGTCTAATCGAGGGAGACAGACGGCCGAGCAAACCAGAACGAAACGAAAACAGGACAACATCATCACGCTAAATAGAATCAAGGGATGAAATAGTAAAAACACTAAGGTAACATAAATGACCAATATGCAACTTGGGACCTGGGTTCTGATGCCGACTCCACCACTTGTCTGCCGTACGACCTTGAGCGAGTCACTTAACTTCTCTGTGCCTCAGTTACCTCATCTGTAAAAATGGGGGTTAAGACTGCGAGCCCAGTGTGGGACACGGACTGCGTCCAACCCGATTAGCTTGTATCTACCCCGATGTTTAGTGCGGTCCCTGGAACGTAGTAAGCCCTTAACAGATACCATAAAAAAAAAAAGACTTCCAAAAGCGGTAGGCTGGATCCTGGGGCCAGGGGAGTGAAGGTTTGGGTTGGTTACAGCTCAGAGTCCAATCAGGATCAATCATTTATTGAGCGCTTACTGTGTTTAAAGGACTGTACTAAGTGCTTGGGAGAGTACAATGCAACAATAAAACGGACGCATGCCCACGACAAGCTTACGGCCTACAGCCCAACAGTCACAACTCCAGCTGCAGTGACCACAACAGCTAGAGCAACTGACTCGGGCTACCCCGTGTTCCACATTTTGCTCAAGCCCCATGTTGCGGCCGTTTCTGTCTTCTGTGCTGTGGTGGTGTAGCGAGATGGGATCAAGGACATAGGATGGCGGGCGGGAGGTTGCGAGGAGAGCAGCGGAGCAGGTTACTGGCGGGCTAACGTGGCTCTCCGGTGTGAGCTCGTGGTCCGGAAATGTGGCGTTTACCAACTCTGTGTTTCCGCCGGCCCTGAGTACTGCTCTGCCTGCAGTAAGCGCTCAACAGATGCATTTGCCTGGCCTTGGGTCAACCGGTGAGAACAGCACAAACTGAGTAGAATTTGGAGGTACTTAGTACCTTAACCCTGTCCACCGTCTCTCCTCCACTATCCACACCTAACCATCCAAGTCTGAGGCCATTAATAATAGTGATAGTATTACTAGAGAATTATTAGAGAAGCAGAGTGGCTCGGTGGAAAGAGCACGGGCTTGGGGGAGGTCACGAGTTCGAATCCCGGCTCTGTCACTTGTCAGCTGTGTGACTGTGGGCAAGTCGCTTCACTTCTCTGTGCCTCAGTTACCTCATCTGGAAAATGGGGATTGACTGCGAGCCTCACGTGGGACAACCTGATTACCCTGTATCTACCCCAGCGCTTAGAACAGTGCTCCGTACATAGAAGGCGCTTAACAAATACCAACATGATTAATATTAATATTGGAGTTTAAGCGCATAAGCCCCGTTTTTGTCAAGCACCTGGGTAGATGCAAGATAATCAGGTTGGACGCAGCCTTTATTCCACATGAGGCTCGCAGCTCAAGTCGGAGGGAGAACCAGGTATTTACAGATGAGGAAATTGGGGCGCAGAGAATCTAAGTGACTCGCCCAAAGTCACACGGCAGGCAAGTGGCCGAGCCGGGATTAGAACCCAGGTCCTCTAACTCCCGGACCCTTTCCACTAGGCCGTGCTGCTTCTCAAGTTAAAAAAAAGCAACCGCTAGGAATTGTTACTCTTTGGAAAGGAGAAGCTAAAACTCTATGTATACTCCACTGAAGGCATTCTTAAACGTATTCTCTGCAGATTGAACGGAAAAGAACTTCGTTTATTTTAAAACAAAGTTGTTAAATGGTTTACCATTTCTGATTTCTACAAAAAATGTGATAAACCATTTTCTTCCAGTGTGCTCATTTCCCCTTGGCTACGTAACCTCTGGGGACAATCTGATCACCTTGTATCCCCACCCAGCGCTTAGAACAGTGCTTGGCGCATAGTAAGCGCTTAACAAATACCGTTATCATTATTATTTTCACTATATTTACTTTTCTGTTTATTTTATTCATGATGTGTATATATGCATAATTCTATTTATTTATATTGATGCTACTGATGCCTACCTACTTGTTTTGTTCTGTTGTCTGCCTCCCCTCTTCTAGACTGTGAGCCCGTTGTTGGGTAGGGATCGTCTCTATCTGCTGCCGAATTGTACCTTCCAAGCACTTAATACAGTGCTCTGCACACAGTAAGCGCTCAGTAAGTGTGACAGTGAATGAAATGACTCGCCCGAGGTCACATAGCTGACACGTGACAGAGTCGGGGTTAGACCCCAGATCCTTCTGACTCCCAGCCCCATGGTCTACCCAGGAGGCCACGCTGCTCTGCATACGGTAAGTGCTCAATAAATACTATCGGTGGATGGATTGATCGATTGACAGGACAGACCCAGCTATGACTCCGTCATGGAACTGTCGGCATGGCCTAGTGGATAGAGCATGGGCCTGGGAGTCAGAAGGACCTGGGTTCTGATCCCGGCTCTACCGTTTGTCTCTTGTGCGGCCTTGGGCACGTCATTTCTTTTCTCCGTGCCTCAGCTACCTTTTCTGTAAAACGGGGATAACTGCCGTGAACCTCACGTGGGACGGAAACTGTGTCCAACCCAATTTGCTTGTGTTTACCCCCAGGGCCTAGTATAGTGCCTGGCACTGAGTAAGTGCTGAACAAATACCACATATTATTATTATTATTATCGTTATTATTAACGGCACACACACACTCTTTCTCTCACGTAGTGTTGTGAGCAAGGGGATGAAGGGGAGCAATGATTTTAAAGAGGTTGAGGACAGTGAGGGCACAGGCTGCAAAGGCTAACACATCAGAAAGGCGCCATTCTGGGGTCTCTCCTGTCCTGACTGGAGACCGTTGATGAGCAAATCTGGGAATACGGTTCCAACGGCTAGGGGAAGGGATGGGGGCATCACCTCATCCGCCCCGTAGAGTGAGCGCCCAAGAAATACCCGGGCTAGGTGACGAAACCCTCGGGGCAAAGACCCCAGCAAGCTGATGGCGGATCTAAGAATCATCCCCTCACTCCCGAAGCTCGCTCCTGTGCTCTGTTGCGAAAAGCGATCAATACCATTAGGATCTGTATGGTTGCTGACCCCTAGTGAATCACAGGAAGCCACTTACACTGCGGGGCGAGGGGGGAGGCAGACAAACCATTAATGAACAATGGCCCGCCAGAAGTTTCGGAGAGATGGGCATGCCAAGGGATGGTGGGCAAACGAGTTCCCACTTCCCGAAAGCCGGTAATGAGCCCAGGGCACTGGGCGTCAGGCAAGGAGTCTCTCCGCCTTCCGCCCAAACAGCCGAATTAGCACGATCTCCAGAAGCGCGGCGACTGACTGAAAATATTTCCAGGAGGATGAAAGGGGAGGAGGGGGATTCAATCAATTAACAGCAGGTCCTTCCTGGCTCGGGGGATGAAGAATTATGGTGCAGAGCAAGACGCTTCTGCACCGTAGACTTTCATCTCAGGGCGCAACTCTGAAAGCAGACACCTCTCTCCAGGGACCACTCAAGGAGAATGGCCATTAGCTGATGCAGGTCTGGGGCTTGTCGGAGTTCATAGGTTACAGCTGTTGGAGAGCCCCTGATGAGGTGAGGAGGGGGTGGCTGGGAGGGTGCAGGAGGGAAACTGCCAGAGCTCAAGGCTACAAAAGGCCCAGAATGGCAAGTTGCCATGTTGGTTGGAGGGAGTCCTTCCATACTGTGCTCTCGTGGAGTTGAAATTTAGCTCTTCGGTCAGGTCCTGGAGAGGTGAGTTGACTAAGCCCTCCTTTCCTCTTTTTCCTTTTACGGCACCCTGCCTTGCTCCCTTTATTCATCCTCTCTCCCATCCCCAGAGTGCTTATGTGCCTACCTGTAATTTATTTATATTAATGGCTGTCTCCCCCTCCAGACTGTAAGCCCACCGTGGGCAGGGAATGTGTCCCTTGTTACACTGCACTCTTTCAAACATGTGCTCTATACACAGGAAGCACTCATGTATGATTGACAGGTGAGCTGGGATTGTACCCATTTCTCAGGGGGGGAAAATGAAGTACAAAGCTGTTTAGGCAGAAGCACTCACTAGAAGGACAGGGGTTAGATGTCTTGATTCCTTAGTGTCCCGTGGAGCTGGGATTTCTGTTCATCTGATGGTGAGAGAGGATGTTTGGAGTTGGGGCCTGAGGGGATCCTATCTTTACCTGTCTATTTCTACGGTGCTTGGGCCCAGCACTGATCTATGATGCAATTATGACACTGGGTGCTGGGGGAGATATAGGGCATGCGGGTGGGTGGCTATCCCTCCCCCACCCTAGGCACATTATCTGTCTATACTTATAGATTATTCCATAGTATCCATAGACAATGCTACGATTAACATCGATATTATCTATTTGCCCTATTTTATAAATGAATAAGCCATGGTCTGGAGTGGTTAAGTGACTAGCCCAAGGTCACATGGTAGGCTGGGAGCAGAGCTAGAACTAGAACCCAGGTCTCCTGGTTCCTAGTCCTGAGCTTTTTTTTTTTTTTTCCACGAGGCTCTGTGGGAGGACCTCGATTAAGGAAAGTAAGGAAAGTAAGTAAGGGAGACAGGATGGGTTTTTCCATTGGAATCCTAGAAGCCAACCCAGCAGGGGAACTGAGTGACAAGTTGGAGAGTGTGAAGGTGGGCTGGGTGGGTTTGTCGATGACTAGCGTTTGCCCAGGAGAGATGGGAGGAGACCAGGGTGTGGGGTGGGTGGTCTTGACCTGCTTTGGGTGGCATTTCCTGATATCTCAGCCAAAAGCTCACAGGTCTGGCCCTGCTCTGGGGGAGAAGTGTTATTCATAATAATAACAACTGTGGTATTTGTTAAGCTTTTACCGTGGGCCAGACACTGTACTAAGTACTGGGGTAGATACGAGATAATCGGGTCAGACATAGTCCCTGTCCCACATAGGACTCCCAGTCTTAATCCCCATTTTACGGATAAGGTAACTGAGGCACAGAGAAGTGATGTGATTTGCCCAAGCTCACACAGCAGACAAGTGCAGAGCTGGGATTAGAACCCAGGTCCTCAGACTCCCAAGCCTGCGCTCTTTCCACTCGGCCCCCTGCTTTCGGTAGGGCCCCTTGCCAGGGTGACCGTTGGCCTGTAGTGGGCTAGGAAATCCAGGTGCTCCTTTCAGGGGCCCCTAGAGGATCTGAGTGCTCCCGGGGGGTTACTGGGAGAACGTCTACCCAGGGATGCTGCCTGGACTCTGCCCGGCCCCTGAACCCCGGGCCTTTCATGGGGCTTGGAACGGGGCCAGGACCAGCTGAGCCCCAGACAGAGCAAGAAAACTGATGGATTGGAATCGGCCCAGGTTACGTTTCAGACGTAGCCCGGGGTGGCCGTGTGCCAGGTGCGCATAAATCAATGGCGAAGGAGACAGACGCTGGACTAGGCGATGCAGGCGCCGGGCAAGGCTCAATTTTCTTTCTTTTTTTTCCCCTCCTCCCTGCGGCCTTTTCATGAATATCCATGATGAAGTGTCCCAAGATCATGCAAATGTGCTTAAACAGCTGCAATCAGAAAGCGAGGTTTTTTTTTTTTTCCCTGAGATTAGAAAATTGAATGAAGGTGCTGAGCGTTCCTGCCAGACTAACTGTGGGCTAAGCCTCTGTTCTTGAGCTGGGGGTGTCGGAGGGCTCAGGCTGTGAAAAACTCTCCTCCCTGAAGAGGGTCCTTTAGATCGGGTCTCTGTCGGTCCCCTCATCTCTTAAGCAGAGGGAGAGATCTGCCCAATGTCTCTTTCCTTAGACACCCAAAACCCTGGTGCCGGTTTTGGAGGAACCAATCTCCGCCCCATCAAATCCTCCACCTTCTGAGCTGGAAGTGTCCAGTGGGAGCCCCTCTGGCTCTATACTAAAGGTCTCCCTTTTCCTTAAGGATCAATCATATTTATTGAGTGCTTATTGTGTGCAACACACTGCACTAAGCGCTTGGAAGAGTGTGATACAACAGCTCATTGTTGGGTAGGGATTGTCTCTGTTCCCAAACTGTACTGTCCAAGTGCTTAGTTCAGTGTTCTGTACACAGTAAGCGCTCAATAAATACGATTGAATGACTGAATGAGTTGGTAGACATGTCCCTGCCCACGGCGAACTTACAATCTACTTCTGGATCGCTTCTGTAGCTGCCCTGTTTGCATCCAGAGTGCTCAATTTATTTCCTTTAGGTTGAACTGAAATCCCCCCGCTTTAAATGCAAGGCCATTTTCTTTGGTTTGATCCTTAGGGGATGTGAAATCCATCAGTGTCAGATTCCTGAGGGAATCCCAGTTGAACTCCCTGGGTATTTCTATGGTGTTTGGTCCCAGCAGTGGGCTGGGAAATGATTATGGCATTTAGTAAGCGCTTAATGGGAGCTAAACCCTACGGTAGATACAAGGGCATCAGATCGGACACAGTCCCCATCCCACGTGGCGCTCACGGTCTATCTCATCCCCGCTTTGCAGATAAGGAAACCGAAGCTCCTCAGCATCTCCCCGGCCCCCATCCTCCATCAGATCCTGCCTTTTGTGGTATTTGTTAAACACTATGTGCCAGGAACTGTACTGAGCACTGGGGTAGACACAGAATAATCAGGTTGGACACAGTCTCTGTCCCACATAGGGCTCACAGTGATACTCCCCATTTTACAGATGAGGTAACTGAGGCCTAGAGAAGCGATTTGCCCAAGTTCACACAGACAAGTGGCGGAGCCGGGGATTAGAACCCATGTCCTCTAGATCCCAGGCCCATGCTCTCTTTCCAATAGGCCACACTGCTTCTCTGTGTGATGACCTTAGCCTGCTTACAACTGAGGTCTCGGCCTCAAACTCCTCCAAACTCCCTCCCTCCCTATTACCGACTGGCCGATTTTCCTGCTGTTGGTCAGCCGATGGGCCGAAGGATGCAATCACGGTAATTGATGCTGCCGCAGCACAGGAAGTGGAGCGGTTTGTCGGGGAGGAGAAGGGGCCGGGTGCTTCTCTGGTTCTTGGAAGTTGCTGGAAGCGGAGATGGCTTCAGACCGCAACGGCACGCTGGAAGTTGGGGTTTTCAGCTCAGGGTCTCTTCCTGCACCCCCAACCCCCGCCCCGACTCACGTTTCTCCCCGTCTGCGAGCAAAGCAGCCCTGGTTTTCCCCATGTAGGTGAGGAGGGACCTGGAAGCTGGAGGGACAGTACCGCTGATAGAGCTTTTATTCATTCAATCAATCGTATTTACTGAGCACTTTCTGTGTGCAGAGCACTTTACTAAGCGCTCGGAAAGTACAATTCAATTTTATGTCCAGGACAACTTTAGGCTTCTGTTCAGCTGAACTGTGCCTGTCTGCTGTTGTCTCCAGGGATAGGGAAATAGAGGAACTCCAGGAGGTCTTCCTTTAAGGAGAGGGTGGGAGCTGGAGGTCTGGGCACTGGAGAGGATGGAGGGAAGGACATGACAGGAGTCCTGGGCTCTGGCTTCAACTTGACTATTGTTCTGCTCCGGACCCGGGCCGGGACCCGATCTCTCTGGCGCTCCCCCCCTCGCCTTGGGAGCCCCCCAGGGAGGGCTGCTCAGCAGTCTAGAGAGCAAGTGTCTGGGAAGAAAGACGCTGGATCGATAGCATAAATTAATAATCCAATTATCACACTGAGGGGCTGCTCCTGGCCGGGTGGACGGCTCCGTCTCCTCTCTGGCGGCAGGCAGAGACAAAGGACTAGGGGGCCGCTCGAACCCGACAGCTGAGGGGCCTTACTGCCCTGTCGATGTCCTGACGTGGTGAGCGCCGTCAGCCCACCCGCTTGTGGCTGGGGCTTTTATCTCTAGCCTGACGATAAGGACATTCCAACTCAATCTGCTCTGACTCGCCACAGTGTGGGTGCGGTCGGTGGCCTTGCTCTGGACAGGCCTGGCTGGGGGAGGGAAGGAGGAGAGGGGCGTTCCTCACAAAGGAGTTCGACACCTACAGCAGTCTAGAGCTCTCTCGGTTGCTGGGAGGAGGGGCAGCAAGGGGTGCGGGTCGGCCCACGGCAGAGCCTCTCAGCCGGTCCAGAGTAGGCCTAGCCCGTTCGGCTGAGCACGGCCCCAAGGGCTCAGAGGGGGCAGGATCGGACCCTTGCTCTGTTTTAGGGCAGCCGGGGCTCAGGTGTGACTGCCGGACAGGTGGGAGACCGGCAATAGGCCTGCCAGGGAGCAGGGAAGGACCCCAAAAAATTGGGGACGGAGGGCAGCAGGACCTGAGGGGAGTTGGGGGATTTTAGTGGGTTAACTGACAGAGGGCAGGGGTTACGTCTGTTATGCTGCTTGGCATGGAGTCCCACCCTGGTTTGATCAGGAAGTTCAGCAATGTTTTTGGTGAGGCTGACGATAAGAATTTGGAACCAATATAGTCACGGGAGCAGGAAAGACTAGAGTAGAGGGGACAGAGGGAGGCCAAGTGGGGAAAGAGGTCTCAGGTTCTGCCACTCACTTAAAAAAAAAAATATATTAAAAATCTCACAAAGAGTATAAGAGCATGCGGTGGTCTTCTGGTGCCAGCACTGAGTGTTTACAGAGCACTTTCACCTTGACCCTGAGCCCTTCTGGCCCAGCCAGAGGTTCCTGGTATTTGCAGTGGCTTTTATCTAGTTCAAAGTAAATACACCCCTTGTCCCATGGGGTCGGAACAGGGTAGCACCCACCCACTGGATGGGTGGAGATGTTTGCCGAGTCGTGCAATGTGTAGCCAGTACCAACACTCCCCAGCTATGGTGGGGAATCACTGAACTAGACAGTCATCTGTTTTTTTCCTCGCCTAGGAAGCCTCCTCTCACTGCCCTCCGTTCACGTCTGTGACATCAGGGACGGAAGCTGGGATCAGGATGCTCTACAGTCCCAACCCTTGAGGGAACTGCTGATTGCTTCCGGGCCTTAGGGATCATTCGGCTGTATTTACTGAGCACTTCCTGTGGGCAAAGCACTGTATTATGTGGTTGGGAGAGATCCATATAAAAACAGATACACTCTTGCCCACAAGGTGCTCACAGTCTAGACAGATGATTTACAGGCCCAGGCATCATCATTTCCTCCAGCTAATATTCTCTCCCCACCCTGCACCACCACCCCTCCACTCCTCTGTACCCCCAGGGCACTGGGCAGCCCTGTTTCTGGTACTGGGGAATGCTGGGTTTGGGCAGGTGGAATAGGGCACCCTCAACGAGTTTGGAGAGGCATGCTGAGAGGGAGATGGGGTTTTAACTGAAGGTTAGTCCTGGATTGGTTAGAATTGCTGCCCGAGTTGTCCTTGGTTTAGGGAGGCTCGATTGGCTAGCGGGAGGGGGCGGGTGTGGATGAGAGGTCACGGCCGTGGGGGTGCAGTGACCCTGATGATGCTTGGGTTCTGTCTGGTGCACAGCCTCCCCTAGCTGTCCACATTGAGAGATGGGCTCTCCCCAAGAACCCATTGGGACTGAGGGTGGGGGAGAGAGGGTTAAGGAGGAGCCCCTCTGAGGGGGGCACGAGAGCTAAGCCGGTGGAGGCTCTCTTCCTGACGAGCCTGGGCCACAGCTGCCTCACTCTTGACCTCCTCTGGAGGCAAGTCCTTGATCCCCCTACAGCCTCCCAGTGCCAAAACACAGATCAGCTCCTCCTCCTCTCCTCATCCTAGGCCGCAGGTGGCCAAGCCTCACAAATGAAAGAGCCACAGACCAAAAGCCGCAGAACCAGAACAGCGGGCAGTGAGTTGCGGAGGGGGTAGGGAACCGTGTGCGCCCACCCCCCTCCCTGCCCGGGTTCACTGGGCAGCGAAATATAAAGCTTAGGCTCACGAGCTACGCAGGGAGCCAAGAAGAGCCGCAGCCAGACCGGCCAGTCCTCCTTCCTAACCTGTGCCAGGTCGGTAAGAACACCGATGTCCTCTGGGCCCTTGGTGACCGGGTCTTTCCGACTCAGACCTGACTGGGGGACAAAGGTGAACTATTATCAGCCTGGCATGATCTGATACGGCACGGTGGGGAGGTGGCAGAGCTTAATGTCCTTTACTTCCACTTTAGGGGGAATCCAGTTTCTGTTTCCTTGGATTCAGTCAATCGAACTTATTGAGTGCTTACTGTGTGCGGAGCACTGTACTAAGCACTTGGGAGGGTATAACACGCATTCATAAACTCTATGTGAACGAGGACTTAGGTTAAGTTATTAATAATAGCAATTGGGGTATTATGTGCCAAACACTGTACTAAGTGCCGGGGTAGATAATGAGTCCCAGTTCCACCAAGGGCTCACGATCTCAGCGGGAGGGAGAACGGGTAATTCATCCCCGCTTTCAGATGAGGAAATGGAGGCATAGAGAAATGAAGTGGTTCTCCCAAGATCACCTAGAAGGCAAGTGACAGAGCCAGGTTCAGAACCCAGGTCTTCTGACTCCCAGGCCCCTGCTCTTTCCACTAAGTCAGGCCTGTTCGAGCATCAACCTGTTCCTCTACGAGGCATCCGATTGTATGCAGGGCCAGCCAGTTATAATGAATGATAGTAATAATGTTAATCTACTCACTTTACCTCTATCTCATCTATCTCACCACTGACCTCTCGCCCACATCCTGCCTCTGGCTTGGAATGTCCTCCCTCTTCATATCCGCAGACAATCACTCTCCCAACCTTCAAAGCCTTAATGAAGGCTCATCTCCTCCAGGAGGCCTTCCTTAATTAAGCCCTCATTCCCTCTTCTCTCACTCCCTTCTACATCACCCTGATTTGCTCCCTTTATTCACCCCTCCCTCGGCCCCAAAGCACTTATGTTTATATCTGTTATTGATTTTATGTTGTCTGTCTCCCTCTCTAGACTGTAAGCTCATTGTGGGCAGGGAATGTGTCTACCAACTGTTATTTTGTACTCTCTCAAGAGCTTAGTACAGTGCTCTGCACACAGTAGGTGCTCAAATATGACTAATAAGTGGGAGAAGTCACTGTTACCATTATCAAAATAGGAGCAGTAGCCCTGGGCTGGGCACTTGGAGATTTACAAATCGATTAAACCCAATCTTGCCCTCTGCATGTTTCAGTTGAATGGGAGGGAGATGAGACAGATTAACTCCGATGTGAACAAATGTGTATATTGCAGAGGACAATCATAGGCAACATACGTAGAGTGGCTCAGTGGAAAGAGCACGGGCTTGGGAGTCAGAGGTCATGGGTTTGAATCCCAGCTCTGCCACTTGGCAGCTGTGTGACTGTGGGCAAGTCACTTAACTTCTCTGGGCCTCAGTTACCTCATCTGTAAAATGGGGAGTAAGACTGTGAGCCTCACGTGGGACGACCTGATTAACTTGTATCTACCCCAGCGCTTAGAACAGTGCTTGGCACAGGGTAAGCACTTAACAAATACTGTAATGATTACAATAAGCGCTCAACACATACCACTATTATTGTTGTTGTTGCTCTACACACAGTAAATACATAGATACCATCAAATCCTGGAGCAGTTGAGGAGGGGAAGCCTGAGGGGTAGGAGAAAAGGAATCCACCTTTTGTTCAAGACAGGATGACTGAAGACATTTCAAACCACGGGTCAGGATCAGGGCTGGCTCATTTCCGCTTGCGGATAGCCCAGGCCTTCTGGTCTCCCCAGGGAACCTTAGAGCAGTGCTCTGTAATCTCCACACCTGCTTATGGGGGTGGGTTGTCCCTTAAGGTGCTCCTCGGGAGGCAACGTTTACCCACTTACTTCTAAGGACAACTCAAGAGGTTGACTTTATTCTACAAAGTCCACACCGAGCACCGGTATCAATCAGGTCCTTCTTCCAAGAAGGATCTTTCAACTCTGGGCACGGTTCCTTCCTTGCCACTCTTGGGCCAAACCCTTGACCTTCCGCAAAATACCTCTCTTCAATACCGCCTAGCTGGTGGGCACGTTTTGTGGGCTATCTAGGGAGAGTTGAGGGTAGCGCTCGTTTGAGGTTATGACTTCAGAGTTTAACTTTTCAAACTTTCAAAATTCTCCAAACCACCCCCCGGGGGGGGGGGTTACAACCCTGGCTTGTAACCAGATTTCTATGGAATAATCCAATTTCAGCGTGAAAGTAGGGTAGTTAGGAGAGGCTTGGGTTTCGATGACTCTGGCACTGCTGTACGCCGAACCCACAGGTCTGCCTGTTTTGTTGTGATCTGAGTATCCTGGGTGGGCAGAGAAGCTAGGGCAGAGAGCTGGGTCCAACAAGCCGCCTGTTTTCTCCGTGGCCGGGCTGGCTAACGCAGTGCGGGGGCGGGCAGCAGATGGCCAGAGAGGTAGCCACCGGTAGGATGGGACACCCATCAGAATCCACAACTCGGGCGGCCCGGACCCTAGTTCTAAGCAGCCCAGACCTCTGCCCCACCTTGACCCTGGAGCCCGGGCAGAGGATCCGGAAGCTGGAGGAGGGGGAGCCCTTGACCCGGGCAAGCCCTTCATCACTTTCCCAGCTCCAGATCCCAGGTACAAATGGCTCCCGTGATCCCCGCCGCCAGCCCTCGGCGAAATTCCCCTCGTTTCTCCTCCAGGCTCGGGTTAGCAAGGCCCTTCTCTTTGTTTAGTCAAGCATGTGTTCCCGCGGGGTGGGGTGAACACGTTGGCTCAGGCGAACCTCTCCGGCAAGGTCTCGGGTGAGAGGGGAGGCTTCCCTTCCTGCTCGTGCCTGAGAATTAAGGCCTCCAACCAGGGAGCCAGGGAGCACAGAGGGATTAACGTGTCCCATACAAAGGTGGCGAGGTGAGGGGGGCGTTTCCAGTTAAGTTTTGGGCGCAGGGAGGGAAATGTGAGCTCCTAGATTCTGGGAATCTGAATCTTATCAGTCCCAGCTGGCAAGAAGGAGACCAATTCTGAGGTGGGGGTGGTGACATTGCTGTTCTTGGCACCTGGAGAGTCTTGGAAGTAGCTCAGCTCTCCTCCCCTCCCTGTCTACAGGCAGCCAGGTGTGATGTCCAGGCCCCAGAGTTCGTTAGGGAATTCGTAGCCACCGAATGCTGACTGCCGGTATCTTGGACCACTCCACGAGGGAGGGCTTCCTTCTGCTCCTGTGGACGGGGAATATCTGCTAACTCTGTATTGTACTCTCCCAAACACTTAAAATAGTGCTCTGCACATACTAAGCGCTCAGATATCACCGATCGGGAAACTGGGAAGGATTGATCCTCTCCGGTGGCCCTCTAAGAGTGGGGCTCCTTGTGCTACGACGGGAGGGAGAGACGGGGGTCTGGGGTGGGGGTCAGGTTGACGGCCACGCCTTCGGGATACGGGTGTTCCTGCTGAGCCTCGAGTCTCATGCCCCCAAGAGGCACGTGGCGCTCTGCTGCATCATTCGTAACTGCTCCCCGCTACGAAAAGGGGCTGACGAGTTGGCGGGTTTTAATGGCCCGCCCATATGAAGCAAAGAGATTCCCTTTCAGTGCCCGTGGCGTGCCTTTGAGGGGGCGGGACTGGCCACTGGAGCTGCTCCTGGCCAGGGCCTGCAGTTTCCCCTCTGGGGACCAGCCCTGCCACTCGTCGCCTGCTCCGCCGCCTCAGCTGGCTGCAGGCTGGGACTGGGATTGGGCAGGGCAGGGCAGGGCAGGTGGGGGCCGGCCGTGTAATCGGAGCCGAGGAGGAATTCCCTGCCCTTCCCAAGAGGCCGTTGTTAAAATAGGTCGGAGACCAGCTGGCCTCGGTCGGAAAAATCTTTGGGGGGTGCGTAGGGAGGGGCGGGGAAGCCCGGTCCGAGGCTTCCTGGAGGGGAATTGAGGGCGGCCGGCAGGCAGGGGCAGGAACGGGACGAGGGAGCACCCCCAGGGAACTAGAAAGACACCAATCATTCCAAGGACCGGAACTCCCAAAACCTCTCTAGGGCGGCATCGGCTGGGGAAACGGCACCAGGAAGCGGTTCTTGTCTCTTGCCCTCACCAACCCCAAGATGAAACTTAAGATGGGGAGGCTGGGTACCTGGGTTCTGACTCCCAAGGCTGACCAGAGGAGATCTCGTCATCCTCACGCAAGGGCTTAGCTCCAAGTTCCCTTCTCCCAGAAGGGGGAGGGGTGGTTCTTGCTTCACAGCCACTAACTTTCTTTCCAAGCAGTGGGTCGGAACCATCGCCGAGCAGGAAAAGAGACGGGGTAGGAAAATGCCAACGGGACTCTGGGGGGAAAATCCAGGCCCTGCAGTAAGGGGAGTGTGGGAGTTTGGGCTGGGCTCGCTGACCCTTAGGGAGCAAAAGCAGAGGGACTGGAGCACCCTGCGGCACCTGCGGGATTCAGTCATTCATTCGTATTTATGAAACGCTTACTCTGCACAGAGTGATCAGTGCTTGGGAAAGTACAATACAACAAAGAACAGTGACAGTCCCTGCCCACAACGCGCTCGCAGCCTAGAGCGGCAATAACGATTATGGTATTAAGCGCTTACTGTGGGCCAAGCACTGTACTAAGCGCTGGGGTGGATACAAGCAAATCGGGTTGGACACAGTCCCGGTCCCACATGAGGCTCAAAGACTCGATCCCCATTTTACAGATGACAACTGAGACCCAGAGCAGTGAAGTGACTTGCCCAAGGTCACGTAGGAGACACGTGGCGGAGCAGGGATTAGAACCCTGCTGACTTCCAGGCCCATGCTCTATCCACTATGCCACCCCGGGAGGCTGCTAGGACATAGAGATGTCCCTTTTGTGCTCCATATTTTTCAGGATTATCTGGCGGCACCATAAGTGTCTCACTTTCCGAAGGTTGCGGTCCCGGAGACCAAAAAATGAGCCCGCCACCTCACCTCGCCTGTCTTATTTTGGTGCGGGAGCTCGGCCAGGCCCGTGGCCAGATGACTCTAGTTCAGGTTAGTGTGGGAGGCCCGAGTGCTTGTAGGTCCATGAATCTGATTCACTGAACGATGGTGTTCCGGGCAGAGCCCCTCCCCCTACTCCCAGTGTTTCGCTTTACCATCTCTAAAAAGGGGTGGCAATGCCCCAAAATGCCGATCTCCCTGGGATGGGTGAAAATGAGGTAGGCAGGGAAAGAATTCTGGGCATTCGTAAGTTGATATGCTTCTAGCAGGTTCCACCGGTCCCTGGCTTGCAGAAAAGCAACTCACACTTGGACCAGTGGATCTCAGTGCCCATCCTGCTTTACTCTCCTCTTCTGCTCCGGACAAGAAAGAGCCCAACATAGTTGCACTGCCAGAGACGCCCCCCCCCCCCCCCACCCACTCTACCCCAATCAGCCAAGGGTATTTACCGAACACCTGTGTGCAGAGCACCGTACAACAGAAATGGTAAACCTGTTCCCTGTCCACACGAAGCTTTCAGTCTAGAGACTCCCCACGATGTATTTAGCACAGTAAAGGGCAAAAAACATGCCTGACTTCCATCATCTTTCCCATTTCCCTCCGGTCCTCTGCCTCTATATGAGCAACCCCGTTCCACTGCCGGTAACCCTCTCCCACTCCTGGTTCTCACCCAATGGGACGGGTGAACCTTACCGTACGGCTACATGTATATCGTTACACACCAAACTCCCCAAGGGTAGGGGCTGCATCCTTGACTTATGCCAGCTCCATAAGCACCTAGTAAAGTGCAGCTTTGGGAGCTCAAACGCTGCTAGCCCCGAGAGGGAGAGGAATGTGTGTAGGGGTGGGTCAGCCCCATGGAAGACTAGGGTAAAGAACATATGAGAAGTCACGGTTGGTGTTTTGGGGAAAAACCACTCTGTGGCCATTCAGACTGGAAAGTAATGGGTTGGGGAACTCTGGAATCCGTTCAGAGTGGGGGAAATTCCAGATGACTCCTGGTGGGCAGGGATCATTTTTTACTAACTCTGTTGCACTCTCCCACCGGTTTAATACAGTGCCCAATGCACAGAAAGTGCTCACTAAACACCACCGATTGATTCATTCATTCGGTCTTGAGTGCTTACTGTGTGTAGAGCACTGTACTAAGCACTTGGGAAAGTACAATACACCAACAGAGAGTGACAATCCCTGCCCAAAATGCGTTCTCAGTCTGGCGGGGGGAGACAGACATCAATATGAATAAGCAGACATCAAGATAAACAAAATCACAGATATATACATAAGCGCCGTGGGGAGAGGGGGCAGGTCAGGGCAACACAGAAGGGAGGGGGAGAAGAGGACCAGTGGGGCTTAGTCTGGGAAGGCCTCTTGGAGGAGATGTGCCTTCAGTAAGGCTCTGAAGGGGAGGGAGACTGATTGTCTGGGGGATTTGAGGAGGGAGGGCGTTCCAGGCCAGAGGTGGGACGTGGGCCGGGGGGCGGCGGTGAGACAGGCCAGATGGAAGCTCGGTGAGAAGGTTAGTGCCAGATCAGCGAGGTGTGCCGGCTGGGTTGTAGGAGAGAAGCGAGGTGAGGGAGAAGGGGGGAGGTGATGGAGAGCTTTAAAGTCAATGGCCTCTGGAGTATATCTGGTGATTTTCGGAGGTGGGGACTGCTGCCAGCCCCAGGGAGAGAGAGAGAGAGAGTGCCCCTGTAGCCATAATATGCCTTTCCAAGACCCCCCCAAGGCCACCTGAGGGGTTTGGAGAAAGGCCTGGAGATTTCCAGCTCTAATATGCCTTTCCAAGCCCACCCCAACTCCCAGGTCCACCTGAGGGGTTTGGGGCAAGGCCCGGGGATCTCCAGCCCACTCCTTCTCGGCTGCTGGTAGCCAAGGCTGTGCACGTCCCCTCTCGGATTCCTCAGTTTCCCCTCCCGGGGTGGCCGCGGGGGCTTTTCCAAGTAAATTCCAAGGCACCGGCGGCTTTCTCCATCCGAGGGTGGACTGGAAGTGGTGGGGCAGAAGCACGTGTCCCGAGACCTTCCCGGGCCGGAGGTGAGGCTGGGCTGGGGCACTTGGGGCCCCCCCCGGGCTTCCCTCCCTGGGGCGCCCGGTGCCCTCCTCCCCCGGAGGTGGCCACGGGGGGAGAGGGAGGGCAGGGGGATGTGTGTGTGGGGGGGGGGGACCCGGGTCCCTACCTCGGCGTCGACCTGTCCGTCTCCGGCCGCCCGGCCGCAGCCCCCTCCCAGCAGGATGAGCAGGGACAGCAGGGGCGACAGCAGGGGCGACAGCAGGGTGGGCAGCCCGGGCGGCGGCGGCCTCCGGCTCCCGGCCCGCTGCCCGGGGTCTCCCCGGCCGCCCGAGGTCCCTCCGCTCATGGTCCGAGGGTCCGAGGGCGTCGGGCGGGGCTCTCCGGGGGCGCTGCCCGAGGGGCGCCAAGTGCAGCGCGCCCGGGGGATGGGTGCGTGTGGCCGTCCCGGTCCTCGTCCCGGTGCTCGTCCCGGCCGGGCCCTGGGGGTGGCTACCACGGCCTCCTCCTCTTCTTGGCGCCGCCTTTGTCTGCCCTCGGGGCCGGGACTGGCTCAGCCTTCTCTTCGCCTCCCCTAGCCATGCCCAGGGCGCGGGAGCTGGGCAGGGCCTGGCCAGGAGCAGGAGCGGTCAGCCCGCTCCCGGACCGTCCCCGGGCCCGGCTCCCGCCTGGGCCGTGGCTAGCCGGGGAGCGGCGACGGCGGCGGCTACGGTCTGAGCGCCCCCGGGCAGCCGCGACCCCCGCTGCCCAGCCCCAGCCCCGCCCCCGGCGGACCCTCTTAAAGGGGCCGCGCGTCCCGCCGCTGGCGGCTCCCGGCCTGCGAGACACGTGTCGGCCCGCCCCGCCGGAGCAGGTGGATGGGACGGAGCCGCCCGGGGACCCAACAGCCCCTGGAAAACTCTGAACCTCCTCCTCCACCTCTTTCTCCTCCTCCCAGGACGAGCTTTGCCTCTGGTCCCTTGGGAGTTATCCCTATCAGGAAGAAACGCCCCGTGTCTTCCCTCCCTCCAACCCCCAGGGCTTCGGGGAGAGCAGGTGGATGAAACGGGGCCTTGGAGCCCGGGGACCCTAACACCCCTCTAGCTGCTTGCCACCACCTGGAAAACTCTGAACCTCCTCCACCTCTTTCTCCTCCTCCTCCACCTTTTCCTCCACCTCTTTCTCCTCTTCCTCCTCCACCTTTTCTTCCTCTTTCTCCTCCTCCCAGGACGAGCTTTGCCTCTGGTCCTTTGGGAGTTATCCCTATCAGGAAGAAACGCCCCGTGTCTTCCCTCCCCCCCAGGGCTTCGGGGAGAGCAGGTGGATGAAACGGGGCCTTGGAGCCCGGGGACCTTAACCCCCCTTTAGCTGCTTGCCACCACCTGGAAAACTCTGAACCTCCTCTACCTCTTTCTCCTCCTCCTCCTCCCAGGACGAGCTCAGCCTCTGGTCCCTTGGGAGTTAAATTCTGAACCTCTATCTGGCGGCCAAGGTTCCCCTCCTCTCAGGACGAGCTTTGACTCGGGTCCCCGGGAAGTTATCTGTACCGGGCCTGTCTTCCCTCCCCTCCAAGACCTCTGGGAGAGCAGGTGGAAAACTCTAAGCCCCACGTGGGATGACCTGATCACCCTGCATTTATTGTAGCGCTTAGAACAGTGCTTGGCACATAGTAAGCACTTAACAAATACCATCGTCATTATTAGCATGACACGGGGCCTTCGAGGGCAGAGACGTCTTCTCTAGGTAACCGCCACGACCTTGAAAACTCTGAACTTCCGTCTGTCCGGGGGCCAAGTATCTTCTCCCAGGATAAGCTTTGACTCTGGTCCCTTGGGAGTTATCCATAACAGGAGGAAACGCCCGCGGGCGTCTTCCTCGGCTGGGGCTCCGAAGTTTAGGAAATGTTTTCTTAACCCTCCCTCTCCCTATCATCTAGTAGATACAGAGCGATGCTAAGAGCGGGGCCTCCGGCTGGGGATGGATAGGTTGGGAATAGGTTTCGCAAGTCTCTCCCTGTTTTCAAGCAGTGATATGACAGCGAACAGGTTCGGAACCTGTCTCGGGGATTCCAAAACACTATTGGCAAGCAGGTGTGGTGTAAGGTCAGCACGGCTTGACGTATCTGTGTGCGAAGGACTTGTAAAAAATTATTACTGCCTGGAAAAACAAGGTGCTAGAATGACACTTGGCTCCGTGCCCAAATCGGGATTTTCACTATCTAGGTGACTTGTATACCCCAAATGCACTGTCTCAATTATCCTCTATTTTTCAGACAAGTGTAAAGTCCAAAAGATTTTGATACCTTGCGGGTGTAGGCTACCCATTGTTTGCCCAGTAAGAATTTCACGCCCCGAGATACAACGTAAACACTGTCGGCGGCAGAAGGGAGAGAAGCAGCAAGCCCTAGCGGAAAGAGCACGGGCCTGGGAATCAGATGATCTGGGTTCATTCATTCATTCATTCAATAGTATTTATTGAGCGCTTACTATGTGCAGAGCACTGTACTAAGCGCTTGGGATGAACAAGTCGGCAACAGATAGAGACAGTCCCTGCCGTTTGACGGGCTTACAGTCTAATCGGGGGAGACGGACAGACGAGAACAATGGCACTAAACAGCGTCAAGGGGAAGAACATCTCGTAAAAACAATGGCAACTAAATAGAATCAAGGCGATGTACAATTCATCTGGGTTCTAATCCCGCCTCCGCCACTTGCCTGTTGTGTGTCATGAACAGGTCAGTTCACTTCTCTGGGCTTCCGTTTCCTCACCTGTAAAATGGGTCTGGAATACCTGTTCTCCCTCCTCCTTAGATTGAGCCCCATGGGGAACAGGGACCGTGAAGTGATTATTTTGTATCTATCTCAGGGCACAGTATAGCGCTTGGCCGAGTACCACTCTTACTTTTTTTTTTTTTTAACGGTATTTGTTAAGAACTTACTACGTGCCAGGCCCTGTACTAAACGCTGGGGTAGATAAAGGAAATCAGGTTGGACACAGTCCATACCCTATGTGGGGCTCAGTCTTAATCCCCATTTTACAGATGAGGTAACTAAAGCCCAGACAAGTGACTTGCCCAAGGTCACACAGCAGACCAGTGACAGAGCTGGGATTAGGACCCAGGCTCTCTATTACTAGAAATCCCGGCTCTCAATTCCTAGATCCCTGCTCGGCCCACCTAACTATTCAACAACCTCCGGGGCTGATTTGGGATTCAAGATTCGGGACCCAAGCACCCAACGGGTGTAACATAAGGTGCAGTGTTGTGTTTTAAAATGGTATTTAAGTGTTTACAATGTGACGGGCACTGTACTAAGCAGTGGGATAGATAACTGTGGTATTTGTTGAGTGCTTACTACGTGCCAGTCACTGTACTAAGTGCCGGAGTGGATACAAGCAAATTGCGTTGGGCAGAGTCCCCTCCCAAATATGAGATATCTAATAGGATGGCCAGACTATGGGAACAAGAAGAACACGGATAGAACAGGAAGTAATACATTTGTATCAGGAAGAAATAGCTGAATAAATCATTTGACTATATAAATAAATGCACAGAGGTGTCGAGGCTAGGATTTAAGTACATACTTGCTAACAACCTACTGCATAAGGAAAGTATTCAAGGGCTTTGTAAGGAGTGAACAGGCCAAACTCAGCCATTAGAGAAATTACGAACTTGGGAGGGCAGAGAATTAATAGGGAAGAAAAACATGTCACCTTGAAGAAAATTAGTATGTATTACATATTATAAAATTGTGTCCTCATTTTACAGTTGAGAAAACCGAGGCACAGAGAAGTGCCTTGCCCAAGGTCACCCAGCAAGCAACTGGCAGAGCGAGGATTAGAACCCAGGTCCTTCTGACTCTCAGGTCCACGGTCTCTCCTCTAGGCCATGTAGCTGGAGCGGGGGTTACTGTGTAGCCTGTTGTCGAGAGGACCTCTGGATTGGGTACAAGGTGAGATTCCTTCCTGACCAGTTGACCTCCCCACCCTCTCTGATAGAGTCTCCCGTTTCCTTCCTCAATCAGCCACTTTCTACTTTCCCACTGAACTTCATATTCTTCATCTTGGCCCAGTTTTCCGAGACGTGCCACTCTGCTTTAATCCCCTCCTCAGCCCAGACGGGATCCCAGTCACGTAGGGGGGGTTAAGAAAGGCAGAAACGGACAAAGCGGGTGACTGGTTTGATCTCAACGGGAAACCCGAGGGCAATGGTGAAATCGCCACTGCTTAGCCTGCGTGGCGTTCTATACGCTGATGCTGGGTATATTACTATTAATTATATTATTATAATTGAAGACTTTGGTTTTCTTCAATGCCTTAAATATCCAAGGGAACGGGCCCGGGCGTCGGAAGGACCTGGCTTCTAATCTCGGCTCCACCGCCCGTCTGCTGGGTGACCTCGGGCAAGTCGCTTCACTTCTCTGTGCCTCAGCTACCTCATCTGTAAAATGGGGATTAAGACTGTGAGCCCCATGAGGGACATGGACTGTGTCCAACCTGATTAGCTTCCATCTACCCCAGTGCTTAGTACAGTGCCTGGCACATAGTAAGCGCTTAACGAATAGCATCAAAAAAAAGGTGGTGTCCTCATTCTGGGATTTCCTGCGTGTCCCTAAAATGGTGCCTACTTTTGTAACAGTCCTTGGGATGAAGGTGGCTCTTCAGAGGCGGGGGAGTTTGCGGTCAGCAGCATCCCGGGAAGCTGGGGTAGGTGGGGATATAAGCAGACATCATCATCAGTCCATGTTTGGCCAGCTGGCAGCCCTCCCCCCAGCCCGTTTCCCTCTGCTCCTCCCCCTCTCCCTTCCCCTCCCCTCAGCACCGTACTCGTCCGCTCAACTGTATATATCTTCATCACCCTATTTATTTTGCTAATGAGATGTACATCACCTTGATTCTATTTATTTGCCATTGTTATAATGAGATGCTCATCCCCTCGATTTATTGCCATTGTTTTTGTCTGTCCGTCTCCCCCGATTAAACCGTAAGCCCGTCAAAGGGCAGGGCCTGTATCTGTTACCGATTTGTCCATTCCAAGTGCTTAGTACAGTGCTCTGCGCATAGTAAGCGCTCAATAAATACTATTGAATGAATGAACCCACCTGGGGCAAGGTGTATGAGAACTGGAGGAGGACAGCCACGGTGGTGCACGAAAGCATGGCCTCCCTCACCACCAGTGGAGGATCAAGCGTCCCTCCCACTTTTCGGCCTGAGAAAAGCTGGGGTAGAGAATTCTCAGACAGAGCTGTAAGCTCCCTCGACTGAAAGCTCACTGTGGTCATTGTTATATTATACTCTCCAAGCGCTTAATAGTGCTCTGCACACACTAAGCGCTCACTAATTATGACTGACTGCAGACCAGGGCCACCAAGGGTGGGAGAGAGCTAGGAATTTGGAAAACCTGATATCGTCATCGTCACCGTAATAATAACAATAATGCTGGTATTTGTTAAGCGCCTACTGTGTGCCAAGCTGGGGTAGATACAAGGTAACTAGGTTGTCCGCATGGGGCTCACAGGCTTAATCCCACTTCTCACTCTAGGCTTCAAGGCTGTCCATCCCTTTGCCCCCTCCCACCTCTTCTCCCTTCTCTCTTTCCACTGCCCACTCCACACGCTCCGCCGCCCACCTCACCGTCCCCCGTTCTCGCCCATCCCGCCGTCGACCCCCGGGCCGCGTCCTCCCGCGGTCCCGGAACGCCCTCCCTCCTCGCCTCCGCCAAACTCATTCTCTTCCCCTCTTCGAAACCCTACTTAAAGCTCACCTCCTCCGAGAGGCCTGCCCAGACTGAGCTCCCCTTTTTCCTCTGCTCCCTCTACCGCCCCCCAACCTCTCCTCGGCTAAACCCTCTTCTCCCCCCTTTCCCTCTGCTCCTCCCCCATCCCGTCCCATCCCCTCAGCACTGTACCTGTCCGCTCAACTGTATGTATTCATTCATTACCCTATTTATTTGGTCAACGAGATGTACATCACCTTGATTCTATTTATTAGCTATCGTTTTAATGAGATGTTCTTCCCCTCGACTCTATTTATTGCCACTGTTCTCGTCTGTCCGTCTCCCCCGATGAGACCGTTAAGCCCGTCAAAGGGCAGGGACCGTCTCTATCTGTTACCGCTTTGTACACTCCAAGCGCTTAGTACAGTGCTCTGCACGTAGTAAGCGCTCAATAAATGCTACTGAATGAATAATCCCCATTTTCCAGATGAGGTAACTAGGGCACAGAAAAGTTAAGTGACTTGCCCAAAGTCACACAGCTGACAAGCGGCGGAGGCGAGATTAGAACCCACGACCTCCGACTCCCAGGCCCGTGCTCTTTCCGCTAAGCCACGTCATTATCGGTGGCGAGTGCTGTACTAAGCGCTTGGGAGAGTACAATGTAACAGAGTGGTTAGATATGTTCCTTGCCCACAACGAGCTTACAGTCTAGGGACGAGCTAATAGGAAAACCACCGCTGCTTCTCTGACTCCATTCTGCTTTTGTTGGTTAAAGAGACAAAGAGGAAATCAGAGGCCAGAGAGGGAGCCTGGGGACTAAGCCCTCCGCTCTGCATCACCTGATCTGCCCCTCAAGGATGTTGATATTCGCTCTTCCCCCAGACCCCCACCACTTACGTATATATCTATCTGTAATTTATTTTAATGTCTTTCTCCCCCTCTAGTCTGTAAGCACCTTTCATCCAATCGATTTATTGAGCGCTTACTGTGTGCAAAGCACTGTACAGAGAGTACCTACTTTACTCTCCAAAGCACTCGTTAAGTGTCTGAGAAAGACCACTGATCGACTGATGGGAACTAGGGCTCCTAGGCCATGCAATTCCCCCCAGCGTATCTGACCTGCTCAGATCGGGGAAAAAGGGATTTATCCTTTCAGGGGCCGAGAAGCACACGCTGCAATGGAAAACAAATAGAAAACTTTATTTATGAGCCACACGTCTCATAAAGTCTCTCCTCAGAAACCCGAACGGTCGCCGGGGCTGAACGAAGTCGCCTACTTGCCTTTTCACCAGCCGTAGCTCTATGTAAAGTTTCGCTCCACAGCGGGTGGGAGGAGACAAAGGAAGGAAAATAGCCTGTTAAAGCAGCAAAAAAAAAAAAAAAAAAGCTTCTTTGAATTTTTTTAAAACAGACATGGGAAATCATAGGTTGAGGGGCTGTGGAAATCTAAACCGATTCTTCCCACCAATCGAGCCAGAAAGGAGCTATTAACCGATTTTCCCCTAGGCACGTGGGTGGTTGGAAGAAAATACAGAACCACAAACCAACCCACCGCTTTTTTCGATACTAATTCACGCTTCTTACACGGTGACTACGAAGGGCCAGCACCAGGAAGAAGGGCCGTGAAAAACAGACCCCTGGGTCCTTGCGTTGGGACGGCGTGAGCCACGGGTGGGAGAAGACGCTGGTGGGGAAGACGGTGCTTTTATCGTTCCAGAGCCAAAAGCGTGGGATGGGAGAATGAGTTGGGGCGGGGAAACGAGTAAAGGGAGTCCTGACTAGAGGTCTGACAGGGGTGGGGAGAGGGGGGCGCTTAGAGGGAGACCCCCAGGGAGTCCAGTAGTGTAGACGCCCTATAGGGACAAAAGATCGTAAGGGACATTCTGCCCTCTATCGGTGACCTGGAAAAATTCCCCCCTCCCAGCCTTCTGGTAACCACCCCCTGCGGACCCCCCAAACCACCCCACCCGTCCATCCCCCGCGGAGGTGGGAACGGAGGGACGGAAACAGCCCCAACTACCATGTCGGGAAAAATCTTCCGGTCCTCCTCTCGGACACTCGGATGCTCAACTCCAACGGCGCAGGTGTGGAGCTACAGGCTTCTTCACCCCCCGTTGGGGGGTGCCCAACGGCACCGCCCCCCGTCTTCCAGGTGAGCTCCCGCCTGGCCCGGCACAGCGGCGATTCCTCAGCTCGGACTGGCCCGAGGATGTCGAGGCTCTCATTTCAAAGGGAAGGAGAAGAACTTGTTCCCGGATTTGCAGCGGATCTGCTCCGACGGGACGCGGAGGAACACGGAGGAATCTTCAAACCCGTTCACGGTATCCTGAAAGGATCGCGGTGGCGTTGATGAGGAAGGGTTCCGGGGAGCGACCCGGCCCCTACGATCAACCTCTCATCCACGGGCACGTTACACAAGTAAGCTCGTTCCGGGGAGGGACGGTATCTGCTAATTCTGCTATACTTCGCTCTCCCAAGCGCTTGGGACGGGGCTCTGCACATTATTTACTGAACGGTTACTGTGTGAAAAATCCCTAAGCGCTTGGGAGAGTGATAATGATAATTATGGTATTTATTAAGTACTTACTCCGTGCCTAGCGCTGGGATGGTTACAAAGAAGTCGCGTTGGACACGGTCCCTGTCATTCACTTCATTTATTCAATCTTATTTATTGAGCGTTTACGGTGTACCAAGCCTTGTCCCGCACAGGGCTCACAGTCTTCCTCCTCCCCTTACAGTTGAGGTAACTGAGACACAGAGTAATGAAATGTCTTGCGCAAGGCCACACAGCAGAGAAGTGGCAGAGTCGGGATTAGAACCCATGACCTGCTGACTCCCAGGCCTGTGCTCTATCCACGACGCCACGCTGAGTGCAATGTAACAGAGTTGGGATGGTAAGTGCTCAATAAAAACCACTGATTGATTGATCCATCGATCTCTGGGTGGCGGAGAAAAGACTAGGGGAAGGGCCTGGCAAAGAAGAGGCGGCTCGGGAGGGGTCAGATGTGGCCTCTTCCAGGGTAACTCTCGATTAGCCGAGAGTAATTACCCACAGCCCATTTTTATGCTCTCACCAGCTGAGATGCCCATGGTTCGTAATACTTTTTTTTTTTAATGGTTTTTGTTAAGCACTCACTATGTGCCAGGCACTGTGCTAAGCGCTGGGGTAGCTACAAATTAATCAGGTTGGACACAGCCCTTGTCACCCTGAATCCCCAATTGACAGATGAGGTAACTGAGGCTCGGAGAAGTGAAGCGACTTGCCCAAGGTCAGACGAGTGGCGGAGCTGGGATTAGAATAATAATAATAATGTTGGTATTTGTTAGGCGCTTACTATGTGCAGAGCACTGTTCTAAGCGCTGGGGGAGATACAGGGGAATCAGGTTGTCCCATGTGAGGCTCAGAGTTAATCCCCATTTTACAGATGAGGTAACTGAGGCCCAGAGAAGTGAAGTGACTTGCCCACGGTCACACAGCTGACAAGTGGCAGAGCTGGGATTCGAACCCATGACCTCTGACTCCCAAGCCCGGGCTCTTGCCACTGAGCCACGCTGCTTCTCTCCCAGGCCCGTGCTCTACCCTCTACTGCTTCTCTCTCCAGCCTCCAGGGAGCCGTTCCCACCACCCAGACGGGTTCTGGGGCTCCTTCCTCCTCCTGGCGGTCCAGACGGGCCTTAACCGACCTTCCTTGTCTCGCGTTCCCCCGTTTTCCCCCTCCATTAGAGGGGAATCAAATGAGAGCTGGCAGTCCAGGAAGGTGGAAAAAAAATCACATCTCCTCCAAGGGTTCTTCCCTGATTAACGCCTAATCTTCCCTATTCACGCCCCTGCCTTCTCTAGAGCCTATGCCAGTGGATTCATGCCCCTTAAGTACCCGCAGCCGCATGGCACTTATGTGCATATCCTTAAACCTCCCGCGACCCCCGCATTTCCCCTATCAATGATTTACTTATAGATCTGTCTCCCCATCTAATCTCTCAGCTCCTTGGGGGCCAGACCCGTGTCTACCAACTCTGTTAAACTGTCCTCTCCCAAGCCCTCAGCTCAGTGCCCCGCAGGCAGGAAGCGCTCGATAAATACCACGGATGGACTGACGTGGCGTCACCGTCTGGACAGCTTCTCGGTGAGCGAGCCCGGGCCTTGGCTGTAGACTTCCCCGTCCTCTCAGAGACAATTTACTCTACATTCCCAACCGCTCTGAGAAACAGCCGGGAGCGCCTACCTGGGTTCCTTCTCCCCTGGTCGGGACCTTACCTGCAGCTCCCGGACACACTGCCCCTCGAGCTCGCCCGTTGCGTCTCCGACGCACCAGGCCAGGCTGATGTGGAACGATGGCTCCTGTGGAGGAGAAAGAGGGAAACGCCCACGTAGCATCGTGCTCAGGACAGTGCTGGGCACGCGGTACGCGCTTAACAGATACCATTATGACTATCAAACGGGATGGCCGTTCAGGGATTGCAGGAAACCTCGCCGTGGAGGTGCTTAAAAACAAGCATCCGAGACGCACAAAGGAGAAGCCTGGCGAGGGCCCAGACTGGCTTAGAATCAGACGGGGGAGAAAAGCTCTAAGAGCTTAGTACAGTGCTCTGCACGCAGTAAGTGCTCATTAAATACATCTGAACGGATGGTTGAATGGAGGGTTTCTGGTTTTTAAACATTTGCGGAGGGTAGGGAACTGTGCTGGGCTCTTTAATAACGTTGGTGTTAAGTGCTTACTATGTGCACGGCACTGTTCTAAGCGCTGGGATAGATACAGGGTAATCAGGTTGTCCCACGTGACGCTCACAGTCTTAATCCCCATTTTACAGATGAGGGAACTGAGGCACAGAGAAGCTAAGCGACTTGCCCACAGTCGCCCGGCTGACAAGTGGCAGAGCCGGGATTCGAACCGGTGACCTCTGACTCCCAAGCCCGGGCTCATTCCACTGAGCCACGCTGCTTCTCGAGTTTTGCGGAATTCCTAAAAGGAATAGGACATGGTCCCTGTTCTCATATGTCTAATAAGAGAGCAAGGGAAAGCGCACATACACGGACTGTGGAAGTGGAAATAATGCATAAACCCACCCCAGAGCAAAGATGACCACTTACTAGTCCTACTACGGGTTCGGTGTTTGGGCTCAGAAAGAGACTTGATGAGAAACCAAGACCTCAGACTTTACTCCCCCCACTTATAATACGCCTGTCGGAAAATATCCCAAATGATTTGTGAAAGTAAATTGCTTTCAATTTAGTGACATTTTTCCACTGGAGAGTGCGAAAGTCCCCTAGGGGGGTCTAGATATGGTCCGCAGTTTGTCTCTCTGTTGGGAAGCAGCATGGCCTAGAGGGAAAGAACACGGGCCTGAGGGTCAGAGGACCGGGGTTCTAATCCTGGCCCTGCCGCTTGTCTGCTGTGTAACCCTGGGCAAGTCACCTCCCTTCCTCTGTGCCTCAGTTCCCTCATCTGCAAAATGGGGACTCAATACCCGTTCTCCCTCCTACTTTGACTGCGAGCCCCATCTGGGACCTGATTATCTTGTACCTACCCTAGTGCTTAATACGACGCTTGCCACAGAGCAAGTGCTTAGTACAAGTATTATTATTTTTAAAACGCAGTTGTTAGGCGCTTACTGTGTGCTAGGAACTGTACTATACACTGAGGTAGATACAAGTTCATCAGGTTGGACACAGTCCATGTCCCACACGAGGCTCGCGGTCTTAATCCCCATTTTACAGATGAGGAAACGGAGGCCCAGGGAACTGAAGTGAGTTGCCCTAGGTCAAAGTTGCCCAGGATTAGAACCCAGTCAGGTCTTCTGACTTCTAGGCCTGTGTTCTTTTCAATAGGCCACATTACTTCACATGTTATTACTACGGCATCTTTTGGGGGTGATCTTTCCCCCAATTTGGGGCTCTCCTCAGATGAAGGGAGAAAGGTTTTTACCTTGTAGAAAGTGGGGAGATCAAACTCTTCCATCACTCGGTCCACTTCGGAGACAAGCCGCAGGAGTTGGGTATGCCCAGCAGTGACCTCTAACCCGATGAAGGTTCTGGGCGGAGAGAGAAAGGCATCGAGAGGGTGGAAACCTTAAGTTTACAGGGAGGCCACTGCGTAGTCCCGTTCTTAGAGCGTCTAAACAAAGGGCAAATCGGGCTCGGGCCCAGGAGAGGGAGACTGGCTCAGAATCCAACAGCAGAGAAAGGCTCGCACAGAAAGTCTTGGTTTTTAAGCATCCACAAAGTGTAGGGAACTGTGCTTGGCTCTTCAGAGTTTCGAAAAAGACATGGTCCCTGCCTTCCAGGAGTTTACAGTCTAATAAGCGAGCAGGGCAAGCACACGGACACGAAGTGTAAGTGGTGATGAACAGGAAATGAAGCATGGTGTAAAATTAGAATCACGCAAAAGACTGAAGACTTTATACGTGAGGAAATTCAGATGCCCTTAACAGCTGTGAAATCTAGCACCCTGGTAAGGAAGCAGAGAGGCTGCCTTATTCTATTTATGGAGCAGCACTCTTCGGACATAAAGGCTCACCTGGTTTTCCCCTCATTCGTATAAATCTTCACTCGGTCAGCTGAAAAGAAGAACCTAAAATGTACAAGAACATCATATTTGGTTAGGAATTAAGCTTTCGGGAGAAACGTTTAACTGATAACAAACGGCAGTCCCACAGCCACAGTGAAAACACAATCAATTCACTCAACGCCCTTGCTGGCAGCTACGTTTCAACATCTCACTTCGCGGATAGTGAAACTGGGATGCAGAAAGACGCATGGGGAGGACATATTTTGTAAGACACTTCTTTGATCTTCCTTCACCAGAGAGAAGCACTTTAAAACAGCTGATTCTGTGGGTACTGTCTCTTACTGGTCCTTTGCTAGTTCTAAATTCATTTTAGCAAAGTTAGGACCTATGACTAGAACAACCTCTGAGGCCAGAGAAAGTTTAGCTTCTAATAGGAATTAGATTAGGTAAAAGCCGATGACCCAAAGGTTAACCTATAGAGATTCACCCTGAAAAATGGTTTGTTTTTTTTTTCCCCAAGAGGCAACGGGGGAGGAGTTTTTGTTCTTGGCAAAGCCAAAGAGAAAGTTTGCAAAAGGGAATTTTGGTAAGGAAGAGGCAGAGTTAGAAAAGGGAGCTAGAGTCAGAGTGTGGAAGTCAGTGTGGAGACAGAGGAAGTGATGCTCTTGGAGAGAGTCCCTCTAGACTGTAAGCTGGGAACGTATCTACCAACTCTGTTATACCGAACTCTCCCAAGCACTTACTTAGCAGTGCTCTGCACACAGTAAATGCCCAATAAATACGACTGATTAAGAAACATTAAACCGGGTAGAATATTTTCCACTTTCCATCTCTGTGAATAATTTTTGCAAGCCAACAAGCTTTAGCGAGTTGGACTGCAATCTCGCTTTTCACTGACACCCAGACTCTGAACTTTGGGGGGAGCATTTTACAGCTCCGTTGCAGAGCATCCTTTTGCCACACATCCATGGTCAATTAAAGGTATTTCCTGAGCACCTATGTGCAGAGCACTGTCCTAAGCACAGGAGAGTACAACAGAATTAGTGGATATATTCCCTGACCAAAGTGAGTTTACAGTCTAGAGGGGGAGGCAGAAATCAAAATAAACCATTTTTAATATATAATTTAAAGATATGTACTTAAGTGCTCTGGGGGTTGAGGGTGGGGCAAATAGATCAAACGCTTAAAAGACGCAGAAGGGGGGAGTCGGGGAAAAGAGGGCTTAATCCGGAAGGCCTCTTGGAGATGTGATGTTAATAATGCTCTCAAGGTGGGGAAGAGCAATGGTCTGGCACGTATGGAACTGGAGGGAGTTCTAGGCTACGGGGAGGATGTGGGAAAGGGGCCGGCAGCCAGACAGACAGAATTGGGGCACAGAGAGCAAGCCAGAGTGGAATGCGCGGGCTGGACTGTAGGTAAGCAGTGAGGTAAGGTCATTCGGTGAATCAGCAGCGCGCTTGGGTCCCACTGGCTCCTACAGGCTGGGAAGGAAGGCACGTTTCCCATTTCCCGACTCCTTCCCCTCCAGGCCTCCAAGGGGGACCATTTCCCAAAGGCCCAGTGACCTTACCCCTAAATTTAACTTCTACCTCGCTTCCATCACACCACATGTGGGGAAGAAAGGAGAGCCATCAATCAATCGTATCTGTTGAGCGCTTACTGGGCGATGATGATGATGGCATTCGTTAAGCGCTCGCTATGGGCCGAGCACCGTTCTAAGCGCTGGGGTAGATACAGAGTAATTAGGTTGTCCCATGTGGGGCGCAGTCTTAATCCCCGTTTTACAGATGAGGAAACTGAGGCGCAGAGTAGTGGCCTGCCCTAAGCCACACAGCTGATCAGTGGCGGGGGCCGGGATTAGAACCCGCGACCTGTGACTCCCAAGCCCATATTCTTTCCACTGAGCCCTTCCCTACTTGGGCGAGCAGCAGGAGAGCTCTGCGTGGGAGCCAAGGTCGTCGTGTTCTGTTATCCGCCAGGTGTTTAATGGGGGTTTCGGGCCCGGAGGGGAGGAGCGGGAGGGAAGGGGGGGGGGCAAGGGTGGAGCCGAGGGGGCGCTGGGGGTCGGGGGGGGGGGGGGACGTCCCTCACCGGTGGAAGGAAGCCACCCGCTCCTTCAGGGACTGCACGAAGGGGGTGATCCAGTGGTATCGCAGGACCACGCTCTGAGACAGGCTGAGGTGGAACTTCTCCATCGTCACCACGTGGGGCACGGAGGCTTTGGCCCGGGACACCAGCAGGTCAAGCAGTTCGAAGAAATCCTCCTTGGCTTCATCTGGAGGCGGGGGAGAGGCCACAGCACCTGAGCTCTTTCTGGTCACGAGGAATCGATGTGTGGGGGTGAACCCTGGCCCTGAGCTCCCTCGGAAATGAAAGAGGCTGACGTTTCCTTTCCCCTCAGGAGAGGGAGGGAACGAGAGGGCCCGAGTCTTGGCGAGTTCCTAGAGGCTAAACCCCGTCCCCGTTGAACTTGGCCGGACGACCCTCAACATCGAGCCCGGAAAGGCTCTCGACAAACCCAACACGCCCAGATATCACTTCCTTCGGCTCTTCCACCTACTCATCTGCAGCCCATCTCCTCGCGGTCCCGGTGGCTCTTCCTCCTGCTCGTGAGCCAGGGCGATGTTCTCCACAGCGGGGTCGGGACCGTCTTTTCGGAAAAGACACCCGGAGCCCAGCCTACTGGGAGTTTCTTCTGAATCTGCCGGAGGCTGACGCGCTCCGCCATCTCCCCTGACTGCAGGACCCGGCTCTGCAAGTCTCGCGCCCGGGAGGCCCCGAGGCAAAAATCGGGCGTTACTTACAGGGCACGTAAACGTGGGTGGCCCAGTTGCCTCGTTCATGGGGAAAGGTGCGCACTCGCCCTCCGTGCTTCGTGACGTCATCCACGGCCCCGTCTCCCTCTTGGTCTCGGAACATGTTTAACACGCTGTCGGGAACGGGCAGCCGAGGGGGGTTCCTGCTGCGCGACATGAGTATAAGCCTGCTCATTTGGTCACTGAACCCCTTGGGTCTCTGTCAGCATCGCTCGCCTGTTGATTCGTCCGTCACGACAGATGTGGGAGGGGAAGTAGCTGCGGGCCGGGATACTTGATGTCTGAAATTTGCTGCACTTTAGAAATGCTATTTGTTAATTCAATCGTATTTATTGAGCGCTTACTATGTGCAGAGCACTGTACTAAACGCTTGGAATGAACAAGTCGGCAACAGAGAGAGACGGTCCCTGCCGTTTGACGGGCTTACGGTCTAATCGGGGGAGATTAGGCGCTTACTATGGGCCGGGCACTGTAGATAAAAACTTATTCTAACCTCGCTGTGGACAGGGAATGTGTCTGTTATTGCACTAAATAATAATAATAATGTTGGTATTTGTTAAGCGCTTACTATGTGCAGAGCACCGTTCTAAGCGCTGGGGGAGATAGAGGGTCATCAGGTCGTCCCACGGGAGGCTCACAGTCTTAATCCCCATTTTACAGATGAGGTGACTGAGGCACAGAGAAGTTAAGTGACTTAATAATAATGATAATGTTGGTATTTGTTAAGCGCTTACTATGTGCAGAGCACTGTTCTAAGCGCAGGGGGAGACACAAGGGAATCAGGTTGTCCCAGGTGGGGCTCACAGTCTTAACCTCCATTTTACAGATGAGGGAACTGAGGCACAGAGAAGTGAAGCGACTCGCCCACAGTCACACAGTTGACAAGCGGCGGAGCCGGGATTCGAACCCATGACCTCTGACTCCCAAGCCCGGGCTCTTTCCACCGAGCCACGCTGCTTGGCAGCCAGCTGACAAGTGGCTGAACTCTCCCAAGTGCTCAGTACGATGCCTCGCACGTAGTAAGCGCTCAATAAGTACAGCGGAATGAACGAAAGGTGGTCGACATCCCACATGGGGCTCACGGCCTTAATCTCTCTTTTACAGATGAGGTCACTGAGGCCCAGAGGCTGTTTGCCCAAGGTCACACAGCAGACAAGTGGCAGCGTTGGGATTAGAACCCAGGTCCTTCCGACTCCCAGGGCCATGCTCTATCCACCAGGCCATGCTGTTTCTCTTCTCTCCCTCCGCAGAGCCGTGATAACGAGGAGTGAAGGGCGGTCAGCGTGGCTCAGTGGAAACAGCCCGGGCTTGGGAGTCAGAGGTCATGAGTTCGAGTCCCAGCTCTGCCACCTGTCAGCTGTGTGACTGGGGGCAAGTCACTTCACTTCTCCGGGCCTCAGTGACCTCAACTGTAAAATGGGGATTAACCGTGAGCCTCACGTGGGACGACCCGATGACCCTGGATCTCCCCCAGCGCTTAGAACAGTGCTCTGCACATAGGAAGCGCTTGACAAATAACAACATTATTAGTCGAGGAGAAAGGCATTCGCTGCCCGCAGGCGCCGACCCCACATATGCTCATTATGGGCAGGGAATGTGTCTGTTTATTGTTACGCCGTACTCTCCCGGGCGCTTAGTACAGTGCTCTGCGCACGCTAAGCGCTCAATAAACCTGACCGAATGAACGAATGCACACACAGGCTCCTGCGGCCAGTGCCGCCACACTCTCTCAATCGTATTTATGGGCGCCTGCTGTGTGCAGACCACCGTCCCAGCGCTCGGGAGAGTGTAGCACAGTAATAAACAGTCCCGTTCCCTGTCCGCGATGGGCTTCCGGTCTGGAGTGGGGGAGACAGACATCGATACAAATAAATGTACTTACGTGCTGTGGGGCTGGGAGGGGGAAGGAGCCAAAGGAGCAACACGGAAGGGAGCAGGAGATGAGGAAAAGTGGGGCTTAGTCCGGGAAGGCCTCTTGGAGGAGATGAGCCTTCCGTCAGGCTTTGAAGCCGGGGGGAGGGGAAGAGCAATTGAAATGCACCCGGCTTTTACGCTTTGGAGTTTCCCCGCCTCCGCACCTGGGTCCCCAACCTGCCAACTCAGCTGCTCCCCAAACCCCTCCACGTCCCTGTCCTGGACCGTCCCAGGGATGGGGGTTTGGCTGACACCCCCCCCCTCCCCCCCCCCCCGCCCCCGCCGGGGCCACTTAATAATAATAATGTTGGTATTTGTTAAGCGCTATGTGCAGAGCCCTGTTCTAAGCGCTGGGGCAGATCCAGGGTCATCGGGTCGTCCCACGTGAGGCTCACAGTTGATGCCCATTTTACAGATGAGGGAACTGAGGCACGGAGAAGTGAAGTGACTCGCCCCCAGTCACCCAGCTGGCAAGCGGCAGAGCCGGGAGTCGAACTCGTGACCTCTGACTCCGAAGCCCGGGCTCTTTCCACCGAGCCGCGCCGCTAACCGAAGGCGCGCCTCCTCCCCGAGGCCTTCCCAGACCAAGCCCCACTTTTTCCTCGTCTCTCCCTCCCTTCTGCATCCCCCTGACTTGCTCCCTTTGCCCTTCCCACCTCGCGCAGCGGTTAGGCACACATCTGTCGGTATTTTTTGGTAACGATGTCCCGTCTACGCTGTGACCTAACTGTGGGCGGGGATTGTCTTGATCGTTGCACTATACTCTCCCAAACTCTCAGCAAAGTGCTCTGCACACAATAAGTGCTTAATAAATATGACTGAGTGACCAAGAGTCCAGGCAAGTGCCCCCGTGCCCCGCTGCCCGCATGCGCTCTCCTCCAGAATCCTCCCCGCTCTCTCCTTTATTGCGCCCTTCATCCACCCCTCCCTCGGCCCCACCGCGCTCGGCTCCACCTCCGTTATTTATCAATAATAATAATAGCGGTATTTGCTAAGCCTTCACGTACTAAGCGCTGGGGCGGATAAAAGCAAATCGGGTTGGACCCAGAACCTCATTCATTCATTCAAGGGTATTTATTGAGCGCTTACTATGTGCAGAGCACTGTACTAAGCGCTTGGGATGTACGATTTGGCAACCGATAGAGACAATCCCTGCCTAATGACGGGCTCACGGTTTAAACGGGGCTCAGGGTCTCGATCTCCCATTTTACAGATGAGGGAACTGAGGCCCGGAGAAGTGAAGCGACTTGCCCGGGACCACACAGCAGGCAGGTGGCGGAGGCGGGATTAGAACCCATGACCTGCTGACTCCCGGGCCCGTCCTCTACCCACTATGCCGTGTTACTTCTCTATAGTAATTATAGAACTATAATTACATTAGAGAAGCAGTGTGGCTTAGTGGAAAGAGCCCGGGCTTGGGAGTCAGAGGTCGTGGGTTTTAATCCCGACTCCGCCGCTTATCAGCTGTGTGACTTTGGGCGAGTCACTTCTCTGTGCCTCAGTCACCTCATCTGGAAGATGAGAATAATAATAATAATGATGGTGGTATTTGTTAAGTGCTTCCTATGTGTACAGCACTGTACTAAGCGCTGGGGGGATACAAGGTGATCAGGTTGCCCCATGTGGGGCTCACAATTTTAATCCCCAATTGAAGGACGAGGTCACTGAGGCCCGGAGAAGTGAAGTGACTTGCCCACAGTCACCCAGCTGATAAGTGGAGGAGCCAGGATTAGAACCCACCACCTCTGACTCCCCAGCCCGGGCTCTTTCCACTGAGCCCCACGTGGGACCACCCGATTACCTTCTTTCAACTCCGGCGCTTAGAACAGTGCTCGGCCCATAGTCAGCGCTTAATGCCATAATGACAAGGAGTCAGAGGTCATGGGTTCGAATCCTGGCTCTGCCACTTGTCAGCTGTGTGACTGTGGGCAAGTCACTTCACTTCTCCGGTCCTCGGTGACCTCATCTGTAAAATGGGGATGAAGACTGTGAGCCTCACGCGGGACGACCCGATGACCCTGGATCTCCCCCAGCGCTTAGAACAGTGCTCTGCACATAGGAAGCGCTTAGCAAATACCAACCTTATTATTATTATTATATTCCCGCCTGCCTCCCCCTCTAGCTTGTGAGCTCGTGGTGGGCAGGGCCCGAGTCTACCAACCCTGGGCCCTCCGAAGCGTTTAGTACAGTGTCCTAGGAGGGTCGAGCAATAGAGAAGCAGCGTGGCTGAGTGGAAAGAGGCCGGGCTTGGGAGTCAGAGGTCATGGGTTCGAATCCCAGCTCTGCCACATGTCAGCTGTGGGACTGTGGGCGAGTCACTTCACTTTGGCTCAGCGGAAAGAGCCCGGGCTTTGGAGTCGGAGGTCATGAGTTCGAATCCCAGCTCTGCCACTTGTCTGCTGTGTGACCTTGGGCGAGTCACTTCCCTTCCTCTGGGCCTCAGTGACCTCATCTGTAAAATGGGGATGAAGACTGTGAGCCCCACGTGGGACAAGCTGATTCCCCTGGGTCTACCCCAGCGCTTAGAACAGTGCTCTGCCCCTAGTAAGCGCTTAACAGATACCAACATTATTACTCTCTGGGCCTCAGTGACCTCATCTGTCAAACGGGGAGGAAAACAGCGAGCCCCACACGGGGCAGCCTGATCGCCTTGTATCCCCCCAGCGCTCAGTACAGCGCTTTACACGTAGTAAGCGCTTAACGGCTGCCCACATGACCGTGAGGAGGGATGGTCCTTTCCCGGCAGCCCTTGCGGGGCCAGGGAAGGTGACTTCCGGTGTGGGGGCCGCTTTACCTGCCGGGCCCGGGCTCCGCCCCGCGCCGCCGCCGCTCCCGCCCCTCCCGCCCCCGGGGCAGGGGCCCGGACACGGGCAGGGGCCCGGCCTCATCCCCCTCCTCATCCCCGGACCCGCCGCTGCCGCCGCTGCTGCTGCTGTAGCCCACCAGGAGCGCCGCGCTCACGGCCGCCATTGCCGCTGGCCGAGCGGCCGTCCGTCCTTCCTTCCGGTCCCCGCGGAAACCAGAGCCCGCACATTGAGTTCCGGGCCCGACGGAGCCCCGGGAGGGCCGAGGCAAGGCGGAGTGCTGCCCCCCTCCCCTTCTCTCCTCGCCCCTCTTCTCCTTTCTTTCCCTTCCCCTCTTCTTTCCCTCCCTTCTCTCCTTTCCCCTCCCCTTTCATCCTCTCCCCCTCTTCTCCTTTCCCCTCCTCTTTTCTCCTTTCCCCTCCTTTCCCTCCCTTCTCTCCTTTTCCCTTTCCCCTCCCTTCCTCTCCCCTCTTCTCTTTTCCCCTTTCCCCTCCCCTCTTCTCTTTTCCCCATTCCTCTCCCCTCTTCTCTTTTCCCCTTTCCCCTCCCTTCCTCTCCCCTCTTCTCCTTTCCCCCTCCCCATTTTTCCTTTCCCCCTCCCCTTTTTTCCTTTCCCCCTCCCCTTTTTTCCTTTCCCCCTCCCCTTTTTTCCTTTCCCCCCTCCTTCTCTCCCTTCCCCTCCCCTTCTCTCCTTTCCCCTCCCTTCCTCTTCCCTTCTCTCTCCTCTTCTCCTTTTCCCTCTCTTCCTCCCCCTTTTCTTTCCTCTTCTCCTTCCCCCCTTCTCCATTCCCTCCCTTTCTTCTTTTCCCCTTCCCTCCTTTCCTTTCCCCTCCCTTCTCTCCTTTTCCCCTCCCTCTCCCCTCTTCTCCTTTCCCCTCCCTTCCCCCCTTTTTTATCATCCTCTCCCTCCCGGGATAGAGTGGAGAGGAAAAGGATGGGAAAGGGGAAAGAGGAGGAGCTGCTTCCTATTTATCCCCCTTTCCCCACATCACCCCTTTCTTTCCTTTTCAGAGACAGCCGCCGTGGGTCAGGGAGCAGCCCAGTCTGGCCCCGCTCCTGTCACAGAGAGGTCAAACCACTGCCTTCCCCCATCTTAGGCCCAGGGTAATGGAGTGGTTCAGAGAGCAGGGGCTCATAATAATAATGTTGGTATTTGTCCCCGAGGACCCCAGCTACAGATCTAGACCTTGAACGCAAGCATCCCAGCGACCCAGGCCGGGGCTATCCCACATAATAATAATAATAATAATTACGTCATTTGTTAAGCGCTTACTATGTGCCAGGCACTGAACTAAGCACTGGGGTGGATACAAGCAAATCGGGTTGGACACAGTCCCTGTCCCACGTGGGGCTCACGGTCTCAATCCCCATTTTACAGATGAGGGAACTGAGGCCCAGAGAAATGAAGTGACTTGCCCAAGGTCACACACCAGACAAGTGGCGGAGCTGGGATTGGAACTCATGACCTTCTTACTCACAAGCCCATGTTCTATCCACCGCACCAATCCCTTATATGAGAAGCAGCGTGGCTCAGTGGAAAGAGCACGGGCTTGGGAGTCAGAAGTCATGGCTTCGAATCCCGGCTCCGCCACTTGTCAGCTGTGTGACTTTGGGCAAGTCACATAACTTCTCCGGGCCTCAGTGACCTCATCTGTAAAATGGGGATCAAGACTGGGAGCCCCATGAGGGACAACCTGATCACCTTGTATCCCCCCCAGCGCTTAGAACAGTGCTTTGCACATAGTAAGCGCTTAACAAATACCAAGATGATGATTATATCTATCCCAGCACCCAGTAGAGTGCCTGGTGCATAGAGAGCGCTTAACGAATACCACTATTAGGATTAAAAGCCCAGATGGGGATGGCTTCCCCCAGGGTGGCGGGCCGGCCTGAGTGAGCGTGCCGGGTGCCCTTCTGGGGTCGGGCCCTCCGACCTAGCCTGCGGGGCCTGTCACCCTCCCTCCTCAAAAATCTCCAGTGGTCGCCTATCAACCTTCGTAGGAAGCAAAAACTCATTCTTGGCTTCAGAGCTTTCCGTCACCTGGGCCCTTCCTACCTCACCTCCCTCCTCTCCTCCTCCATCCCAGCCCCCACACTCGACTTCCCTGGTGCTCACCTTCTCACTGGGCCTCCGTCTCTCCTGTCTCGCCGCTGACCCCCGTCCTCCCTCTGGCCTGGAACCGTCTCCCTCCTCAAATCCCCCAGACAATCACTCTTCCCCCTTCCAAGCCCTACTGAAGGCTCACCTCCTCCAAGAGGCCTTCCCCGACTCAGCCCCCCTTTTCCTCGACTCCCTCCCCTTGGTCTTCCCCCCGGCCCCTTCCCACCCCACAGCGCTTATGTGATAATAATGTTGGTACTTGTTAAGCGCTTACGATGTGCAGAGCACTGTTCTAAGCGCTGCGGGAGATACAGGTTGTCCCACGTGAGGCTCACGGTCTTCACCCCCATTTTACAGATGAGGTGACTGAGGCACCGAGAAGTTAAGTGCCCACAGTCACACGGCTGACGGGGGCGGAGCCGGAATTCGAACCCATGACCTCTGACTCCCAAGGCCGTGCTCTTTCCACTGAGCCACGCTGCTTCTCTATGTGTAGATCTATAATTCTATTTCTTTATATTGATGCCTGTTTCTTTGTTTTGCTGTCTCCCCCCACCTAGACTGGGAGCCCATTGTGGGCAGGGATTGTCTTTATTGCCGAATGGTACTTTCCAAGCGCTTAGTACAGTGCTCAGTAACTACGATTGAATGACTGACTTCCTTCCCCCTTCCCCTCAGCACCGTGCTCATTTGTATATATTATTTATCACCCTCTTTATTTTGTTAATGAGGTATACATCCCCTTGATTCCATTTATCAGCGTGGCTCAGCGGAAAGAGCCCGGGCTTGGGAGTCAGAGGTCATGGGTTCGAATCCCGGCTCTGCCACTTGTCAGCTGTGTGACTGTGGGCGAGTCACTTCACTTCTCCGGGCCTCAGTTCCCTCATCTGTAAAATGGGGATGAAGACCGTGAGCCTCGCGTGGGACAACCTGATGACCCTGTATCTACCCCAGCGCTTAGAACAGTGCTCTGCACATAGTAAGCGCTTAACAAATGCCAACATTACCGATTAGACTGTGCGCCCGTCAAAGGGCAGGGACCGTCTCTATCTGTTGCCGACCTGTCCATTCCAAGCGCTCAGTCCAGTGCTCTGCACCTAGTAAGCGCTCGATAAATACTATTGAATGAATGAATGAATCTGTCAAATGGGGATTGAGACCGTGAGCCTCCCGTGGGACAACCAGATGACCCTGTCTACCCCAGCGCTTAGAACAGTGCTCTGCACAGAGTAAGCGCTTAACAGATCCCAACATTATTATTATTTATCGTGATAAAGTTGTCTCGTTTCTGTTGTGTCTGTTTTGCCCTGCCGTCTTTTAGGCTGTGAGCCCGTCCTCGGGCAGGGACCGTCTCTCCGTGGCCGAGCTGCCCATTGCCAGCGCTCGGTCCAGTGCTCTGCACCTAGCAGGCGCTCAATAAATCCTCCTGAATGAATGCACGACTGGATGAATGAATGAAGAGGGAGAGAGAGCAGGGCCCGGCGCCGGTGGCTGCGCGCCCGGTAGGGGGCGGTGTCGCTCGGGCTGGGTTCGGGTTCGGATTGGGGTTCGGGTGGGTTCGGCCGGGGTTCGGCTGGGGTCGGGCGGACTCGGGCGGGCTCGGCGGGGCTCCGGCTCCGGCTCGGCCCCGCCCCCGCTCCCTCCGCCCGCCAGTCCTCGGGCAGGCCGGCTCCGACGCGCCTCCCTTCGGCCGCGCCGCTCACTCCAGCCCGGGGCTTGGAGCCGCCGGCCGGGCCCCGCGCCGCCCCCTCCGCCCTCGTCGCTGCCCCTCCGCCGGCCCGGCCCGGCCCGCCCCCGGCGGCCGGCGCTACGACAGGCCGGGGATCCGGAGGGGCCCTTAGGCCGCGGCGCCGCCGATGGAGCCGGCCTAGAGGGGAGGGGGCCCGCCGACCCTGCCTCCGCTCCTCCTCCTCTCCGCCTCCTCCTCCTCCTCCTCCTCCTCCGCCGCCGCCGCCGCCTCCCCGGAGTCCGGCGAGAAGCAGGTGAGAGGCGGAGCCGTCCGGGGCCGTGCGGGGCCCGGGCCCCAGCCCGGGGGCCGGAAGGCGTCTCCCTGCAGACCCTCCTCCTCTTCCTCCTCCTCCTCCTCCATCTCCCCCTCCCTTCTCCCCCATCTCTTCTCCCCTTCCTGCTTCACTTCTGCCTCCCCTCCTCCCCCTTCTGCCTCCTTCCTCCCCTCCATCCCTTGATCCAGAGACCCCTTCCCTTCTCCTCTTCTGCCAACTTCCTCCCCTCCACCCCCTGAGCCAGGGACCCCTTCCCTTCTCCCCTTCTGCCTCCTTCCTCCCCTCCATCCTCTGAGCCAGGGACCCCTTCCCTTCTCCCCTTCTACCTCCTTCCTCCCCTCCATCCCCTGATCCAGGGACCCCTTCCCTTCTCTTCCCCTTCTACCTCCTTCCTCCCCTCCATCCCCTGAGCCAGGAACCCCCTTCCCTTCTCCCCTTCCACTTCTGTCTCCTTCCTTCCCTCCACCTCCTGAGCCAGGGACCCCTTCCCTTCTCCTCTTCCCTTTCCACTTCTGCCTCCTTCCTCCCCTGAACCAGGAACCCCTTCCCTTCTCCCCTTCCACCTCCTTCCCCTCCTCCATCCCCTGACCTAGGGATCCCTTTCCTTCTCCCCTTCTGCCTCCTTCCTTCCCTCTGCCCCCTGAGCCAGGGATCCCTTCCCTTCTCCCCTTCTGCCTCCTTCTTCCCCTCCATCCTCTGAGCCAGGGACCCCTTCCCTTCCCCCCCTCCACCTCCTTCCCCTCCTCCATCCCCTGACCTAGGGATCCCTTTCCTTCTCCCCTTCTGCCTCCTTCCTTCCCTCTGCCCCCTGAGCCAGGGACCCCTTCCCTTCTCCTCTTCCCCTTCTGCCTCCTTCCTCCCCTCTACCCCCTGAGCCAGGGACCCCTTCCCTTCTCCACTTCCCCTTCTACTTCTGGGTGACAGCAGAGGCCGGGAGTGACAGGCAGCAACTGTAGAGACCCCTTCTTTTCCCTTCTTCCCCTTCCACTTCTGCCTCCTTCCTCCCCCGAGCCAGGGACCCCTTCCCTTCTCCCCTTCCACTTCCACTACTGCCTCCTCCTTTCCCTCCGCCCCCGAGCCAGGGACCCCTTCTCTTCTCCTCTTCCCTTTCCACTTCTGCCTCCTTCCTCCCCTGAGCCAGGAACCCCTTCCCTTCTCCCCTTCCCCTTCTGGGTGACAGCAGAGGCCGGGAGTGACAAGCAGCAGCTGTAGGGACCCCTTCCCGCCTCCCCTTCCCCTCTCCCCTTCCCCTTCCACTTGCCTCGTTCCTCCCCTGAGCTAGGAGCCCCTTCCCTTCCTTTCCCCTTCTGCCTCCTTCCTTCCCTCCGCCCCCTGAGCCAGGGACCCCTTCCCTTCTCCCCCTTCCACTTCTGCCTCCTTCCTCCTCTGAACCAGGAACCCCTTCCCTTCCCCTCTTCCCCTTCTGGGTGACAGCAGAGGCCGGGAGTGGCGAGCAGCAGCTGTAGGGACCCCTTCCCTTCTCCCCTTCCCCTTCCACGTCTACCTCCTTCCTCCTCTGAGCTAGGAACCCCTTCCCTTCCTTTCCCCTTCTTCCTTCCCTAGGCCCCCTGAGCCAGGGACCCCTTCCCTTCTGCCTCCTTCCATCCCTCCGCCACCTGAGCCAGGGACCCCTTCCCTTCTGCCCTTCCACTTCTGCCTACCTCCTCCCCTAAGCCAGGGATCCCTTCCCTTCTCCCCTTCCGCTTCTGTCTCCTTTCTCCCCTCCCAAGCTAGGGACCTCTTCCCCCTTTCCTTCTCCCCTTCCTTTCCCCTTCCACTTCTGCCTCCCTCCTCCCCTTCACCCCCTCTTCCCCCCCAGCAGGGGCCCTTTCCATCTTCTCTTCCCATTTCATTTCGGCCTCCTTCCTCCCCTCCGTCCCCTCCCCCCCAGCCTTCTCTTCTTCCCCCTTTCCTTCTCCCCTTCCACTTCTTCCGGCCCCCTCCCCATCCTCGGAACGGCCCCCCCCTTTCCAGGGCTTCCCCGCCGCACCCCATCGGTCCCCCCTTCATCGACCCCTCCACTTTCCCTCTCCATCCCTCCTACCCTTCATCCTCTCCCCCACGGCTGCTACCCGTCACTCCCGGCCTCCGCTGTCACCCAGAAACTTGCCGTCCCTCCGGGAACTTCCTCCCGGCCCCGGCTGAGAAAGGGGTCCGTAGTTTTAAACGGTTCTCTGAAGTCAACCCCTGTCCCTGCCGGGATTTTCTTAATGAGGAATCCTTCCTGAAGGTGGATGAACCAGAGATGCACCTACAAATTGAGATGAGGGATCCCGGCTCTCCACCTTCTCTTATGTAGGGAATGGTTTTAGGGATGGATCAGGATAGGGGTCACTTCTTGGGGCTTTTCCCTATCTCTCCTGCCCCACCCCCCTTCCCTTCCTCTACTTGCTCTTTCTCTTTTTAGTGTGACCTCAGTTACACAGTTTGTTTTTCCCCGTTCCCGTTTTTCCCCGTTCCCCGTTTCTGTATCCGAATGGCCCGTCAGCTGGGTTGGGGACGGAGAGGAGGATCGGTTTTCACTTTGAGAAAATCAGTGACTGTGTGTGTGTTTGTTTTACCTTTAAGAACTATCCAGTGGAGGTTTACCTCTCACCTTAGGGCATCTCTCAAGTAGCCGTTCCTCAGGAAGTCATGCACCTTGAATTGACATGTTTATTATAAGGAATAAATATGCATAACCTCAGGGTTATGTCAGACCTTTCAAAGCAGAGGAGAATGTCGGTACCGGAGCCAACCCTAGGAGCGAGGGCTTTGAAAGCGAAAACATTACTTTTAATTATCCTCCCACCGGGGAGGACTTTTGCATTATGGATAACTTATTTCCACCTCACGTAGACACCTGCCACGCGTCTCTGCACGACAGAGTTGTCTTCTCCCTCCGTTCCGTCCCCTTGCCATTCGGTGGTCGTGTCTTAGTAGCCGAACCGCATACGGTTTCCTCTAGATGGTAAGCCGGTTGTGGGCCGGGGATGTTTCCGCCAACTCTGTCGGATCGCACCCTCCCGGGCGCTTAGTCCAGGGCTCTGCACGCAGTACGCGTTCAGTAAATACCACCGATGATGACAGGAGGTGAGGCTGACGTCTAAAGGGGAAAGCTCCGGGAATTATAAAGTAGAGAAACGTGTAACTGGAAGAACCAGCCAAGACCGTCAAAGCGTGCGGTCTTCAGGTTGACGAGTCCTTCCGCGATACCGTCGTTGACTTGTGCTGCCACAGAGCGGTGAGCTGAAGTCAGTCTCGGCTGGGCCGGCTCGCAGAGGAAGCAGAAAGTCGTAGAGGATGAGTTAAAGTCAAGGCAGGGTGGTAGCTTACTTGAGGAAGAATCTATTTAGAAGGGTTAACTGCTTTAAGGATTTATAGGGAAATCACCCGGCTTATTGATTTCTAAAGTCATCTAGGCAAATGAGAAGAATTGCTTTCACGTCCCTAGCAAAGCGAAACCGGTTACTACCGGGTCTAATCTGAGCGGAGAGCCGATGCCCAAATTGAGGGGCGCGCGCCGATCATACCCTTAGAGGAATTGGGGCTTTCCGGTGGGGCGGGTGAGGGAGAAGTGGGTACGGGTGAGTAGACTCAAAGCTCCTTGGGGGCGGGGAACGGGTCTGCCAACTCCGTTCTGGCGGGCTCTCCCAAGCGCTCGGTACGGTCCTCTGCTCACACTGTGAGCGCTCTGTAAATAATGCTGGCGTGGGAGAGCCTGGCTGAAGAATCCCAGCCCCGGGTAGGACGGGGACTCCCTCGGTGTGGAACGATCACCGTGGGGACAGAGTTCCGGGATGTGCTCTTTCACCAAAAAACAGCCGGCTCAGGCCCCGTTGGCTCACGGTCCCGGGAGACCGGTCTCCGTTCTTGGGAGAGGAATGGTGTTCTCGGGACAGGAATAGTAGTTGACGAGGCTAATGGTGTGAGTGACTGACCCTGGGAGGAGTGATGGTTTTCAGAGAGCTCCTCTGTTTCTGTTATTAATAATAATAACTGTTGCGTGTATTTTTGTTAAACTCCTCCGTGCCCAGGACCGTACCAAGCGCCGGGGTAAAGTCCCCGTCCCACAGGTGAAAGACGGTGGAGTTTTAGCAAAGTATTTTTGGGGCGGGGGGATGGGGGGAAGAGACGGGGTCCCTCAGACCTCCCACGCGTGGGCATTCAAGCCCGTCCACTTCGGGCCCTCGGCGCCCCAGACGGTGACGAGCTCCGAGCGGCTCCCGGCGGGAGCCCGTCGGGTCCCTCCTTTCCAGCGTGAGAAGGGTTAGAAGAGGGTCGGGAGAACATTGGAGCGGGATGAGGTCGGAGCGCTTAGCAGAAGACCCCGTGAAGCAATGACTCGGAAGGAGCCTGAAGGTTGGAAGGGAAATGACTCCCTTCCCGCCGGGTAGGGGTGGGGAAATAAGGGCCTCGTTCGAGGCAGAGCCGGCACTTTGGCCGAGCGAGGCGGAAGACGCTCACGCCAGTCGGAGATGGGGCGGGGGGGGGCAAATCGAACGTCCGGTACAGCGGCCCGCACCCAGCGAGCGCTCGGTAAAGAGCGGCGGCTGAAAGACGGAGGAAGCCGAGCTCGGCGTCCGGGGTCGCTCTCGCCCCAGAAGGGGACGCGGAGGCGGGCGGGATTCGGGCCGACCTTTCCCCTGCTTCCAAACCCTCGGACGAAAGGAGGCCACCGACGGGTTCATCCCACGTCTCTTCCCCTCCGCCAGTTGACCCGGGGTGGAGAAGCAGCGCGGTGTAGCGGACGGGGCACGGGGCTGAGAGTCAGAGGGTCCCGGGCCCCGATCGCGGCCACCCGTCCGCCGCGCGACCTCGGGCAAGTCGCTCCGCTTCCCCGGGGCCCCGTCCCTCATCTGGGAAACGGGGATCGAGACCTTGAGCCCGGCGTGGGGCGGGGACCGCGTCCCACCCGATTGGCTCGCCTCCACCCCGGCGCTCAGTAGGGTGCCCGGCACACAGTAGGAGCTTCCCCGCTGCCGCGGCGATGGTTAACGTTCTCCTCCCTCCCTCCCTCCCGCAGAGCCGTCCCCCGGAGAAGACAGGCCGGCCGTCTCCGCGTCCCGGTCCCGGGCCGACGGCGGAAGGGGGCGATCCCGCCGACCGAGGCTGGGGTCGGTGTGGACGGCGTCGGTCGGGCCCGAGACCCCGGAGGACCGGTCGAAGGAGGAGCGGGGCGCCTTCCCCCCGACGGGGAGGGCGACGGCCTTCCCCCCACCCCCCCGGCCTCCGGTCGGGGCCCGGGGGCCCCCGGCGGGGAAACCGAAGCCGTCCCAGTCGAGAGGCGCGTTCCCCTTCCCGGGCATGTCGGACAGCTGGGCGCCGCCCCCGCCCCCGCCCCCGGCGGCGGCCCCGCCGGCCCCGGCCCCGCCCCCGGCCCCGGCCCACCACGCGCCCGGAGCGGCCGCGGTGCTGGCCGAGCACTCGCTGCCCCCGAACCCGGCCGAGAACGCCCTGGGCTGCGCGGTGTACGGCATCCTCCTGCAGCCCGACCCGGGCCTGCAGCCGCCGCCCCCGCACCACCCCCCGCACCCCCACCCCCCGCACCCGCCGCTGCAGCCCGCCGGGGAGCCCGGCCCGCCCAAGTGCGGGGTGTGCGGCCACGACCTGGCCCACCTGTCCGACCCCCACGAGCACCAGTGCCTGCCGGGGCACGACCGGTCCTTCCAGTGTACGCAGTGCCTGAAGATCTTCCACCAGGCCACGGACCTGCTGGAGCACCAGTGCGTCCAGGCGGAGCAGAAGCCCTTCGTCTGCGGCGTCTGCAAGATGGGCTTCTCGCTGCTGACCTCGCTGGCCCAGCACCACAGCGTGCACAGCGGCGGCGCCGCCAAGTGCTCCGTCTGCGAGAAGACCTACAAGCCGGCCGAGGCGGAGCCCCCGGCGGCGGCCGCGGACCCCGCCGAGAAGCCCTTCGGCTGCCCCGTCTGCCAGAAGCCGTTCAGGCACCTGTCGGAGCTGTCCCGGCACGAGCGGGTCCACACGGGCGAGAAGCCCTACAAGTGCACGCTGTGCGACAAGAGCTTCAGCCAGTCGTCCCACCTGGTGCACCACAAGCGGACGCACAGCTCGGAGCGGCCCTACAAGTGCCCGGTGTGCGAGAAGACCTTCAAGCACCGCTCGCACCTGGTGCGCCACATGGACGCCCACTCGGGCGAGCCCCTCTTCAAGTGCGACGCCTGCGAGCTGCACTTCAAGGAGTCGTCGGAGCTGCTGCACCACCCCTGCACGCCCAGCGGCGAGCGGCCCTTCCGCTGCGGCGAGTGCCAGAAGGCCTTCCGGCGGCCCTCGGACCTGCGGCAGCACGAGCGGACCCACAGCGAGGCCCGCCCCTTCAAGTGCGACCTGTGCCAGATGAGCTTCAAGCAGCAGTACGCCCTGATGCGTCACCGGCGGACGCACAAGAGCGAGGAGCCCTTCCGCTGCGACCTCTGCCAGAAGGGCTTCGGGCAGCCCGCCCACCTGGTCTACCACCAGCACGTGCACGGCCTGGAGAGCCTCTTCAAGTGCAACGTCTGCCAGAAGGGCTTCGACCAGTCGTCCGAGCTGCTGCGGCACAAGTGCGCCCAGGCCGCCGAGCGGCCCTTCAAGTGCCCCGTCTGCGGCAAGGCCTACAAGCGGGCCTCGGCCCTGCAGAAGCACCAGCTGGCCCACTGCGCCGAGAAGCCCCTCAGGTGCACGCTCTGTGAGCGCCGCTTCTTCTCCTCCTCCGAGTTCGTCCAGCACCGCTGCGACCCGGCCCGCGAGAAGCCCCTCAAGTGCCCCGACTGCGAGAAGCGCTTCAAGTACGCCTCCGACCTGCAGCGCCACCGCCGCGTCCACACGGGCGAGAAGCCCTACAAGTGCCCCTCCTGCGAGAAGGCCTTCAAGCAGCGCGAGCACCTCAACAAGCACCACGGCGTCCACGCCCGGGAGCAGCAGTACAAGTGCATGTGGTGCGGGGAGCGCTTCCTGGACCTCGGGCTGCTGCAGGAGCACAGCGTGCAGCACTCGGCCGAGGGGGCCTACCAGGTGGCCGCCTGCCTGCCCTGAGCCGGCCGGATCGCGGGCGGGACGGCCCCGCTCCCGGTCCGGGCCCCGGGGGGCGAGGGATGAGGCGGGCGGCGGCTTCCCCGCCTCACCCGCCGGGCCGAACGGGAGCTGAGTCCGGCGGGTCTCCGGCTCGGGAGGCCCCCGCGGTCCGTCCTCCCCGCCGGGCGCCCCTCCGCGGCGGAGATTCAGAGCCGCGCGGCGGACCCGGCCGGCTCTCGCCCCGCCCCGGGAAGCGGACGTTGCGGCCCGTCGACGGGCTCTTCCGGGTTTCTCTTCTCAGTTCCGACGTCGACGAGACGGGTCTGCGAGGACCGGTTCCTCGGGGCTGGCGGCACGGGTGGGGGGCAGGAAGCTCGCGGGGCCTCCGGGCGCTCGCCGGGGGACGGAGGTGGGGGCGGGAGGGGGGGCGGGCCCCGACTCCCGGCGGACGGGGAGGGCCAGGAGACCTCCGGCAGCGGCCCTCTCTCTCCTGGCGAAGGTACCGGCTCACCCGCAGAGGAGGTTGGGTTTTTTTCTGTCGGGCCGGGAGGGGAAGGGTCGACAGCCTTTTCTGGACGGAAAGAGCAGCGAGAAACGGCAGCGGCCTCCCCTCCTTGGGGTTTCAGAGATCCTTTCCCCATTTCCAAGCCGGTCTCCCCGGCTCTGGTGCCACGATAAGCTACCGTCCGAAGAAGAGGCCAGAGGGGGTGGCCGGGGGGCGGGGGAGGTGGCGATTTTATCCGGCGGAGGCCATTCTGCGGGGGTCGACCGCGGGGCTCAAACACCGCACGCTGCAAGGAGCGGAGAGTTCTCGGACGGGAGCCAGGAGAGCCCTTCCCGTTGATTTAATTAATTAGCGGCGTCGGAGGGTTTCCGCTCGCACCGGATGGAGGGCGTACGGGGGCACGAAACCGAGAGCGGTCTCGTTCGCTCGGTGGAGGGGAGGAAAGGCGACTCGCCATTCGTCCGGATTTGGGTGCCGAGAGGTGACCGGATGGGTCCGGGGTGGCCAGCTTTCCCCGGGGGCTCTCCCCGGTGCTCTGCGCGGATGGCCTCATCGAGTCGCCTCGAAGGGGAGGAATCCGCCACCTCCTCCCTCACCTCAGCCGCCGCCCCCGGTCCCTCGCCTCCAGTTGCGAGACCACGGCCACCCCCGGTTTTGTCGGGAGACCGTTGGGCCGGGCGGGCAGGTGACCCAGCTCGCTCCGGCCAGAAGCCGGGGGCCCGGGGCGGAGGGTCTAGCCGCGCTGGCTCGCTCCTACTGCTTCTCCTCGGGCGCTCCCAACGACCCGCGGAATCGGCCCACCCCGAGGTGGTCGGGTGTGGGGGGAGGGGGCTCCCGTCTTCAGAAAAGCGACGTCGGCCCCTCCGCCCCACCCTCTCCCGCCTTAACCGCGGACCACTCCCCAGACCGACGGCCGCCGAGAGATCGGTTGACGCCCGCCCGCTTCTCCCCAGAACGCCCCTCCGCCCCCGCCCTCCACCGCCCCGGGGGCTTCGACGGAAGCTCGGTAAGAAGGGCTTCCCTTTCTTTCAGCAGGGTGCTCGCGAGAGGACGAGAACCAAATCTTCAAGAAGGGGTCGGATGAGTCTGATCCAATTCCACCTCATCCTTAAGGAGCTTCTTAAGGAAATTCTTCTTCCGCGCTCTCCCCGGCCCCGCCGGCTTCCCGCCTCCCCCACCGAGGTGGATCTCTCCTTGGGTCTTGACTGTTTTGCTCTTTGTACTTAATGCTGCCTCGAAAGACATAGATCCCGATCTTACAGAACTTCCCGTCTGCTTCTTTGTTCTTATTGGGTTTTATTTTTTTCCATTTGGCTTTTTAAAAGCTGTTGGTTAATATTCATAAAGTTGTATAGCTTAATCTCCTGTCATCTCGAATCTTCTATAAAAGCTGTGATCATTTGAATTTTCAAAGGACGACTCGGTTTTAGGTAGCCGTTTTGGATGCGAATGTACAGTGAGTCCAGTGGACGTATATATGTGTGTAGATATGTAAATACGAGCACCACAAAGGAAAGCTAAATATATGCGGTTCATTCTCAAAAGGAAGGAGAAGAAGGGGAGACAGGCTTACGCCGGCTTCCATTTCATGGGAACCTCCGAACCTATACGACTCCAGAGCTTAATGCCGATTTTTTATTTTTTAAGAATACTCGTGAAGCACATGCTGGGTGCCAGCCACCGCATAGTAAGCTGTGGGGTAGATACGAGCTAATCAGGTGGGACGCGGTCCATGTCCCACGTAGCGTTCACCGTCTTAATCCCCATTTTACAGAGGAGGTAACTGAGGCCCAGAGGAGGGAAATGACTTGCCCGAGGTCACCCAACCGGCAGGTGGCCAAGCTGGGATTGGAACCCAGGGCCTTCCGACCCCCGGGCCCGGGCTCTATCCGCTGGGCTCAGCCGCTCCTCGTGCCAGTTTACCAAGTGTTGCCCCCGCCCAGGGATTTGGATGGTAAATGTCAAGACTCCTCAGGAACGGAAAGGCAGAGCCCGGGTCCACCTCTTCCCCAGCGGCTGTGAAGCTGGAGGCAGAAGAGCGTCGGTATCCCTCAGTTTGCGCTAGTTGGGAATCCGAGAGCTCGTCGGTCAGCCGGAAGTATTCATCGAGCGCTTACTGAATGTGTGACTGTGGGCAAGTCACTTGACTTCTCCGTGCCTCAGGTACCTCGTCTGTAAAATGGGGATTAACTTGTGAGCCTCACGTGGGACAACCTGATTCCCCTGTATCTACCCCAGCGCTTAGAACAGTGCTCGGCGCATAGTAAGCGCTTAACAAATACCAACGTTATTATTACTGAATGCGGAGCACTGTTCTAAACGCTTCGGAGAGTACAGTCCCGCAGAGTGCCCCGTTACATTGGTGGTCAAAAAGAGCTGAAATCCACAGAATCCCTTTTCTCCTCCCAGCCGACTTCCACCTGCCAGCCTCTCCTGCTGCGTCCTGGTTCTCTTATGGCTCCAACTTCCTTCCTGGGTTTTTGAAGCTGTTCCCCAAATCCTACAGACCCCTTGGGCGCCTCCCCCTCTTAATAATAATAATGTTGGTATTTGTTAAGCGCTTACTATGTGCCGAGCACTGTTCTAAGCGCTGGGGTAGACACAGCCCTTCCCTGCCTCCTCTTCCCTGCCTCCCGGGGCCGGCTCCGCTCCCCCTCCGATCCCGGACCGCTTGCTCGGGGGACTGAGCTGTTGAGGGCGGAGGGGGTCTGTCTCAACAGGAGGCGAGGCCTGATGCCCGCCCGTCGTCGGCATCAAGGAAGAGGAGATGATGTTGGTATTTGTTAAGCACTTACTATGTGCCGAGCACTCTTCTAAGCGCTGGGGTAGATACGAGGTAATCGGGTTGTCCCACGTGAGGCTCACGGGCTTAATCCCCATTTTACAGATGAGGGAACTGAGGCCCAGAGAAGTGAAGCGACCCAGTCACACATATGACAAGTGGCAGAACCGGGGTTTGAACCCGTGATCTCTGACTCCCAAGCCCAGGCTCTTTCCCCTGAGCCACGCTGCTTCTGTCCGTTCTCTTTCCTTGTCCCCCTGTCGGCAGCCACCCATTCTGTCCTAATCTGCCTTGCCCAGGAAAGGGACTTCTGCCGCCTGAGCCTTTTTTTGAAAATGGTATTTAGGTACTTTCTCTGTGCCAGGCTCTGTATTAAGCTCTGGCGTAGATACAAGCTAATCGGGTTGGACACAGGCCTCGTCCCACGTGGGGCTCCCAGTCTTGATCCCCGTTTGACAGATGAGGTAACTGAGGCCCAGAGGAGTGAGGTGACTTGCCCAAGGTCACAGGGCGGACCAGTGGCAGAGCCTGGAGGAGAACTCAGGTCCTCGTGACTCCCAGGCCCGTGCTTTAACCCCTAGGCCACGGGGCTTCTGGCCCGTAGTGCCGCAGAGCCCTTAATGGTTTAATTCCGTGCCCTCCCGGGGGAGCGGATCGGTGTGCGTAAGTGACAGCACCGTAGGATTCTCCTTTCCTGTCTGAGTGGGGCATCAGCACCCGGGCTCGGGGCCCGATTTGCCCTCCGCCTCTTCTCCCCGGCTCTAAGGGGATGGAAACTCAAACACATCACACCTCCCCGGATTCGACCCACGTGGCGACTCGCCCCTGAGCCGGGACCGTTGGCCAGGAGGTTCCGGCAACTCCACAGCAGGGCTCCCCTCGCCGGCCCGGAGCAGCGGCGCCGCAGGACTTCCCGAGCCGACCCCCCAACGGCAGCGCGGAGGGGCTGTCCGCGCCGGCCTCGAGCGTCCGTGCGGCGGGGCTCCCCGCGCTGTCCCCAGCCACCCACGGGTTTTTGCGCTACCTAAGCACCCGCGCGGCACAGCTTCCTGCAGTAGCCGAATACCCTCTCGGCAGGGCTTCCCGGGCTGGCCTGAGCCTCGGGCCAAAAAGAGAGCGGTTCGGGCAATGGAGGAGGGCTGCTCTGCTCCGCTGCAAGACCCTGCCGGGACTCCCTCCGGGCCCCCTGAAAGGCGGCCCCATCTCTCCACTCCTCCCCGGAGACAGGTGCGGGGCCTGGGGTTCAAAGCCGGCCTTTCTGAGCAGATTGAGCAACTCTTCCGAAGAGCCCCACTCCCCGTGGGGAGAGGAAGTGGGGCCGGGCCGGGGGCGATCTCCCGGGGCCGTTCTGCAACAAGCCGGGCTGGTCCCGGCAGAGCGGTTTCTGCGTTTGGAGGAGGATGTGGGGCAGGCTGGGCCGGAGGCGAGGAATTCGGAGAGCCTTTTCCAGAAGTGACGGGGATAGCACCGTGTCCTTCCTTTAAAATCATTATTGTTAATATAATGGTACTCTTTAAGCGCTTACCGTGTGCCAGGCACTGTTCTAAGTGCTGGGGTTAACAGGTTGGACGCGGTCCCCGTGCCACGTGGGGCTCACACTCCTGATCCCCACTGAGGCCCGGAGAAGTCAGGTGACCTGCCTAACGTCACACAGCAGACAAGCGGCAGAGCCGGGATTAGAACCCAGGTCCTCCTGACTCCCAGACCCACGCTCTGTCCCCTAAGCCACGAGCCATTTGTGGCCAGAGCTTGCCTAGCCCCAAAATACGTTAGCCCCCCCCGGCCCCCGCCCCTTTATTCCGTCCTTTTTCTCACAGTCCCTGCCACACCCGCGGGCCACTGGAGGATTGCACGCGGGCAGGGGTCGACAGCAGTTGCAACGGGCCCCCTCGGCGTGAATAGCTGCAAAACTGGCTCCTTCGGGCGCTTCCTCCCGGCTGCTCCTTCTTTCCGGATCATTCTCGTCGTGGCTCGGGCGACCTAAGAGCTCAGGGGTTTTGCTGGGAAGTCGGGAACAATAGCGGGAAAAAGGCCAGATCTAATCTGGGAAATGACGGCGCCTCTTTGTAGACGACTCTTCCTCCCAGGGTTTCGCTCCGAGCCGGGGGACGGTGATTCCGCGGGGGGCTGTAGCTTGGGAAGGACACCGTCCGGGGAAGGAGGAAAGGACACGGGGTCTCTGCCCCGAGGGGTGGCCCGCCGACTCACCCCGTGACTGTGGCCAATTCCTGAACTCCGGTGCTGCCCGTCTTCCCCGCTGAGAAACGGTCACGAGCTTGGGAGTCAGAAGGACCTGGGTTCTAATCCCGGCTCTGCCCCTTGTCTGCTGGGTGACCTTGGGCAAGTCGCTTCTCTGTGCTTCGGGTAACTCATCTGTCAGATGGAGATTGACAGTGAGCCCTAGGGTGGGACAGGGACTGCGTCCAACCCGATCATAATATATCTACCCCAGCACTTAGTCCCTGGCACATAGTAAATACTTAACGGCCATTATTATTATTATATTATTGTAACACCATAATATATAATAACATCTCCCAACAAAGTAAACTGCAACGTTGCAGTGTGTTAGGGCTATTTTCAGACCCCACTTCTTTCCAGCTCAGTTTTTCATCAGCCGTGGCCCTCCCCAACCCCGTCATTCTCTCCCTTAAATGTGTTGATTCCTCCCTTCTCTTACCGGGTTTTTGGTCAGCAGTCGTCGGAGACTCTGGGATCCCGAGACTGGTTAATTCAATCATTTGCGGGCACATAAGGGTATTTATTGAGCGCTTACTATACGCAGAGCACTGAACTAAGCGCTTGGGAGAGTGCGATACAACAGAGCTGGCGGACACATCCCCTGCCCACAGCAAGCTTACAGTCTAGTGGGGAAGACAGACATTAACGTGTCCCTCCCCGGGAAGGCTTGGGTTGGGAGAACAGGATTTTCACCCTTCAGCAGCTTCCTTCCGACCACAACAGCCGTTTCCTTGTTACTTGAAAGTCTCTTCTGCCGGAAAGCTGATCTGCCCGCAGGTCAGCCGGGGCTGGGAAGGGACTTGGGTTCTGCTCACCCTCTCTGTTCTTCCTAGAGGGTCTTTTGGCTCATCTTCCGAGACATCGGGGACCGAAACGAACTTTCTGTTCTGGCCTCCGACTGGAGGCCGTCGGTCACGAAAAGGCACAGCGAGCCCAGGGCTGAAAAGCCTCCCGAGGATCCCTCCTCATCGATCCTCTGTGCGTGTGCGCGTCTTTGTGCATCTCGCTGTTTACACACCGTCGTGCCTGACCGACGTCTGTGCGGTTTGTGTCCATCTGCACCCCGCTGTGTCCATCCCGTTTGTGTGTGTGCACGTCATTGTTCCTGACCAACGTCTGTCTTGTGTAGGGTCACTGTGTCTGTCCGGTGTGTGTCCGTGTGTGTCCGTCTGCATCCCGCCGAGTCCGTCGTGCGTGTTTGTGAGTGGGTGTGCCCATCCTTGTTCCTGACTAGTGTCTGTCCTCCGTACGTTGTGGGTCCGTCTGGTTTGTGCCTGTGTCGACTGCACCTCGCTGTGCCTGGCGTCGCCCCAACTCCCGCGTTAGATCCTGTCTTTTATGGTATTTGTTAAGCGCTTCCTATATGCCAGGAATGGAATAGATCCAAGCTAATCAGGTTGGACGCAGTCCATGTCCCGTATGGGGTTCACAGGCTTAATCCCCATTTTACAGATGGGTAACCGAAACACTGAGGAAGTGAAATGACTTGCCCAGGGTCACACAGCAGGCAAGTGGGGGAGCCAGGATTAGCACCCAGGTCCTTCCGTCTCCCAGGCTTGTGCTCTGTCCGCTAGGCCACACTGCTTCAATTTCTCTGGGCTTCAGTTTCCTCATCTGTAAAATGGGGTTCAAAACCTGTTCTCCCTCCTGCTTAGACTAGGTTCCCCGTGTGGGACAGGGACCAACCTGATCATCTTGTATCTACTCCAATATTCAATACAGTGCTTTCCATCGAGTAAGCGCCCAATGAATACCATTATTATTGTTTGTGTCTATTAATAATAATAATAATAATAGTATTTAAGTGCTCACTCTGTGCCAGTCACTGTACTGAGTGCTGGGGTGGATACAAGCACAGTCCCTGTCCCGCGTGGGGCTTACGGTCTCGATCCCCATTTGTAACGGAGGCACAGAGAAGTTGTGACTCGCTGGAGGTCACGCAGCAGACCAGCGGCCGAGGCAGGATTAGAACCCGTGACCTTCTGACTCCCAGGCCTGTGCTCCATCCGCTACTTTATGCCGCTTCTCCCTCAAGTGCCTCCGTGCTCTATTTGTGTATGTGTGTCTGTGACTGTCCCGTGTGTCCGTGTCTGCCTGCCGCTGAGTCTGTCGTGGATGTGTGTGGCACCTCACTGGGCCTGTGGTGGGGGGTTGGGGTGTGCGTGTGTCTGCTTATTGCTGTGTCTGGCTGGGGTGTGTGTTGTACCTCGTTAGGCCTGTGCTGTGTGTATCCGTGTGCCTATCGCTCTGGGTGTGGGTGTGGGTGTTTGAGTGAGAATGATAGAGAAAGAGAGCGTGTGAGCGTGTGTGAATCTGGTCCGAGGGTCAGTTTCTCTCTTTCATTTAAGAAAACTGGGGCTTGAGAAGGGGGAGCCTGGTTTTGTGTTTTTTATCCATCGGAGGAGGCGTCAACGATTATAGGGCAGCTCCTCCCCCCTCCCCGGGATGTCTGATTCCTCCCCGTCCCCGAGCCTCGGGCCCGGACCACTGGACACAGCCGGGATGGGAGCCCCTCCACCTCTCCTGCTGCTCTGAGCTCTCCCCGCCCTCCCGACCTGGATGGCCTTCCGGGGCCCCCGGGGTGACGCTTTCCAGCCCGGGGGAAACCACCCTCACCCAAAGAGGGGTGGGAATGGGGGAACTGTGGGAGGAAGCAGCAGGGAAAAGGAGCCGAAGACGAAAGCGGGCCGAAGAAGTGGGCCCGGACGGGGCGCGCTCTTCCCCGGATGAGGGAGAGGAGGGGAAAGAGCCCCTTCGGATTTTCATCCAGCTCTACCCTTCCTCCCTCTTGGGCTACATCCTCCCTTGTCCAGCGCGACCAGGGGACTGGAGGCCCGGGATCGGAAGGGGCAGCCCAGGGGGTAGAAGGGCCAAGGCCAGAAGGGACTGTGCAGGGCACAAGAGGGCCGGGATCGGAAGGGGCAGCGAAGGGCACAGGAGAGCCAGGACCGGAAGGGGCAGGGCACAGGAGGACCAGAGGGGGAAGGTAGCACCTACTAAGGCGCAGGAGCAAACTCTCTGCTTCCCAAGTCCTCCCCGCCTGCCGATTTGGTGTCACCCAGGCATCTCCGCAGGGCAACATGGGGGCACCTGCAGCTAGCCCCTCTGGTATCTGGGGGAAGGGGCCAAGGCGGGGAGACCGGGCAGGACTGGGTTCCTAACCCCAGATCCTTCGGGCTCCCAGGGCTAGGCGGAATCTCCGGCCCTCCGGGTCTTTAGGAAAAAAAGGTGACCAGGTGGAGGGTTTAGACTTTTCACTAGCCGGGGGGCAGGGGGCTGGACTGGTTGACCTCTTTAAACCTCTTCCAGCTCAAGGATTTAGTGAGCGGTAAGACTCTATGACTGACAGTTCCCCCGCCCCTCCACCCCCCTCAACCCGAGCAAGGGTTTCTGGCAGTCTGGACCCCCCTCTTCCTCTCTCAAGCCCACATAGCCAGTCAGGTCGGTGAGTTTATTTGTCCAAGGTTTCTCGGAGTGTGGGGACCCTCCCCTTTACGTCCCCTGCCCGGGGTCCTCCTTCCCCTCTCCAGGATTCAGGTGGCCCAAGGTTGAGGAGACGGGTCAGAGACCCCTCATCCGTTCCTCTGCACGTTAGCGCCACGGCAAGAGGAACCTGGAGTGGCTGGGGAGGGGAAACAGATTTTTCTGAGCGATCCCCCGGGGCCAGGAAGAGCCTCGACGGGGTCCGAACGGAAGTGACCCCCTGCTACTCTCCCTCCCGCCACCCAGCCGGGAGCATCCACCTGGAAGTCGGAGACCCGGCCGAGGAGGTCAGCACCCCCATCCTTCCCCGTTCCCGGGCTCCCTCACCCCAGCCTCCTTAAGGATCGGTTCCCCTGCTGCCCCTCCCTCCCTCTCCTTCCAGGACTCGCAGGTCGCTGGTTTCCCCTTCCTCTGCCCCTCCCTCCGTGGTGGGGGGTACCCAGGACTCGAAGGTGGGTGGGGAGGGGGGTTCTGGGTGCCCGAGGGTCCGGTAGAGCGCCCAGCCTCGTACCTGTAGGCCGAACCGAAATGGCGGAACACATTTCTGTTGGGAAAAGGAACCAGGAGTGAGCTGGGAAGGAGTAAGACCGGTGGGATTTTTCTTGCCCTCAGCTCTCCAACAGGGCTGTGGGACCCCTTCCTCCCCGCCCCAGCCCCGCAACGCGCGGTGGACCCGGGACCACTTACAAGCTGTCGCTGGCCAGGGGCTGTGGCCCGTATCTGTTCAGGCACGAGTTCGGATTGAGGCAGTACTAGGGCGGGAGGAAGGAGGAAGAGGTCAAGGGGGGGGGTGGGGAAGGGGGCAGGGATTCGGACCCAGGGGAACAAACTGACCAGGGAGAAAGCCTTCATGCTCATTAAAAAGAGCCCGACCATTCCTCCCTGCTCATAATAATAATAATGATGGTATTCGTTAAGCGCTTACTATGTGCAGAGCACCGTTCTAAGCGCCGGGGTAGACACAGGGGAATCAGGTTGTCCCACGTGGGGCTCACAGACTTCATCCCCATTCTACAGATGAGGTAACTGAGGCACAGAGAAGTGAAGCGACTCGCCCACAGTCACACAGCCGGCAAGTGGCAGAGCCGGGATTTGAACTCATGACCTCTGACTCCAAAGCCCGGGCTCTTTCCACTGAGCCACGCTGCTTCTCTGTGCCCTGGCCCTGGGGTGGTGTCAGTGGCGGGACTTCCACCTGAATGTCCTCAACTTTCACCTGATGATAATAATAACTGTGGTATTTCCTTAGCACTTATGGTGTGCCAGCCACTGTACTAGGCGCCGGAGGGGATACAAGCAAGTCGGGTCGGACACAGTCCCTTTCCCCCTTAGGACTCCCAGTCTCAATCCCCATTTTACAGATGAGGTAAGTGAAGCCCAGAGAAGTGACTCGCGCCAAGTCACACAGCAGACAGGTGGCAGAGACGGGATTAGAACCCACGACCTTCGGACTCTCGGGCCCGTGCTCCATCCACTGCACCGTGCTGCTTCTACTCTTCTCCCCACCTTGGCCATCGCCTCCTCCCGGGGAGAGGTCTGGCCCGGGGACCGTCGTCGTCTGGCTCCCCCCCCCCCCCCCCCGCTGCCCCCCATCAACCCCCTCGGCCTCCAAGCCTCCTGGTGAAGCGGAGAGCGGGAGACTGGGGGGGCAGGAGAGGTAGAATCCAGTGTGGATCCCGGTCAGCGGTGCTGGGGAGAAAGACGTTGAGCTGGACGGGGAGCCAGACTTATCCCCCCCCCCCCCAAGAGATAATGATCCGGGGAGACTCCTCTCCTTCCCCCTCTCCCTGGGGACCGGGGGCGATGGGGACCCTGGAAGAAATGGTCTGCGACTTCACCCCACTATCGGCCTGTTTGCTGCCCCGCCCCGTGCTCCTGGGTTGGCTCTGGACCCCCACCACCTGCTTCCCGCCTGCTGTCGGTGGGTCGCGTTCTCTCCGGGGGCCCTCGGCCCCCCAGCTGGGGAGTCGGGGGGTCACGGTCCTACCCTCCAGCTCTGGGTGACATTTGGCTTCAGGTACCGCACGGCGTAAGAGCTGAATCCTTCGACTGCGAAGAGAAACGTGCACGCAATCGCACGCGTTCGCAAGCAGGGGAGGGTCTCCTTCTTCCCGTTCTCCCTTCCTGCTTCCCCCACCCCTCCTCCTCCAGGAGTCCACGGCGAATTGGGAAGCCAGAGGCCAGGGAGGGGGCTCTCGGGAAGTGAGGGAGAGGACGGGGGTCCCCTTGCCCCGGCGGTCCTCCTGCCGGGGAGCTTCGCTCTGGGTCCATGGCAGGAGCAACGGCCCCTGTGCCGGCTAGCGGGGGGCTGGACGGGAAGAGCCGGGTTAGGTTCTCTGCAGGGGGAGGGGCGCGGTCTGTCCTGGAAAGAGTAGCCGGGTTGCCCAGGGCCCGTCCAGGCTCTCGGGGCACGTGGCCGCAGGCTCCGTGGAGTTCCTGCCCCGGCCCGCTGGCCAGACGGGATTCGGTGTCGAAGGCTCCACCCGAGGGGGAAAGTCTTGCCCCTGAGGAGATGAGGCTGTCAAGACATCCCCAGGCTTCATGGGACCGTTCTTGCCCAGTGGGCAGTCCCATATGGGGACCAAAGCCAGACTCCCGTGCCTCTCCTGAAAGGCGTTCCCTCCCCCTCTTGCCTTCTGGGCCTGGGGAGAAAAGACAGGGCCTGACCCTGGGAGAAGGCTCCATCCGCCCACCCAACATCCCTCTGGGGCAAGGCCCCGGGCCCACCCCCTCCGCCCAGGCCACTCTCCGAGACTCCCCACCCCCCACACCCCCAACCGACTCTTCCTCTCCACTTTGGGCAGCTTGAATTTTCCCCCTGCAGAGATGAAGCGGGAATAGTCCTCCACGGCCCGGGTGAGTTTTGGCCAGTTAGCCTGGTGTAGAGGAGCCAGCTTCCCCTCCCGGTACCTCTCAGTGAGTCTTTGGCCTGTCTTGGTCACGTCCTGCGGGGGGGCAATAAATGGGAGTCGGGGGTGAGTTCGGCCTACCTTTCCGAGAAGGGGCCGGGGCCTTGGCCACATCCCATCGGGAGGACCCACGGGGAGGGGCCCACAGAGACCTCGAGAGCCCCAGATAGACCCCCCCCGGGAGCAGGAGGGGAGTGGAGACGTAGAGGTCTGACGGGGCATGGACACGGCGCCTCCAGCCGCCAAAGGGCTGCTCCTGGGCCGCTCGCCTGGACCCTTCCCCGGAGGATCTTCCCCCGACAGTCTCCCGGAAATCCTCCCCCCGGGCCCCAAGGAGAAGGGAACGGCGGGAATGATGTCTCGCGTGTTACCGACCGGGAAGCCGAGGCACCCAGAAGGGGCGGGGTGAGTCCTTGGGGAGGCAGGGAGAGGGCCCAGGAGGTCAGACTCCTCATCTAATCGTCTCCCCGAAGACCTGAATCCATCCCACCGGGGGCCCCGCCCTGTCCCTGGAGCTGGCCGGGGCCAGAGAGGTCCATCTCACCAAGCACGCCAGGCGCTTCTCGGGCTCCTCGAAGAGTGTGAAGTGGGCCTGGTCAAAGTCCCCTGCAGGGGACAGGAGAAAAAGAGCAGGGGAGAGTCTCCTTCCCCAGGTTCCCCTTTCCTACTCCCCTCACCCCTCTACCTCTTCTTGCCAGGGGCTTTGGGAGGCCAGGAGCCGGCCAACCCGAGCTCCTCCCTTGGTTGTATTCCCCTGGCAGCCCTTCCGGAAAGCTGGTGGTCCAGAGGAGGATTGCATCGGGCCTAGCGGCTCGGACTCCCTCATCTGAGCGGGGAGCAGAGGCCACAGGCAAACCCAGAACTCATCTCATCTGCCAATTTTCCAGGTTCCCGGGGAAGCCGACGGCCCCCTTTCTCAAAGCTCCTGAGCTACCGACTCTTCCAACAAAACAGCAGAGGCTGATCTGAGTATTATTTGCTCCAGCCCCGTTAATAAGGGCCCAATAATAATAATTGTGGTATTTATTAAGCAGTTCCTGGGTTCCAAGTGCTGTACTAAGCACTGGGGTAGATACAAGATCATCAGGTCCGATATAGTTCCCATTCCACACGGGGCTCACAGTCTAAATCGGAGGGGGATGTAACAGGAAGGAATTGGGGGAGTGACAGGACTGAGGGACCTGCTAACCTGGAGAGGAGGGGTGAAAATCCAAGGGGGGAGGGATTAGGGAGAAAACCAAGTGCTTAGTAGAGTGCTCTGCACCTATTAAGCACTGAAATACCACTGATTGGTTGAAGTCCCAGAAGGTGGAAGGCCAGACAAGGGACAGGAAGCTCTATTAAATGTCAAATGCAATAAAACTCCCTTGAACCCGGGCCTTTCTTCCCAAGGCTCCCGGCCTTCTGGCTACTTGGAGAAAAAACCAGTACCAGGAGGCAAGATCAGACCAGCCTTGCAGAGAGCAAAACATTTACCAGCTCACAGGCCTTTTTTCTTTGAACCATCCATCCCCTCCCCTAGCTTAGGTCTAACGTCATTTGTTCAAAACCCGTCCTCCGAGGGAGAGGGCAGATGGGAGTTGAAGCGGCGCGGCTCAGCGGATAGAACACGGGAGTCAGAAGGACCAGGGTTCTAATCCCGTGTCTGCTGCGTGTCCTTAGGCAAGTTACTTCACTTCTCCGGGCCTCAGTGACCTCATCTATAAAATGGGGATTAGGAACGTGAGCCCCATGTGGGACGGTCACTGAGTCCAACCCGATTAGCTTGTATCTACCACGGCGTTTAGAACAGTGCTCGGCACGTAGTACGTGCTTAACAAGCATTGTTGTCATCACCGTGTTTTGCACGTGCCGCAAGGGAACGAAGCAAATGAGCCCTTTTCGCCCGCTCCCACCCTGAGGGAAGCCCCACATCTATTGACTTGGGGTTACCTTTGGTGAGGAGGGTGGTGGTCCTACAGTGCTCATCGGGAAGCCTGGAGTTGGCCGTGTCTATGTCCATCTGCCTCAGGGTAGGCAAGGATGGGTGGTAGAGCTGACTCTTCACCCCAGCCAACATCACTCTCTTCCGCTCTCCGGGCAGCTCGACGGCCGGGGCGGAGGCGGCCTGGGCCGATCCGCCGTCCAGAGAAGCCAGGTCGACGACTTGGGCCGTGACTGGAAAGGCCAAGGGCAGAGAGCGGGTTGGACAGAGCCCGCCCCCGGTTCTCAGTCGGTCGGCCATATTTATTGAGCGCTTATTGTGTGCAGAGCACTGTACTAAGTACTGTGGAGGGTACACTATAACAATAGACACATTTCCTGCCCACAAGTTTGCAGTCTGGAGGGACTTGACCTTGCTCTTTCAGTGAGGCCATGGAGGAGAGGACTGATTTCCACTGGTCATACCGGTGAGCGAGCCCAGAACGTCAACTGTCTCTGCTCCTAGGGCAGAGAAGACTCTGTGGAGAGTCAAAAGGGAATTTAGTCTCCTGTTCATACTGTCTACGTCGTCATCATCATCATCCTCTCCTTCCAGGTAAGCATGACCCCGGACCTGATCTGCTCAATCGCGTGTCCCAAATCCTCTCCGCCTGAAGGGATCATGATTTTTCAGAAGCCAGATTTCCCCGTCGCTCTGCATCCTCCGGGTTTCTGATGCTCCCTGTCTCACCCCAGAATGTCTCTACTTGTTGCTACCCCCTGCTCTTTCGGGGTTCTGCTTCCAGTCCCTGAGAGCACCCGCACTCCCTGTCCAGGGCGTTGGAAGGGATCTGTTGTCCCGAGGCAGGTGCGTGTTTGGAGAGGACTTTTTTGCAGGACATTAGTGTAGGAAGAAGTTGGGGGGCGAGGAAGAAACGAGTCCCTGCCCCAGCCGAGGGGACTGAAGATACCCCTGGAGACCACCTTGGCCCGGGCCTGGGATTCTCAACCCCACTACCTGCCTCTCCCGATCTGAGGGCACGCTGACTCTCCTGGAGAGGTTTCCGTGAGGCGGCCCGGGCTCAGAGCCGGCAGCTGAGCCCCCCCCCCCCTTTTTTTTAATGGCATTTGTTAAGCGCTTTACTATATGCCAGGCACTGTTCTAAGCACCGGGGTAGATGGGTACAAGATAATCAGGTTGGACACACTCCCTGTCCCCCATAGGGCTCGTAGTCTTAATCCCCATTTTGCAGATGAGGTAACTGAGGTCCAGAGAAATGATCTGACTTGCCCGAGGTCGCACGGCAGACAAGTGGAGGAGAACTCACTTCTTATGGTGAACAAGTGGAACTCGCTTCTTATGGTGAGTTCTCCCCAAGCCCTGCCCAAGGGACCAGCCAAATCTCGTTGGATCAGCCTCTGCACTGCCCGCCCACCACCCCGTCAGCCCCCCACTCAGGGTGAATATGCCCCTGGACCCAAACATCGGTCGGGGAGCAGGCCGGGGGGGTGCCCGGGGCACCGGGACTGACATTTCTGAATCACAGACTCCCTGGAAACAAGCCTGGATGTATTTTGGGCTTTTCTGCTGCCTGATACCATCCTGATGCCTCCAAGGTTCTCCGGGACCACTGATGACACTCGAGGAGACGAGGTACCTCTTGACCAATTCTGTTCCCCTGGAACCATCCTGCAGCCTGCAGTCTTCTCCGGAGCCCTCCGAGGTGCCTGTTAATGACACTCGAGGACACTGGGCACCTCTTTACCAATTTCTGGACCCTGGTGCCATCCCGCGGCCTCCGGGCTTCTCTGGGGCCCTCCCGAGGTGCCCACTGATGACACTCAAGGACACCGGGCGCCTCTTGACCAATTTCTCCCCAAACCAGCCAGGAATCAGACAGAAAGAACAGGGCGGCTGAAAACACCATCCAGTATAGAAACCCTTCTGGAGTCCCCCGAGTCCAAATAGGCAGGGGAGAGGAACATTACAGAACCTTCCCGACTGGCGGGCCGCTTGCCGAAGGAAGCAATCTACCTGCTAATCAATATTTACCTGGGCTCAAACCCGTGGCCTTGGGACAATTTTGAAATATTCCCACTCATAATAATTGTGATATTATCATCATCAGTGGTATTTATTGAGCGCTTGAAGTGTGCAGAACACTGTACTTAGTGCTCGGGAGAAAATAATTCAACAGAGTTGATAGACCTGTTCCCTGCCTACAACAAGGACTTGCATTTGTTAAGCTCTTGCTATGGCTGGGGCACTATATTAAGCCCTGTGGTAAGATAATAACCAGATAATCAAGTCAGATAATCAGGAGAGGGAGAACACCCACTGAATCTCCAGTTTAGAGATGAGAAAATGGAGGCATAGAGGCTCAGAACAGTTAAGTGACTCACCCAAGGTCACACAGCAGGCCGGTGGTGGAGCTGGGTTTTGAACCCAGTTCCTCTGACTCCCGTGCCTGGGCTTTTCCCACGAGGCCACCCTACTTCTCTAAGGACTGGCCGGGTTTGAAGAGAAGCTGGAAATGTTTCGCCGGTAAGGGGTGTGGGTTTGGGCAGTTTCTTCACGGAATGTGGGTTGGCTGTGGTCGGCAGACACGGCTAGAGGGGAGAAAGTCAGCCCTGAAAGGCCGCCTTCTCCTCTCCCTGGCCTCAGACCCCAGACTCTGGGGATCTGGGAGGCTTCCAGTCTTTGCCTTTGTTCTTTGACTCAGGAGGGACCCCAAGTCTGGAGGAAGTTGGGTTTTTTTAAACGGTATTCGTTATGTGGTTACTACTTGCCAGGCACCGTACTAAGCACTGGGGCAGATACAAGATAATCAGGTCGGGCACAATCCCTGTCCTACGTGGGGCTCCCAGTCTCATCCCCATCTAACAGATGAGGAAACTGAAGCACAGAGACGTCATGTGACTTGCTCAAGGTCACCCAGCAGACAGGCGGCGGAGCCGGGATTAGAACCCAGGTCTTTCTGACTCCCGGCCAGTGCCCTTTCCACTAGACCACACCGCTTCTCGTTGCCCCCTCGCCCTGACCAGTCGGGGCGGACTTTGCCCAGTGGGATTGAAGCTCCGGTGAGTGAGGCTGAGGTTCTCCAGAGAGACCCTGGGGCCCAGGGAGAGATGCCGGGGCCTAGGGAGAGACACTGGAGCCCAGAGAGAATGGGACCTTTCTCAGACCGGCCGAGCGGAGAGGGAAGAAGAAGAGAGCGAAGGGCCGGAGAGGAGCGTGGGGCGGGCCAAGGGCCCGTGGAAGGGTTAGGGCCTCGCCCGGATGAGCCGATACCTACTTCCGCGGGCTGGATCTTTCACCGTGAGCGCTTCCTCCCCCCGGGCTCGGCCTCTCGGCCCTTCTGTTTACTGGTCCCCTATCGCCAGGGCAACAGGCAGCGCCAATCCAGAGCCGTTGCCAGGCCAGGAGGGCACCGTTGCTAAGGAACCAGAGCCGTGCCCCTGCAGCTACCGGGAGACCGGTGACCCCCATTCAGTGGGGCTGAAAGAAAGGCCCCCGGGGCTGCTTCAGCTCCCCGCGGAAGTGCCTGTTCGTTTCCCGGGGGGGATAGAAGTCAGGGAGCCGGGGGGGGGGGGGGCAGTTTTGTAGGGAGAAGCAGGGTCTGCATAGTAGCGGGGAATGCTGAAGCGTGGAGAGAGTCCGGGAGCCGGAAACCCAAGCTATTCCCCAGTGAATCAATCATATTTTTGCGCATTTATAGCGTGCAGAGTACTATCCTTGGGGGAGAAGAGAATAACAGAGTTAGTAGACATGTACCTGACCCACGACGAGAAGCGGAATGGCCTGGTAGAAAGAGCACTGGCCTGGAAGTTAGAAGGACCTGGGTTCTAATCCCCCACTTGTCTGCTGTGTGACCTTGGGCAAGTCGCTTCACTTCACTTCTGCTTTACGGGAAGCGGCGTGGCTCAGCGGAAAGAGCACGGGCTTTGGAGTCGGAGGTCACGAGTTCGAATCCCGCCGCTCGGCCACCCGTCAGCTGTGTGACTGTGGGCAAGTCACTTCGCTTCTCTGTGCCTCAGTGACCTCTTCTGGAAAATGGGGATTAAGACTGTGAGCCCCACGTGGGACAACCTGATTCCCCTGTGTCTACCCCGGCGCTTAGAACAGTGCTCTGCACATAGTAAGCGCTTAACGAATACCAACATTGTTATTCTCTGTCCCTCAGTGACCTCATCTGTAAAATGGGGATGAAGATTGTGAGCCCCACATGGGACAAGGACTGGGTCTATCCCGATGAGCTCCTAACTACCCCAGCGCTCGGTGCAGTGTCTGGCACGTGGCGCTCGACAGATACCGTGAAGAAATGAGCTTATAGTCTAGAGGGGGAGATAGATTATTATTGTGAATAAATAAATACGTAAGCGCTGTGGGGCTGAGGGAGGGGTGAAGATAGAAGCAAATCCAAGTGAAAGGGTGAAATCCAAGGGCCAGAGTGAAGGAGTGCCTGGATCCAGGCTCACTTGCAGCCCGAGCCGGGTCTAGTGCCCTCCCCCAGGATTCCCGGGAAAGCGGCGGGGGCTCGCTGTCACTCGGTTTCCACAGATTCGCTGGGGCCTCCCGGGGAAACCTCCCTGTTGGCCGCTCTCCGGCATCCGCTCAATGGAGGGACGTTTCCCTGAATCGACGCAGTTGAATTGACGCCAGAGCCGGGCCGGTGGGCGACGGCGTGGGGCTGGGTTACCTCAGGCCCCGGAGCGGGCTGTGCTGTCAGCTCTACACCGATCGATCAATCAATTCCATTTACTGTGGGCAGAGCACTACGCTAAGCACTTGGGAGGGTACAACACAATGGAGTTGGTAGGTTCCCTGCCCACGGAGAGCTTGCCGTCTAGAGGGGGAGACAGTACTATAAATAACTTACAGATACGTACATACGTCTTATGGGGCTGAGGGAGGGGTGAATAAAGGGAGCAAATCCAAGTGGAAGGGTGGCACAGAGAGTGACTAGTGAAACGATAGCGCGGAATAACACCGCTGCTGCTCTCGATGAGGCAGCCCCCTTCCTGGGGCCTCGGACCGGCGCCGCCTCACGCTTCCTTTCCTACCACACTCCAGCTCGCACGCTCCGTTCCTACCACACTCCGTCTCACCCTCCCGTTGCTACCAGACCGCAGCTTGCGTTCTCCATTCCTCCCAAGCTCACTAGAAGCAGTGCGGCCTAATGAATGATAATAATCATGGTGGTGTTTGATAAGCGCTTACTCTGTGCCCCGCACCACCCTCCTAAGGGCTGGGATCGATACGGGCAAATCGGGTTGGACGCAGTCCCCGTCCCACTTGGGGCTCGCGGTCTTGATCCCCGTTTTAGAGATGAGGTAACTGAGGCCCAGTGAAGTGAAGTGACTTGCCCAAGTTCACACCGGGGATAAGAGGTGGAGCCGAGATTAGAAGCCAGGTCTTTCTGGCCCCCAGGCCTGTGCTCTAGCCACTAGGCCAAGCTGCTTCTCGAGTGGTTAGAGCACAGGTCCGGAAGTCGGGAGGACCTGTTTTCTAATCCTGACTCCGCCTCTTGTCTGCTGTGTCACCTTGGAAAAGTCACTTCACTTCTCTGGTCCTCAGTTACCTCACCTCTAAATTGGGGATTAAGGTCGTGAGCCCCCTGTGAGACATGGACTGTGCCCATCCTGATTAATTTGCATCAACCCCAGTGCTTTGAACGGTGCCTTCTGATTTTATCCTTCGGCGTGGCTCAGTGGAAAGAGCCCGGGCTCGGGAGCCAGAGGTCATGGCTTGGAATCCCGGCTCTGCCGCTTGCCAGCTGTGTGACTGTGGGCGAGTCACTTAACTTCTCTGGGCCTCAGTTACCTTATATGTAAAATGGGGATTGAGACTGTGAGCCTCACCTGGGACAGCCTGATGACCCTGTATCTACCCCAGCGCTCAGTACAGTGCTCTGCACATAGTAAGCGCTTAACAAATACCAACATTATTATTATAGTAAATACCTAGCAGATCCTGTTAGAAAAACAACAGCAAAAAAACCTGAAAGAAACAAACGAAACGAAACCAGTCTCTGCTACACTGGTAAGCGTACGAAGGACATTTTAGGAGATTACCGCCGCTGCCCCCAATCCTGCTAACTCTGCAGGCCCAGTGGCAGAGGGATGATGGATGGAGGCTGCTGGGTCAGCAGGGCCAGGATAAACTCAGTGACAGGTTATCTCACCTCCTCCCCACCCTGCCACCTCTGAAGATCGTCTTTCTCCCCTCTCCCACAACTATTCCTCACCCAACCCTGCAGATGGAGAGGAAGACTCAGGAGGAGGTCTAACTTTATCCCACGCCTGCTCCTTCCTCTGTCCCGAAGCTGCGGCGACGTTCCCGTCTTCCCCGACCACCCCGATTTCCAACGAGGCGTGAGGGTCACATCCCTCTCGAGTACCTTCCCGTTCCCAAACTCTGTGACAACTCCCTATCCTCATCCCCTTGGATAATCCCGGCAGGGAGCAGAAATGGATTTCAGCTACTGGTAAAACTGGTGACACATTCCCGTCTCCATCGCTGGACATCTTGACTGGGAGAACTGGACAGTTTCTATCTCTAAATCGTGAAGGCTCAACAACCGGGCAGTGCTCTGTCCTCGGCAACTCGGCGGTGCCCCTTTTGTCGCAGCAGCCTGACGGTGCTCCCATTCACCTCAGCAGCCTGGCAGTGCCCCCGTTCTCAGCAGGCTGGCAGTGCCCCCATTCCCCTCGGCTCCCGGTGCCAGGCGCTGGAGCTCGGCTGTGGGCTAACAGAAGGTTTAGTCCCATTGCCCTGGATTACCAGATATTAATCCCGTTCGCGTTCCGGGCTCCCCACTAATCTTCTCCCCCAGCTGCTGAGGGGATTGCAGAGAGCCACTCCGACCGGGGCGGGCCAGGGGCTGGGAGCAGGACAGAAGAGGACGGGATGCCAGGTAAACTCTGAGCGGGCTCGGGTTATTCTCCCGGGGGGCAGGAAGAAGGCAGGAGCAGAAGGAGGAAAAGAGAGCCATGTCCTTCAGTCTCACCCCATGGCCCATCCCATCCCTGGTCGCGGTGACAGAAGCAGGTCTAGAGAAAGAGATTTATAACTCCACCCCACTCAGGTCTGCCAATCTATGTCCCTGCCTTGCTTCCAAACCTTTCTGTAAAGCCGCCCCATTCACATGACCATTTCCTCCCTAATTTCCTCATTCCAGGCCTTGCCAGCCCATCGGTCACTCTAGCACCTGAGTGTTATTTGTTAATAATTTCTTAGCTACTTTTTTTAATGGCATTTGTTAAGCGCTTACCCTCCTTCTAGACTGTGAGCCCGTTGTTGGGTGGGATTGTTTCTCTCTGTTGCTGAATTGTACTTCCCAAGCGCTTAGTACAGTGCTCGGCACACAGTAAGCGCTCAATAAATACGACTGAATGAATGTGCCAGGCATTATACTAAGTGCTGAGGTAGATACAAGATAATCAGGTTGGACGGAGTCCATGTTCCACGTGGGGCTCACAGTCTTAATCCCCATTTTACAGATGAGGTAACTGAGGTCAGTCGGTCAATATTTATGGAGCTGCTTCCAGTGTGCAGAGCACTGTATTAAGTGTTTGGGAGACTGGGAGACTAGAACATAACAATATAAGCTCGTTGTGGGCAGGGAATGTATTTATTGTATTTTACTTAATGCGATGCTCTGCACACAGTAAGTACTCGATAAATACAACTGAAAGAATGAATAGAACAGACATATTCCCTGCCCACAGTGAACTTACAGTTCAGAGCTTACAGCCTAGATGTTAAGTGACTTGTCCAAGGTCACACAGCAAACAAGCGGTAGAGCCGGAGTTCGAACCCAGGTCCTTCTGACCCCTTGGCCTGTTGCTCTATTCACTAGGTCATGCTGCTTCTCTTACACTTATTTGTGCTTTTTAAACAGGCTGCATCTATTGTGGCCGTGGGATATTTGGCAATTTCTGTCTGTTTGCCTCCCACCGTAGAGGGTAAGCTCCTTGAGGGCAGCAATCCTTGCGTTAGCTCCAAAGCACTTAGTAGTGAGCTCTGGGCAAAGCAGGGGTTCAATAATTAAGAATAAAAATAATAATTGCAGTATCTGTTAAGCATTTACCATGTGCCAAGCACTGGGGTGGACGTAAGCTAATCGGGTCGGACACGGTCCTCGTCCCACGTGAGATTCGCAGTCTACAGATGAGGCAGCCGAGGCAAGAGAAGCAAAGTGACTTGCCCAAGGTCACACAACAGGAACGTTGTGGAGCCGGGATTAGAATCCAGGTCCTCTGGCTCCCAGGTTTCACCGCTGCTGTTGCTGCCGTTTCTGTTTTCCCGGGCCGAGAGTGGCTACGGGGGGTGGGATGAGCTTCCCCGGGGATGGTTGGGTGGGCAAGGAACAGTGTGTGTATGTGTTCTGGGACCTCTTTAAAGGAATTCTAAAACCAGACACAGGGGAGAGTGGAGGGGGCCCATCCTGAGGCCTCTTTGTCTCTTCTTAGAGCCGCATCCGGCTGCATACAGAGGTGCCCTGCCTCGCTGTGGTCAGGGAATGTGTCTGATTGATGGTTATGTTGTATACCCTCTCAAGCACTTAGTACAGTCTTCTGCACACTGTCAGGGGGCCACAAGCGAGGGCCAACCCCTGTCCCGGGGAGCCTCAGTCTTCCGGTGGAGACTGGAAAAGGAATTCTGGAAAGCGGGTCCCAGGGATTTGCATAGCCCTAGCACGTAACTTGCACTTGTGAAATCTGGGATTCTCTCCACCTTCCCTCGGCCCTCCATCTAATCTGCTGCCATCATGATGATCAAATCGATCGATCATATTTATTGAACACGGCGTGTGCAAAGCACTGTGCTGAGTGCTTGGGAGGGTATGCCATTACAGTTGGTAGACATGTTCCCTGTCCACAGTGAATTTATAGTCTAGAGGAAGTTTACAGTCGAGAGTGAGCTTATAGTCTAGAGTAATGCTTTTTTTCTTTCTACCTGCCCACCACCTGAATTTTCCGCTTCTTCAGGGGAATTGTGCAGCTCCAAGGGCAGCTGGGTGACCTTTCATTTCCCTGCCTCACGTGGAGGCACCAGACCAAAAAGCTCCAATTTGGGTGCAAATTCATAAGAGATGAGAGATCCAGGAGGAGGAAGAGAAGGCCGGGCATAAGAGACGGGTTGGGTTGGGAGGAGGGGAGCCCAGCCCGACTTTGACGGGCTAGAGTCTTAACCTTAGGCTGGAAAGAAAGCGAATTAGCCAGAGGTGTGACACCATCATCAAAGAAACCAGGTGCCTAATTGGATGGCATTAATGAGAGCCTCGTTTGGAACCTGACAGGGTAATTAATTCACTCTGCTGAGCAGTAATTAGGCCTCTGTGGAGAAGAGCAACGAGCCAAGAGGCCCGGAGCCCGGAAAGACTGCCAGGGGCCAGAATACGGAGGGCAGGGGGGTTTGGAAGGAAGTCTGGGAAGTTGGACTGTGACTACAAAATGTACAGGGCAGAGGCACTGGGTGGCCAGGACCTGAGAGGGCCTGTTGGTAGAAAGCAGCATTAGCCATCCAAGGAAGTAGCCAGTTGCCTCTCCGTGGATTTTGGGAGTCTCCTGGGCCTGGTTCCCAGTGGGGTTTTCCTGCTCATGGATTCGGTGGTCCTCATTCAAAGCCAGCTATCCCTCAGGCCTACGGCTCCGAGGGGGTACCCGATCCAGGTGAGACGTTCTCTGAGCTGTTTGTGAGAGGCCTGGGGTCCCCACAGGAGATGGGCTGGTGTGGGGGGGTCATGGAGAGAACTAAAGACCGAAATCATCTTCCTTGAAGGGATTAAGATGTTCAGTTGGGTGGAGAGAGTGGTCCCTCAGCCTCCAGGCACCTCCCAAAAGCCCAAGACGGATGAGGCGGAGATGTGGGAGCCCAGTTCGGCCGCACAACCGACAGCAGCTCCTGAAGACCCCGAGGCCTCATCGGGGGTGAGGAATCCATGGCGGTGGGGATTTGGGGTAAACTCAGGCCGTCACCACCACCACCCACCTTTAATTGTCTCCTGCTCAACCCGAGGCCAGGGGGCCTCCATCGGAGTGGATGCTCCCAGCCCAATGTGGCCCCCAACAGATGCCCTGAACCCCAGGTGGCCACCAATCCCAGGCAGAGGTTGGGAGTGACATCTCGGGCCTGGATCGAGCGGAAAGGGGATGAAAGCAGGATTGAACCAAGCCAGGGTTTCTGAAGTCCCCTCTCCCATCTCTTTGCCCCAGCAACGAAAGAGTCGTTAGCGTTCATACTCGGGAAAGTATAGGATTTTTAAAAATAGTATCTGTTAAGCACTTAGGATGTGCCGGGTACTGAACACAGTGAGGCAGTATCGAAGCCCCGTGGCTCAGTGGGCATATGGGCACCGGGAGGGCTGGGGGAGGGGTGAAGGGGGGTGAGGTAGGGATGGATCCACGGCCAAGTCCGAAGGAAGCGGAAATCCTGTGAGGGGACCCTCCGGCTAGCATTTCTCAGCCCCTATCTCAGGATGCTCGGTGTCGTCACGCTGTGAGGTTGTGTCGGGGTCGTCGGTTTTCACTTCGCGTTGTACTCTCATCTCCCAAGCCCCCAGGAGAGAAATCCAGATGTGCAGAAATGCCTCCCAGCTGTAAGAGTCCCGAAGGTGAGTTCCTGAAAAAAAATAGCAGCGCCCGAACAAGACCAGGCCGGAGAGGCGAGGGGCCCGGGGTGGTTCCCGCTTTCTGGGGCGGCGCCCAAATGGGATCAGCGGGCTGGGGGGCGATTGGCAGGGCGACCTCTGTTTCTCAGTCCAGGGCATTTGGGGGGCTAGGATTCTGTCTACTCACAGGTGGTGTCCGGGCCCGCCTGCCCCTCTGAGGCTGGGTGGTCTAGGGGAAAGAGCACTGGGCTGGGAGACAGAAGTTTTGAGTTCTGGTCCTGGGCTTTGCCCCAGACCCTGACCGTTCAGATAAGCTGTCCTGGGGTGGTCACATCTAGCCCAAACCTGGCTGCCTTCTCGGTCCACAGATGGGCAGCCGCAGGCTTAGTCACCTGGGGTGCAGATGACTGGGTCTAGGGAAGACAAGGAAACGGGGCCAGTGGGATGGATCCTAATCCCTTCCTGGTTGTCGTGTAGAGTTGGAGGGGGGGGGATGTAGCTGTGATACTGGTATTAAGAACTGTGATTAGCCAGGGACTGTACTAAGCGCTGGGGTGGAAAAAAGCAAATCGGATTGACACAGTCCCTGTCCCACCTGGGGCTCACCGTCTCAATCCCCATTTTACAGATGAGATAACCGAAGCCCAGAGGACTTAAGTGACTTGCCCAAGGTCACACAGCACACGCCTTCTGACTCCCTAGTATTAGTGATATTTATGTAGTGCTTCCTATGTGTCAAGTCCTTAGATTGGGACAGGGACTGACCTCCTTACCTTGTGTCTACCCCAGGGCTCAGCACACTGCTCGACACATAGTGAGCACTTAACAAATACCATTTTTATTATTAGTATTATTATTAATAGTAATTATAATAATTATTGTGGGCAGAGCACTGTACTGAAAGGTTGGGAGAGTACAATGCAACAGAGTCGGTAGTTATGATCCTTGCCCACAAGGACTTAACAGTCTACAGGAATCAACTGGGTTCAAGGCCGAGGATGGGCTGGATGACAGTTACAATGATTGAGGAATTTGTAAAGTGCTTACTATGTGCCAAGCACTGTATGATTATATGGGGGGTTGGACTGGCAGGAAATTGGGCGATCCGGGCTGTAACCCCGTGAATGCCACTTACCCATTTACCAACGGTGAGTAGCAGTGTCTGCCGAGCAAGGAGACAGAATACTGAATTTAATTATTTTTCACCTGGGAGATGGCTCCGGGAGGGAGGTGAATTCTTCTCGACTGTAAGCTCCTTGTGGACAGGGATCATGTCTACCAACTCTAATGTATTTTACTCTCCCAAGGGCACGGTACGGTGCTCTGCACCCAGAATGCGCTCAATAAATACCACTGATTGTTTGATGCTGGGAGCAAACGTGGGCTGGGATTCATTTGACCCTGACTCGTTTGGCTTCACCCGTGGGGCTTTGGGGTTTCTGTTGTAGAGACGGAGATTTTCCTGCTCTCGGACCCAGGCCGGATGGCAGCGTTTCCAGTTAACAGGTGTGTGCCTTCCACTCGCCCTCTCTGCCCTTCCCAGGGTGGGCACGAGTCCCTGGAAGGCCTGGGTTAAGAATTAAGGGAGGATGCTGCTTTCCAGGGACTGACCGTATGAGAGGGAGTGGGACCAGACAAGTATCCACAGATGGAATCTCTCTGGAATTGGAAGCTCATCCTGCAGTGGAGGATGGCATGGGCTACTTGGGAATGCCAGCTGACCTCTCACAGGTACCAGGCACAGGGCAGAACCTCTAAGTGAGTCCCAACCCTTGCCCAGGCTGTGGAAATCAGAACGACAGGCACAAGACTCTGGCGGGGGTGACCCTCTCTCAAGGGATCAAAGGTCAGGCAGTCTTCAGGAAGCCTGTCTTGGACCAAAGGACTTTCCCAGAAAAACTAATGCTGGCAAGGAGAGGGAAGTGGCATCTTGAGACTGGGAGAGGATTGTTCAGTACTTTGGACTGGGAGTAAGAAGCAAGCAGGAGCAGTGACAGGGATCAGTAATTTATTTATTATATCTGTAATTTATTTATATTAATGTCTGTCTCCCCCTCTAGACTGTAAAGCTCATTGTGGGCAGGGAATGTGTCTATTATTATATCGTACTCTCCCAAGTACTTAGTAATGGTCTGTGCACACTAGGTGCTCAATGTTATGTATTATATCTGTAATTTATATTGATGCTTGTGTCACCCTCTAGACTGTATGCTCATTTTGGGCAGGGAATGTGTCTGTTTATTATCGTATTCTCCCAAGTGCTTAGTAATGCACACACCAAGCGCTCAATACGTACGACTGAGTGAATGAATGGGTAATGGGAGAGACTGGGGGTGCAGGAGAACGGAAAGGAAGACGAGAAAAGCCATCTATCTCCTTTGCTCCGGTGCCTTTTGTTCTGTTCCGTCTGCAGTCCCGCAGGGTGGGTCCTGGACTGGTTGATGAGGAGCCTGGGAAAAGTGGTGCCTCAGCCAATCCACAGCCTGACGCCGCTCCGGTCTGTGGCCCCGAGCGGCGAGACCGGCATCGACGTCCCCGATCAGGTACCGGATCCCGACGGTTGACGTCCGGGCACCTGCTTCGCTGTAAGATGTTTCCGGGACCATTGGTGTTGATCAGTTTTTATGGGTGGGTTGTTTTCAGACTGAAGTCCAGATCATCCAGGAAGAGGAGGAGGAGAAGGAAGAGGTAGAAGAAGAGGGAGAGGAGAACAAAGGTAAAGGATGCGCCCTCTGAATAGTAGAGTACAAAAACTCCTCACTCTAGGCTTCAAGGCTGTCCATCACCTTGCCCCTTCATACCTCTCCTCCCTTCTCTCTTTCCACCGCCCACCCCGCACGCTCCGCTCCTCCGCCGCCCAACTCCTCGCCGTCCCTCGGTCTCGCCCGTCCCGCCGTCGACCCCCGGGCCGCGTCCTCCCGCGGTCCCGGAACGCCCTCCCTCCTCACCTCCGTCAATCTGATTCTCTTCCCCTCTTCAAATCTCTACTTAAAGCTCACCTCCTCCGAGAGGCCTTCCCAGACTGAGCTCCCCCCCTTTTCCCTCTGCTCCCTCTACCCCCACCTTTCACCTCTCCGCAGGTAAACCCTCTTCTCCCCCCTTTCCCTCTCCTCCTCCTCCTCTCCCGTCCCACCCCCTCAGCACCGTACTCGTCCGCTCGACTGTATATATCTTCATCATCCTATTTATTTTATTTTGTTTAATGGGATGTACATCACCCTGATTCTATTTATTTGCCATTGTTTTTATGAGATGTTCTTCCCCTTGACTCTATTTATTGCCATTGTTCTTGTCTGCCCGTCTCCCCCGATTAGACTGTAAGGCCCGTCAAAAGGGCAGAGACCTGTATCTGTTGCCCGATTTGTCCATTCCAAGCGCTTAGTACAGTGCTCTGCACATAGTAAGCGCTCAATAAATTCGAATGAATGAATGAATAGAGTGCCTGGAACATAGTAAGCACTTAACAAATGCCACAGTCATTATTATTACTATTACCCCAGGGGCAGAGACCCAGGCACTGAGCCAAAAGCCTTCCAGGTGACTCCTAGAGGCCCAAATTTTAGTAAGTGGAGCGAGGACTCGGCCTTAGTAATGGGTTTTATCCTCTCCCAGCCTGATACTTCCCTCTAACAGCTGACTGTGTCCCTCTTCCATTCAGTGGAATCCCTGGCTCTGGAACTGGAGGAAGGTTTCGGGCTTTGGCTGAATTAGCCTCCCATTCATTCCTGCCAGAGCAACTTCTGGGTCCAAAGACGCCTTTAAAAATGTACCAGTTTCTCCTCTTGGGTTTGATTTGGTTTGTTGAGTTTGGCTCAGATCCTCAGGTCACACAAAGAGTTCCTCTAGGTTCATGGATGGAAATAGGGCTTTGAAGGTCACCCCTATACTTCATCTTATATTGTTGTTTTCCCTTGTCTTTGGAAGAAACGGCTCTACCGACATACCTCATAACTCCTAATCCACTGCAATATTTTACTTCCCTTCTCCCAAGAGCTTCCAGCTTCTGAAGTGCACATCGAGTCTACCCCATCTGCGGACAACTCCAGCGATGCCCAAGACAGAGGGTAAAAGTCTGCCAGCCTGCTTCGTTGTAGACGTGGGGCTGAGGTTTGAAATCTGGGGGGCACTAGTCTCTGCGTCCCTTTCCTCCTTGCAAGGGTGTTGCTCATTAAAACCCCAAGAACCTCTGTAAGCTGGGTTTTGATTTTTTTTAAAAATAGCCATTTATAATGCTTACTATGTGCCCAGGAACTGTTTTAAGCGCTGGGGTAGATACAAGTTAATCAGGTTGGGACTAGTCCCTGTTCACAGTCTTAACCCCCATTTTATGAATGAGGTAACTGAGGCGCAGAGAAGTGAACTGACTTGCCCAAGGTTACACAGCAGACAAGCGGTGGAGCTGGGTTTAGAACCCAGGTCCTTCGGACCCCCAGGCTCTACCCACTGAGTCAAGCCGCTTCAACTGTTTTGCCTGTTGGATATGAAAGGGAGGAATAGGGCCTCTCTGAGCAGGATACAACTCCAATAACGGTCAGAAAACATATTGGATGCGTCTCCATAGCACAGGTAAAACGGAACATTGATTTGTTCTAGGAGAGCACACGGATATTCTGTCTCCAAAGTGGATTATATTTTGGCCTGAATGCTCCATTTAGATTCCACGTTGTAATGGAGCCAAGTAACTGGATAACTGCTCATTCTTTTTGCAGACAATCATTGCGTCGTCCTTTAAGAGGCCAAGCTTAAAGTGCAAAGAGTCCCTTCTTATGGGGGAGAGAGGACTCTGATCTCTAAATCTATGGCATCAACTGGTATCCCCTGAGCCAGTCAACTCTTAGCCAATGATCAGAGAGCACGAACCCGGGAAGGTGTTAGGCTGACTAGGCCAACTTCAAACCTGCAGTGGAACGGGCGTAGAGGGTAGGATGACCAGATCTGTTTTCTCCAGGACCGGCCGTAAAATCGTGGACTGGTTGGTGCAGAGGCTGGATAAGATGCTTCCTCAACCCGAGCCCTTGAAAAAGCCCGAGGTGAGTAGACAAAGAGGGCGCCGAACTCATGGGGTGAAAGGCAAAGCTTGTCCGAGGGATAAATGATTTTTCAAGAGACTCCAGGATCTACAAGAGTCTTAAAATGGTTCAAAACCCATTTGATTCTTAAATTATTTTGGGCCACATCATTTGTATCGGCCTCATCCGTGTGCCTATTTTCATTCATAAAAGGAGAAGCAGCGTGGCTCAGTGGAAAGAGCCTGGGCTTCGGAGTCAGAGGTCATGAGTTTCGACTCCCGGCTCTGCCACTTGTCACTGTGGATTGTGGCAAGTCACTTCACTTCTCTGTGCCTCAGTTCCTCATCTGAAAATAGGGATTAAAAGTGTGTGAGCCCCACGTGGGACAACCTGATTACCCTGTATCTCCCCCAGCACTTAGAACAGTGCTCGGCACCTGTAAGCGCTTAACAAATACCAACGTTATTATTATTATTATTCATTTCTATTAGACTCTAGTGCCATGGAAAACCAGGAGAGGGCAGGAGCCTACTTAGACTGTGACCCCCATGTGGGACCTGATTATCTTGTATCTACATCAATGCTTAGAACGGTGCTTAGCAAGCGCTTTACAAATACCATTTTAATACAATACATACCATTACATATATATACACATATATATGTATTATTTGGAATACAATTAAAGGGGAGTGGGGGCTTCTGGGGCTGGGGGCTTCCAAGTCATTAGGCTCTGGCGAAGCCAGGAAATCTGCATCCCAAGGGAGTTGCTATGATTCACTGCTGATTTTAGGACAAGTCGCCACCCCGCCACTTACTCAGTGCCTTGGTGGGCAGAAGTTTGGAGGACAACTTGAGGGGGGGCTGTGACTACACCTCACCCCACCACTCCCCAACTCTGTGCCCCTGGCAAGTGCCTGATCAGATCCACCCTCTGCTCCTCTAACCTGCTGGGTTTGAAATGGATTTGCCCCCTTTATACACCCCACCGTCAGCCCCACAGCACTTATGCACATAAATGTAATTAATTTATATCAATAGGAGTCTCCCCATCTAGACTGTATGCTCCTTGTGGGCAAGGAACATGTCTACCAACTCTGTTACATTGTACTCTCCCAAGAGCTTATTACAATGCTCTGCACACAGTAAGTGCTCAATAAATATAATTGATTGAAATAGGGGCAGATGACCACTTTTACAACTAATATGAGGATCGGTGGCCATTATGGGGTGAGGCTCTAACCCCAAACCCTGGGCCTCTAGCAGAGTCTGGGCAGGACCCCGCCATTTGTCTGACTTTGAACAAGTCACTTAACTTCTCTGTGACTCATTTCCCTCCCCAGTAAAGTGGGGGTTAAGACTGGGGTCAGCACCGTGTGGATCATGGATTGTGTCCAACCTAATTAGCTGGTATCTACTTCAGCATTTCGTTTAGTGTCTGGCACAGTGAGCGCTTAACAAACACCTTAAAAAAAATCAAGGAGTTCTTGTTCTCTGGAATCTGCTGTCTCCTTGCCCACAGGGGTAGATCTGGAGATGCCACTGTGTGTGGAGAGGAGCACCTTGTTCCCGCGGTTCTTTCATGTGATGCAAAAATGGCTGTAGGCTTGTTCTCGTCGGGTTGCATGGTTTTCAGGCCCTTTGGAGGGGCTGTCACCCTTCCACAGCCCAGGCGCCGGAGGAGCGAAGGCAGGCTACTCTCTAAGGGAAGGCAGATTCCTCCTCTGTCAGAGGGGGTTGGCTCCAGCCCAACGGGACTCCGCTCCAACCAAGAGAGAAACCCTGATTCTGTTCAGGTCAACAAAAGTGCCGACGGGAAAACAACCGCTGAGCCTCAGAGGACGCAGAGCCCTTGGGAAAAAAACAACAAACCGGCTGGTAGATTTTTGAACCAAGAACATTTGTGAGCGCTTAGTGGGCTCAAATACACGACTACAGTCGAAGCTTAGGAGGCCTGAGGAATGCTGAGGCTGTGTAGGTCTGGGGATGGGTGAGCGATTCTTTCTGAGAGCTTGTCTTGGGGGAGGGAGGTATGAAATTGGTCAGGAGGTCCTTTCACCCCTTTCCCAGAAGAAGGTCTGGGAGGTAATAGCAATAATTGTGGTATTTGCTAAGCACTTACTATATGCCAAGCACTCTACCAAGCACTGGGGTCGATACAAGCAAATGAGGTTGGAACAGTCCCTGTCTCACATAGGGCTCACAGTCTCAATCCCCATGTTACAGATGATATAACTGAGGCACAGAGAAGCAAAGTGATCTGCACAAGGTCACACAGCGGACATGAGGTGGAGATGGCATTGGAACCCGTTCATTCATTCATTCAATAGTACTTATTGAGCCCTTACTATGTGCAGAGCACTGTACTAAGCACTTGGAATGTACAATTCGGCAACAGATTGAGACAATTCCTGCCCACTGACGGGCTCACGGTCTAATCCGGGGAGACAGACGGCAGAACAAAACAACGAAACCAAAACAGGCCAACATTATCACGATAAATAGAATCAAGGGGATGTACACCTCATGACCTCCTGACTCCTAGGCCCGTGCTCTATCTAGAACTGCCCTCTGTCCCTGCCCGCTCCATGTGTTCTGTTCCGTGTCAGTGCTTTTTCAGCCAAGGTGGGGTGAGAACGTGAGAACGCAGGCTGGGAAACACCCCCAGTGGCTCTCGGAGGGCTCCAAGTTGCCGTGGCCTTTAGGTAAAGCAGGACAGCCCCCAGGTCACACCGTCCGCTTCTGTTTTTTTAATGCAGGAAGTGAGAAAATCGCCTGAAGAAACAGCTGTGGTACAAGGTAATTTTAGCCGAGTCCTGCCGCTCCGAGGAGAAGCAGATGTCTGTTGGGAAAGACTAACAGCCATTCCTGGGGGTCAGCTCGGGCTCTCCCTCATCATAGAAATCAAAACCGGAAGGGAACTCCAAAGGTCATTTGGTCCGACCCCCAGTGTCCAAGTCAAACGAAAGCCTAGAAGCCATCCAGATGGGATTCAAATCTTTTCATTTGAAAATGCCAAGATTGAGTTAGTCCAACCAGGGTTTAATCCCCCTGTTGACCTAAAGTCTTTCTTATGCCCCTTGGTTTCTCTGGATTTGCTTGACAAAAACTCCCACCCTGAGGAGGCCACGATTTGGATGACTAACGTTATTTTCAAGGTGCTTTTTCCGAAAGGCGACACTGTCACTCTGCCCCGTATTCCCCATTCTGCCCTGACGAGTCGGGTCCCATCCGGTTTGCCGTCTCCCAACACCCACCTGCTCTTTCGTGCCGAGGGCGCTTCAGATGTGTTTGACCCCTTGAGCACCAGACTTTAATCAAGTTGAGTTGCATTCCTCCTACTTCTGTAATAATAACTGTAGTATTTCTAAAGAACTTACTGTGTGTGTTAATCACTTGGATAAATACAATCAGATCAGACACAATCCTTGTTCCACACAAGACTCCCAGTCTAATGGGGAGGGAGGGAGGTATTTCATCGGCATTTTACAGATCAAGAAATTGAAGCACAGATCAGTCTCCCATGGAAATGGCATGGGCTTGGGAGTCAGAGTACTTGGGTTCTAATCCCAGCTCCGCCACTTGTCAGCTGTGTGACTTTGCACAAGTCACTTAACTTCTCTGTACCTCAGTTAACTCATCTATAAAATGGGGATTAAGACTGTGAGCCCCACGTGGGACAACCTGATTAATAATACTGTTGGTATTTTTTAAGCACTTACTATTGTGCAGAGCACTGTTCTAAGTGCTGGGGTAGCTACAGGGTCATCAGGTCGTCCCACGTGAGGCTCACAGTTAATCCCCATTTTACAGATGAGGTCACTGAGGCCCAGAGAAGTGAAGTGACTCGCCCACAGTCACAGAGCTGACAAGTGGCAGAGCCGGGAATCGAACCCATGACCTCTGACTCCCAAGCCCGGAGTCTTTCCACTGAACCACGCTGCTTGTATCTACCCCAGTGCTTGGCACATAGTAAGCATTTAACAGATACCATCGTTATTATTATTACTTCCTGACTCCCAGTCCTGTCCTTTTTCTTTTGGGCTTTTGAATTCCATTTTCTTTCCTCCCTTTTCCTCCAGTTCATGGTTCTATTTTGCTCACTTGTCAAGACTCCGTCGTTCAGTGGATCTTTTCTCTTTCCTGTCGGCTGCTACTCTGCGGGGGGAGTCTTTAGAAATGGGAATTTCACGAGTCAGAAAGGGTCGATGTGCGGTTGTGCTTGAAGACCGGAGGAAGAAGCAGGTGATCCCTGGACAGCCTTTCCTGCCCAGGCGATGTGCGACTGCACCTTGGAGGGATGTCATTTATTTCTTTTAATGTCTGTTCTCCCCTTTAGACTGCAAGCTGAACTGCCCACTGCAGGCAGGGAATGCTTCTGTTATGTTTTATATTGTGCTCTCCCAAGCACTTAGTACGGTACCTACACACAGTAAGCGCTCAATAAATGCATTCATCATTCAGTCATATTTATTGAGCACTTACCGGTGCAGAGCACTGTACTGAGCACTTGGAAAGTACAATTTGACAACAGATAAAGAGGCAAATCCACCCAAACTACCGGGAAACATTCTAGGCACGGTAGGTCAACCCCCCCATCACATTTCACTGACAACTCCGGCTGGCATGTGGGTCAAAGCTGGAGGATTTTGGGGTGGTGCTCAGATGGAAGGATGCACTTGGGCCCTCTGTGCCCGACATGGGGCGACAACAGTAAATTCTGGGAGTCGGACGTGGTGGCTGACTGACTTTTCAGGTTAATGCTCTTGTGGGCAGGGAATGTGTCGACTGTACTCTTCCAAACTCTGCGCAGAATAGGCACTCAATACCAGTGATTGATTGATTGTTCGAGGAATCTTTTCCATTATCTTTGGTCCCGTGTTCTTACTCCAAAGCAGCACCTCCGTTGCAGGAGACGCCCCCACCCCCAGCCCAGCCTACTCCGCCTGAGCTGATTCAGCCTCTGACCCCGGAAAGCCAGTCGGACTCCTCTTCCCCTTCTCCACCCCAAGGGGTGGATGGTGTCAGGTAAACGCAAGTCCTTCACTTGGATAGTTCTTCTCTAAATAATAACTGTGGTATCTGTAAGGTACTTACTAAATGCCAAGCACTGTCCTAAATGCTGGGGGTAGAGAGAGTTCCTGTCCCTAGAAGAGAGAACAGAAATTGAATTCCCATTTTACAGATAAGGAAATGAGGGTGCAGAAGTTAAATGACTTAGTCAAGGTCCCCGTGCAGACGAGTGGCGGAGCTGGAACTAGAACCCGGGACCTCTGACTCTCAGGCCTCTGTTCTTTCCACTAGGACATGTTGCTTCTCTCTCAGGTCTTTTTTGGGGGGGGGTTTGAGTTGTCAAGTTTTCAACACTGCACAGTGGTCTGCTAAAGAAGGAAACAGTAGAAGAAAAAAACATTCAATGGAGGTGATGTGAGGAGGTAGCCAGCTTGCAACACTGTGAATGGGAATGTGGCCATGTGTTTGGCACTCATTCGCTACAATAGGCCAGAAAGGATAATGGGAGTTTTAATAAATTACTCTCGGGGCGCAGCCCTGCATTTATTTGGCTTTTCAGAGACCAGTCAGTCTGGGCCCGGGTCTTTCCTGGCCTGATTCTGGCCCACATCCAGGAGGGGCTCCTGCCTGCCCAAACCCCAAAAGGATTTACTTGCCCAGCAGGGACACTTTGATACAGGCTGCTTGGAGGCCATGACTGCAGGTGGGCCCCGCCGCTGAAGCAACTGAAAGACCCGAGGGAATGTATCTGTTTTATTGTTATACCGTACTCTCCCAAGTGCTTGGTACAGTGCTCTGCACCCAGTAAGCACTGAACAAATACGAATGAGTGACCTGAGAGCCGGTTTTGAGGATGGGTCATGGTCCCCCGGGACCACAGTAAGAAATAAGGAGAAAGCAGCGTGGCTCAGTGGAAAGAGCCAGGGCTTGGGAGTCAGAGGTCATGGGTTCAAATCCCACTCTGCCACTTGTCAGTTGTGTGACTGTGGGCAAGTCACTTAACTAATCTGTAAAATGGGGATTAACCGTGAGCCTCGCATGGGACAACCTGATTACCCTGTATCTACCCCTGCGCTTAGAACAGTGCTCTGCACATAGTAAGCGCTTAACAAATACCGACATTATCATTATTACTGTTAAATAACCATCTTGTCCTGCACTCCTGCATATAATCATTTCAGATTTGGTTGACGGCTGTGGAGTAGGAGCAGTTCAAGGAGTGGCATTACTGCATCTCTCCCTCCTTTCTCTTCTTCCTCTTCCCTTCTCCTCCTCCCTCCCCGACCAGGTTCGTGTCAGCCCCAGCCCCACCAAGAAGCGGTCGGGGCTCCAAACACGTTGAGCCGACCCCACTCTCCAGTGGGGGGGGAGATGGGCTGCCCTGCTTGAGTGTGACTGGGTTGGCTGTGTTGGCCTAAACCATCCCCGCCATCTTGGGGCCCACAGACCTCATGGGAGAAGTCTGGCCTAGCCTGGGACCCCCTCTTAAGCTACTGGACTACCAGGAGGGTGGTAATAAAGGAAACAGGAGCTCCGCAGATGTTCCAATATCTTAGACAGTCAAGACCTGCCTTTGTTGTCCATCATCTGGATTGAAAAGAGCTCCATCTGACAGGAAGAATTGGTTGACCTGCTTCTTTCTATTCTAGCTGGCCCCTCTTTTGGACTGAGGAAAACAGGGCACTGGCTAGCGGACACTATAGCAGACAGGTTTGGCAACGTAGCCTAGGGAGGGCAAGGTGGGGTCATGCACTCCATTCCCCCTGCTTCCATGGAGGCATCAATTACCTGGACCCCAAATCCAGGATATCTAGGATTCAGTCGGCAAGAGAAAGGCGAAAGAAGGACACGACGAAGCCACTCGGCGGAGCCACCTCTAACGGGAGTTATCTGTCCCTCAGGGTTTTTAGGTGGCTGAAGCAGCAGCTGGAGATGGTGATCCCCCAGCCCGTCCTGAGGGTGAAGGAGGAGGAAGAGCAGCTCGGAGCACAGGTTTCGTTACTGAAAATCAATCTAAACGTAATCTGTGGCTTCCGGGAAATCCTACCCTTGTTGTCGGGTGGGGCCAGGCCTGGGCAGGATCCCAAGGGTGTCAGCTGAAATGTTGTGGGGTTAGTGAGACCGCTGTCCTTGGCTACAGAGGAGCACCCGTGGTTTGGGAACCCTTCCCTTGTGCTGCACAGGTTGTGGAGGAGACAGGCTCTTTGCCACCTCCCAGCGAGAGGCAGGACAGGCAGCCGGAGACCGAAGAGGTCCAAGCATCCATCTCCTCAGGCACGTCGACCCCTGAGTCCTTGACCTCTCTCTCCCCGTGGAAGGATGACCCTAAGGAGCCGGGTTGGGGGTGCGGGGTGGTAGAGATCCAGAACAGGACCCAGCAAGTACAGCCTGGCTTTGAAATAAGGCTTCGGGTTGGTGAGACTGAGCCAAGGGCCGGGCCCAAACGAAGGGTACAAACATTCACTGACGGCCGTCCGGGTCAAGAGGTCGGAGTCTGAGGGAATTGGCTGGTCCCACGAAAGCCAAATGCAGGCAGGTCCGGACCCGAAACCTCCTCCCGCTTCCAGAGCTGGGTTTTCAGAGTGGCTTGGATGGGGAGATGCAGCAGTACAAGAGGCACTGGGAAAAATAGGGAACTGGCTAACGGATGCGGTAGCACACAGTTGGAGAGCATTCAGTCAGTCAATCGGTAGTATCTACGGAGTGCTCCCGGGTACTTTTCACACGTGTACGGATGGCCGGGGGTTACTTAAACTGCAGAGCCAGGACCACCTGAAAGTGGGCCTGGACCTGAGTTCCTTCTGTTTGATCTCCTGCTCCAATGCAGGGCTGAGGCGTCGGGGGGGACTGAACCCTGGATTTGGGGACAGGCCATCCTAGGGGCAACCGACTGACGGAAGAAGGTCTGGGGGGGCCCTAAAGGGTCTCACAGATCCATCGCCGGGTGGATCTGTAAATCGCACCCAGCGCCCTATGCCCAGTTCATTCTTTGCCCTTTCCAGAAGTGCGGTGTTTGACGTGGGCCGTGTCGGTCATGGTGGGAGCATCGCAGCTCTGACCCGAGCGAGTCCCTCCAGGATTCTCCAGGAAACGTCCTTGTGCTGAATGACTACCGTTGCCTCTGGGAAAGTCGGGGGTCCGGGGACGTGTCCCGGCAGCCACAGACTGTTTTGAATCACGCAGGTGGGATAGAAAGTATAAATCCCCAAGGTGAAAGCGTGGTAGAGTATATATCACCTTGGGAGAACCCAAGCCTGCCCGCTTTTTCAGGCCCCTTAGGAAGCCGTACGTTTAATCCCTTTCCCTCCTGGAGTCGGCCCCGTCTTCGGCCTTTTGCTGGGCTCTTCATGTGAGGAGGAAGGGAGTTGTCAATCGAACAATAGTTTCTATGGAATGGTTATTTTGTGCAGACATTGTATGAGGTGAAAGTACGATACGGCGGGCAGGCGTGATTCCTGCCCTCAAGAAGCTTATAATCTAGTGGGGAAGAGAGATATTGAAATATATTTCAGATAAGTGAAGTAGCCTAATATAAGAACATGTATATGAGTCCTTAGCGGAGGAAGAGTGCAATCAGTCAATCAACAGTATGTATGGAGCGCTTATTTTCATTCATTTGTTCATTCAGTCGTATTTATTAAGCGCTTACTGTCTGCCGAGCACTCTGCTAAGTGCTTGGGAAAGTACACTACAACACTAGTGTCAATCCCTGTGCCTAACAAGCTCACGTTCTGGGCGGAGGGAGGCAGACGTCCTTACAAATAAATAATATTACAGATATGTACATAAGAACTGTGGGGTGGGAAGGGCAAAGGGAGCGGGGTGACACAGAAGGAAGTGTGAGATGAGGAAAATTGGGGCTTAGTCTGGGAAGGCCTCTTAGAGGAGATGTGCCTTCAATAAGGCTTTGAAGAGGGAGAGAGTCATTGCGCAGATGCTGCATGAGGTGCTTGGGAGATCACATTAGAGAAGCAGCGTGGCTCAGTGGAAAGAGCCTGGGCTTGGGAGTCAGAGGCCACGGGTTCGAATCCCGGCTCTGCCACTTGTCAGCTGGGGGACTGTGGGCAAGTCACTTAACTGCTCTGTGCCTCAGTTACCTCATCTGTAAAATGGGGATTAACCGTGAGCCTCACGTGGGACAACGTGATTACCCTGTATCCACCCCAGTGCTTAGAACGGTGCTCTGCACATAGTGAGCGCTTAACAAATACCTACATTGTTATTATTACAGTTGGTAGACACAATCCCTGCCCTCGAGGAGCTTCTAATCTAGTGGGGAAGAGACACTGAAATAAATTTCAGATAAGGGAAGTCACCCAGTCTAAGGATTTGTGCATGAGTCCTCAGTGGGTGGGTTTAAGGGCTTGGGCGAGGCAGTAGGGAGGAAAAATAGGAGTACTGGACTGCTCCCCACATTCAACACCCTCATGCTGGGGGACAGGGCGAGGATCAAAAATCAGAGATGGAGAGATGAGGTGTTCTGAGGGAGCCTGAAGGGAGACGGACCAACCAGCTAACCGACCAAAGCGCAAGCCCCAGCCCCAATCTCATAGAGACTCATCTCTGTCTGTGAAGACCTCAGGCGGTCTTGAGGAGATCTAATGGCTCCCAGACCACAAGATCCAGCAGCTAACAGCGGGAGAGCTGGCCTCTCCACAGAACCTCAGGAGAGGAAAAGGACGGGGCTGGGATAGCCGAGGAAGACACCGACGCTTTCCTTTCTTCTCGTCTCTGTTAGGCGGTGGATGCGGCAGCCCTGTGCCCTGGGCGATCTAGTAAGTAATTCGTGTTTCTTGCTTCCTCTCTCAGGCCTCTGAGAGGATTTGACTGTCTGCCCGAGTTGTCTGCCCAAGTTGAGAGAGAGCCTTCAGGCAGTCAGGCAATTGGATTCCTTCCTAGAGGTGGGCGGGCCGGAAGCTGTGTCAATCTGAGCGTATTTGAGATCCGTGTGATCCAGGTTCACGTGAAAGGGCAACCTGGGACGGCGGCTCTGCAAATAACTGCTTGCCCCGGGCAAGTACTCGAGAATACCGATTTCATTCGTTTAATTTCCCGGGTTTCCCCTAGGAGAGGTTGGGCTGCTAACGATATTTAGGCTGGTAGATTGTCCCAACTTGGTTTGCAAAACTGGATTAAAGAGCCTTGCCTTTCTGGTTGATCTCTGAGATACGCCGATAGAAAGGTCGGGGGTGAGTGCTTGCCGCTTCGGGGAAATCTTAGAGCGTGAGTCCTTCTCACAGGGGTTTCAAAACGGTGGGGGTAGAAGTATTCACCCTAATTTGCTTGTATCTACCCTAGTCTTAGAACAGTGCCTAGCGCTAGTAAACGCTTAACAGATGCCATAACTATTAAAGTAATTCTTAATAGCAGTGTCGATAGAAGCCCAGAAATATATCGGCATTTCCTTTTGGCCTCCTCTGCCCGTTGGAGGCATCCTGTGAGCTCTTGGGAGGACGGCACGAGCTTCTGTTCAACAATCTCCCCCTCCCTCTAGCTTGCTGTGGTCAGGGAATGCGTCGATCCGCTCTGTTATATTGTCCTCCCCAGCGCTCAGTACAGTGTTCTGCTCACGGCAAGCACTCAATAAATACCATCGATTGAATGATTCCCGGAGAGACAGAGAGCACGGCTGTTACAGTTGTCTTAGGAAAAACCAGTTTCCATAAGGCTGAAAGCAGCGTGGCCGGGTGGAATCGATCATGGGGCCGGGAGTCGGAAGGACCCGGGTTCTAATCCCGGCTCTGCCACTTGTCTGCTGTGTGTCCTTGGGCAACTCACTTCGTTTCTCCGGGCCATAGTTACCTCATCTGTAAACCGGGGATTAAGCCCCATGTGGGACAGGAACTATATCCTACCTGATTTGCTAGTATCTACCCCAGTGCTTAGTACAGTGCCTGACACGTAGTAAGCACTTAACAAACATTGTAATGAGTAGCCTTATGGGAGTTTTCTTTTATCTTACAACTTTGGCCCTGAGCAGAAAAGCCAGAAGACTCACTAAATCAGGCCAGAGTACTTATATGATTGTAACTTTGGTAGTTAAAAACACGGCCAGTGATGGCAGAGCTCCATCCTTGGGGTTAGAAAGAGAGATCATTATTGTAATATATAGCATTCGTCATGTGCTTACCATGTGTCAAGCACTGTTCTAAGCGCTGGGGTAGATACAAAGATACAACTTAATCAGGAAGACACCATCCCCGTCCTACATGGAGTTCACAGTCTAAGAAAGGGGCGACTGTGAGCCCAGGGTGGGCAGGGACTGTGTCCAAACTGATTGCCTTTGTATCTACCCCAATGCTTAGAATAGGCCTGGCACACAGTAAGTGATTAACGATTACCATTAAAAATAGGTTTGAATCTCCATCTTACAATGGAGGAAACCGAGGCACGGAGAAGTCAAGTGACTTCCCAGGATCGCACAGCAGGCAGGTGGCAGAGCTAGGGTTAGTATCCGAGGTCCTCTGAACCTCCCAGGCCCCTGATCTTTCCCTAGGCCATGCTACTTCCGAGTTCTATTTGGTGCTTTCATTACCAAAGCACCTTATGCCATTATTTTAAATTCAGCCCTCAACAACACCCCTGCAATGCAATATAATAATAATATAACGTTGGTATTTGTTAAGCGCTTACTATGTGCAGAGCACTCTTCTAAGCGCTGGGGTGGACACAGGGGAATCGAGTTGTCCCACGTGGGGCTCACAGTCTTCATCCCCATTTTACAGATGAGGTAACTGAGGCACAGAGAGGTGAAATGACTTTGCCCACAGTCACACAAGCTGACAAGGGCAGAGGCGGGAATTCGAACCCATGACCTCTGACTCCAAAAGCCCGTGCTCTTTCCACTGAACCTCGCTGCTTCTCTATAATGTTGGTATTTGTTAAGCGCTTACTATGTGCAGAGCACTGTTCTAAGCGCTGGGGTAGATACAAGGGGAATGAGGTTGTCCCACGTGAGGCTCACAGGTCTTCATCCCCATTTTACAGATGAGGGAACCGAGGCCCAGTGAAGTGACTCGCCCACAGATCACACCGCTGACAAGGGGCAGAGTCGGGTTTCGGACCCATGACCTCTGACTCCCAAGCCCGGGCTCTTTCCACTGAGCTCAGGTATCATTATCCCTATTTACAGATGGAGAAACTGAGGCAGGGGTGGTTAACTGACTTGCCCAAGGTGACCCAGTAGACAAGTGACGGGGCCCGGATTAGAACTCGGGTCCTCCGACTTCCAGGGCCCCAATTCTTACACTGCATGACAGTACCACCCTTCATCAGGTCCTCTTAAAAGGTCAGCCTCCGTCCCAGCTGCCAACTGAAGCCCTTAGCCCTTCTTAACCCCAGCTCTGAGACTCCTGCTCTGACCAAACCTCCCTCGAAAAGCCAATTTGGTCTTCCCGCTGTTGTATTGTTCGGAGTTGTGGTCCTTCACCAGAGGTTTTTCTGGCTCGTATTCTTGGTTCCCTTTCAGCAAAACGTTCTTGGGGCCTCTGTGTTCATCCTGGAAGGAGAGGCCCTTGTCTTCTCTCCACTGGGCTGTGTCAGGTGATTCCGGGATCTCGTACGGAAGGTGAATAGAGTGGCCCATCTTCTCCCCCCTTCCCATCGCCGTCCGGCCAACATCTTAGTGATTCTTTCCATCTTCTCCTTTTGTTTCAGGGAGGGAGTCGGTTCGAGGCTCGAAACAACGGAGAAGAAGGCACGGGGGCCAACCCCTTTCTAAGACTAGATGAACGCCACCAGACCGAAGAGAAAACGTGATGGGGGAGGGTGAAACCAAAGGGCTCCAGTTTCCCGAAAACCAGACTTCCTCTCGTAGCTTTCCTCTAGAGTCCCCTGGGTTTTAGATCCGAGTTCTGATCCCGAAGCGAAACGTCAGCCTTTGACAAATTTTGCACTTCTCTGTGCCTCAGTTTCTCCATCATTAAAATGGCAGGAACGGAACTGTCTCCCCCTCACGGGGGGGGGGGGGTGGTTGTGATTAGTCACTTAATAAAAATCTTTATAAAACTGACAGATGTGAAATGCTTGATGGATCGATGCTTCTTCCAAATTCCAGGTCCAGCAGCCAATCCTGAGGAATAAGCTTCACTGTGGACGGGGAGTGTGTCTGCTTATGTTATATTATACGACCCCGAAGTGCTTAGTACAGTATTCGACACACTGTAAGTGCTCAATAAATACAACTGAATGAACTGTGGGTCCAACCCACGGAGATGAGGCCTTCTCCGTCTCCAGAATAACCAATAACTAACTAGAAAGGAATCGGAAAGAATGGTTTAACACTCTTCCCCCTCCCACGACAGAGAGGGAAGGCAGGGTGTGATGAATTGAAGGAGGCTAGACTGTGAGCTCATTGTAGGCAAGATCTGCCAACTCCATTCTATTGGCCTCCCACAGTTAGTAAAGTGCTCTGCTCACGGGTAAACGCCTCAATAAATACCCATCGATTGATACTTCTGATAGAGGGGAAGAGTGTCCCCCCTTCTCTGGCCTGGAGTTTAAGTTTCGAACACCGTCACACAGTGATGGTGCAGAGCTGAGCCAGGATGGGCAGCTGACCTGGAGACTTTCTGCTATCTGCGTTGCGGAACAAAAAAGTGCAACCCTTTTCTAATTTAGGAAAGGAATACAATCCTTCCTCTGAAGGATTGTAAATGTAATGCCTTCTTAGCAACATAAATACCAATTAGTGCTCCTTATTTGTCTCTTTCCCACCAGTGAGGACTACTCAATAATTGCAATACTGGAGGCATATATTGTTATTCTCTTACAGACCAAGGCTCATGGATTTGTTTTCAGTAGTTGTAATAATGAAATATTACTATCTGTTAATCACAAGGTTTAATAGGGAGGGAAAATATAGGCAGGGAATCTGTCTGCTAATTATGTTGTTTTGTACTCTCCCAACTTCTCAGTTCAATACCCTGCACATAGTAAGCGCTCAATAATTACCATTGATTGATTGAAGAAGAATCCCTCTTTAGAAACATCCATGCATCAATCAATCAGTGGTATTTATTGAGCGCTTACTGTGTGCAGAACACTGTACTATGCACTTGGAGAATACAATAGAATCAGTAGACAGGTTCTCTGCCCGCAGTGCTTCACAGTCTCGAGGGGACGCACACTTTAATATAAATAAATAAATATGGATAGGTACATAGATACTGTGGGGCCGAAGGAAGGGTGAATAAGGGTGCAATCCAAGTCCGAGGGTGACGCCGAGGGGAATGGGAGAAGAGGAAATGAAGGCCTAGTCAGGGAAAGCCTCTAGGAGGACCTGTGCCTTCAATCCATGAAAGAAGAAATTCAAATAAATTTTCTTCATTTCAAAATTTAGTCTTCATAATTCTGACATTCTCCAGGAGCCCCAGTTGTAGTCAACTTTGGTTACCAGTTTTTGCTGTAATGTGGGTTGTCATTTACACATTGGAAAGAAAGTGTGATAAAGACACCCTACAAGAAACCTTGAGAAGCTGAGTGGCCTAGTGGGAGGAGCACAGGTATAAGAGTCAGATTAGAACCTGGGTTCTAATCCCGGCTCCTCCACTTGCCTGCTGTGTGACCTTGGGCAAGTCACTTAACTTCTGTGCCTGTTACCTCATCTGGAAAATGGGGATTGACTGTGAGCCCCATGTGGGACATGGACTGTGTCCAACCTGATTATCTTGTATCTACCCCAGGGCTTAGCACAGTGCCAGGGACAGAGTAAGTGGTTAACAAATACCCTGAAAATATGATAATAGAAAAACATTTCTTCAAAGTCTTAAACCATCTTACACTCCATTCATAGCTGACCTCACAGGAACCTCCTAAGGAAGCCGATATCCTACACCCTGGTTTCCCATCCTGGTTTCCCAGTTCTCTGTTTTGATTTACCATGTCCTTACCTCTACCCTGCTTGTTCTGATTTCCCAGTTTCAGCTCTCCATAGAGCAAGTGTTTGGGTTTGGCCGTTGCTCATTCTCCCCACATGTCCCACCCAATATAACTGTATTATTTTGGTGAGAGGCATTTCAATGCTTTAGGAGACTGATTGTATTCCGATCAATCAGTGGTATTCGTTGAGAACTTATTCTGCGCAGAGCATTGTACGAAGTACTTCCAGAACTGCATCGTTTGTGATTTTATCTTGCCATTTTTTTATACCTAGTCTGAATCTAGGAAATTTGTCTTGCAATAAACTCGATTGAAAATAGAGAAGATCTGACGTCTTTGTCGACGGCACATCACTGTTTATTGTAATTCAGGGGAAAGCCCCAAATTTGGAAGTTTCGCTCACAGCAGTCCATCAGACATTATAGAGCCATGTTTGTTGATGATGGGGGTCCGAATTTCCTTCGAACATTCTTTCTCTCCAGATCTCCTTCCTCTCTGCCATTGTTGTAAGAGAAGCATAGTGGTCTAGTGAAAGGAGTCCAAGCCTGGGAATCAGGAGATCTGGGTTTTAATCCCGGCTCCTCCATTTGCCTGCTGCGTGACTTTGAGCAAGTCACTTGACTTCTCTGCTTCTCAGTGTCCTAAGCTGTTAAGTGAGGTTTAAATACCTATCTCCCTTCCCCTTAGACTAGGAGCTCCCTGGGCAATGGGAACTGTGTCAGATCTGATTATCTTGACTCTGGCCTTGCATTTGGTACAGAGTAATAAGTGTTATTATTATTATTATTGTTATTATTACAGTCAGCATCCTTCCTGGAGATCAGGCAGAGGCAGACCTCGTGGTGGAAGATGTGGATTCGAATTGGGAGGATGAAGGGCAGCTGGAAGACCTGCAAGAGGATGCTGTGGTTCAGTGGATATTTGAAGAGGCATCTCCGCATAACGAAGAGGCGGAGGAAGTGGATGAGGAAACAAGCCGGTAAGAAGAGAAAGGTCACTGAGTGTTGATTCCAGTGTTTAGATAAGGCAAAATGCAAGGTTAGAAAGAACTCATTCTTCTGACTGTTGTGAGCATCACCTCTACAGGTGTTCTCTTTTTTTAATGACGTGTTCAGTGCTCACAATGTCCCAGGCACTGTACTAAGCACTGGGGTACATATGAGCTAATAGGGTTAGACGCAGTCCACATCCCCCGTGGAGCTTACATTATTAATCCTCATTTTGAGACGAGGTAAATGAGGCACAGAGAAGTGAAGCGACTTTCCACAAAGGTCACCCAGAAGACAAGTGGCAGAGCCAGGATTAGAACCCAGGTCCTTCTGAATGCCAGGCCTGTGTTCGATCCATTAGGCCGTGCTACTTTTCAATTCGGTGTGGTTCAGAAGAAGACTGCTCTGTTGTTGGCATCCTTTAACAGGACTTCATGGCATCGGTTTCGAGAGACGCAGGTCCTATAGATCACCTCTGAGCTGCTACGTCATTTGGGTTGAGGAGAGAGCCTGGTCTGCAGGAAAGCTCATAGGGTGGAGAGCCAGCAGGCCCCGATCTAGTTCTGGTGAAGCTACGACCTGCTGTATGAAGGCAATAAATCCCCTTTTCTTCTGGGTTAATTTCCTCAACCTGAAGATAAGCTGATTCCTCACTTTAGGGATGAAGGAAATCACTGCCACGCAAACGCTTTAGAAAATGAGAAGTGTTCTACTGTACTCTCCCAAGCATTTAGTACAGTGCTCTGCACACTATAAGCACTCAATAAATACTATGGATTGATTGATTGTTAGGTGCAAAAACACTGCCATTTGTATCAAGTGAGGATTATTTTCCTGAGCCTTGGATTTAGGGTTACTTTAAAGGAGCCAATATTATTTCTCTTCATTTTTGAATAAGCATGAGGGCAACATTCCAAAAATTCAAACTCAGTAGAATGTAAGTTGTTTGAGGGCAGGGATAGTGTCTGCTTACCCTAGTTCACTCTTCTGATAATAATAATAATAATCATTATGGTATCTGTTCTAAGTGCTGGGGTAGATACAAGAAAATCAGGTTAGACACAATCCCTTTCCCACATGAGACTCATACTCTTAATCCCCACTTTACAGATGAGGTAATTGAGGCACAGAGAAGTGAAGTGACTTGCCTAAGGTCACACAGCAGACAAGTGGCAGAGGGGGATTAGAACTCATGACCTCTGACTCCCAAGCCTGTGCTCTTCCCACAAGGCAATGCTGCTTCCCATAATAAAGTGCTCTGCAAGGAGTATGCATTCAATAAATACTAGTGATTGATAAATAATTTTGATAGGGAAAGCCTGTGATTGATCAAATCTTGCTATAAAGATTTTCTTGCAATAAAAGTAACAATTTAGGGCAGAAGAAAGAGAGTCAAGGATTTGAATTTAGCCCTGAAAGGTACAGGAAGACCCGGCAGGGGTAAACTGTGTTTCTTCTACTTACAGAGCTGGGAATTTTTATCAGAGGTTTAGTTTTTGGAAAGAAAAAAGGGTTTGAGTTAGTCTACATACTTGTTTGTTATGAGAAAATGCTGTCTCTTTATCACTGACCCTTTGTTTCAGAAAGTTGTCTGGGATTCAAGAGGAGAAGGAAGAGGAACTGATGGCGGAAGGAGAACAAAAAGGGGAAGAAGAAGGAAATGTGGAGGAGGAGGAAGAGGAGAAAGAAGACAAGGAAAAAGAGAAAGAGGAGCAGGAAAAGGAGGAAGAAAAGGCAGAAGAGGAGGAAGAGAAGGAACAAGAGGAGCAGGAGGAAGAAAAGGAGGAGGAAGTGAAGGAGCAAGAGGAAGAAGAGGAAGAGGAGGAGGAGGAAGAGGAAGAACCAGAGTAAGCACAGATCACTGAGATAGCTGATAGTTTGGAGCAGAGAAGAAAGACTTTTTCCTGTTTAGGAAAGGCCCCCTAAGCTAGAAGCTTTATATGCCTATTGCTGGGTGTAAATATTCTGAAATACACGGATGGATTATAATTTTTATTATTATGGTATTTGTTAAATGCTTACTATGTTTCAAGCTCTGTTCTAAGCAGTGGGGTAGATGCAACTTAATCAAGTTGGACACAATCCCAGTCCCTCATGGAGTTCTCAGACAGAGTAGGAGAGAGAACATCTCCCACTCCCTTCTGCGTCGCCCTGACTTGCTCCATTTGCTCTTCTCTCCTCCCAGCCCCACAGCACTTCTATACGTATCTGTCGTTTTATTTATTTGTATTGATGTCTGTCCTCCCTGATCTAGACTGTAAGCTCATTGTGGGCAGGGAATATCACTGTTTATTGTTGTACTGTACTTTCCCAAGCACTTCATACAGTGCTCTGCACACAGTAAGTGCTCCATAAATATGATTGAATGAATGAATTAATTTTACAGGCCTTCAGTGAGGTTGCAGTTTCCCCCTCTCTGGCCCTTCTGCCTAAGAGCGCTTATTATTATTATTATCGTTATTCTGGCATTAAGCGCTTACTATGTGCCAGGCACCGTACTAAGCGCTGTGGTGGATACAAGCGAATCAGGTTGGACACAGTCCCCGTCCCACGCTGGGCTCACAATCCCAATCCCTATTTTACAAATGAGGCGACTGAGGCACAGAGAAGTGAAGTGATTTGGCCAAGGTCACACAGCAGATGAGCGATGGAGCTGGGATTAGAACCCATGACCTTCTGACGTCCAGGCCCTTGCTCTATCCACTACTTCTCTTAGTAGAGTGCTTGGCACATAGTAAGGACACAGTTAACAAAAGCCACAACTATTATGATTATTATCGTTATTATTAAAATTAGGCCCTTTGATTTTCAGAGGGCCGGAACATATCCACATTAGAGTTGCAGGCTTTTTTTTATTGAATAGAATTCCATCTGCATTCTAAATGGTCATTGCCCATTATGTATTTTATCATTCTGAAGACTCCTGGGGTATTTTATGGCACAAATGAATCTGCGTATTATCTTCAGTTTAACTATTTCCACCACCTGGATTAATTTCAAATTCCCAGCATTTGGTTTTTTGGACAATTTTTGTTTCGCATGCGGGATGTCACGGACTCAAACCACCCGTAGTCAGTCAGTCGTAGTTATTGAGCACTTACCGTGTAGGGTACTAAGCACCTGGAGGAGTACAATATGACAGTGTAACAGACACGTACCCTGCCCACAATGAGCTAACAGTCTAGAGTCCATAGAATCCAAGTTGTCAACCTCAGAACTGATGTTGTGCTATGGGTCCAAGACAGATGGGAGAGCTGAGCTTAGACTCTAAGGTCGCTGTGGGCAAGGAACGTGTCTACCAACTCTGTTCTTTTTTTATATTGTACTCTCCCAAACACTTAGTACCGTGCTCTGCATTTAACAAACACTCAACGTATATGATTGATTGATTGCTAGAGATCACGCCTTTGAGATGGACGGTCAAAACGGCGCCCCTTCGGCTCTCCGTTGACGGGGGCGTTGTGGCCTTCTCTGGGGAGGGGCTTTTTCCATCTCAAAGAAATGGGTTCCGGATTTCACAAGTCTACCTCCTATTTAATTCAAGAAACTTTCTCTCTCCAAGGTTGCTGGCCTTGTCTTGTGAGGAGGATGAAGCAACATCTGCAGAGTAAGTGATGCCACAGTCTATTCTTAATAAAAAGCCTTGATGAGATGCCAGCCTAGAGAGAGGTTGAGCGAATTGCCTAGCCCTGGAGGGGGGTGGGCAAAGGGAGAGAGGGGGACGGGGCAAGGGGATGGAATCCTGGCTTGGCTTCTTCAAAGAGCCAATGATGACGAGAGGAACCTAGCAACTGGTAAAATGTCTCCTAGCGACACGTTCTCCTTCCTAGCAACCGCTCTGCTTTCCCTAGCAACGACAGCCATCTGGTCCTGTACCTGCCTCCCTTAGGACCATACAGGAAGAGAGCTGCACGTCCACTCGATCTGATTAACAGGAGCCAGGATTTTCAACTAATTTAGAGGCACCAAAACGGGTGTTGAAACGGGAATCTTGGGCTGCGAGCAGTTCCAGAGTATTTTAAATCTACGTATCTTTATAAAATGCCCGTGAGATTTTCATGAATATTATGGATCTGAATTTAAAAGCAGGATCACTTTATGCTACCAGCAAGGGAAATTCAATGCAAGTAGGTGGATAATTGAAATTTATTGAGGGTTTTCTGATGGAGCAAATAGAATAGCTCTACTCTGTGCTTTGTTTGTGGAGGATAAAGGTGTCTAACTCCGTCGAATGATTTGTTTTGAAGAAAACTAAATGGTCTATTGATTTTACTTTTGAACATTTTGCAGTTTTGCTGTTTGAAAAGATTTAGACCTATATGGGCTTTAAATTGGCAATTTAAAAATTAGTTGATCACACATTTCTTTGTGAAAGCTGAAAATGCACTCGGTTCTCACTGGAAATTGTACGATTGCTTTCTCATTTAGCCTAGAGTGCTATCCAATATTCATAATCATGGGATCTACTCAGTATTATGAGATGCAGCAATTCTCAAATGACAGCAACTAAATGATTATTTTTATGAAATGATTATTGCTCGAAGCAATACTAATACAATTTTATAATTAGGTGTTTGTTTTTAAAATGTTCTGCCATCAGTTTTAGTTCTTTAATGCTAATTAAGAATAATTTCAACAGGTTTTGGGATTTTAGAAAAGAGAAAGGTTTGTAACATTTTCAGGGAGAAAGTGAAGAGACTGAATTTAGGAAATATATTATGAAACGATAACATGATGAAATACCAATGGTGATCACTTGCTCACCCTTTCCCAGATATTTTAAAGCCTCAGAATTTAAATCCTGTACCTACCCTACTACTTAGAACAGTGCTTGGCACATAGTAAATGCTTAACAAATACTGCAATTTTCTGTGCATGTTTCATTGTCAAGAGTTGGTTTCTAGTGCTGGGCACCCCGAAGTGATTCTATCTATTTTGCAATGGTTACACTTCACAAGGGTCTTTCCAGACAAGACTTTCATCATTTCCCCAGAGACTTTCCCCACCTGCAAACTTTCTTCTCATGGGTTCACACTCTCTTTATGCTAAGGTCCTTCATTTTCCTCAGTGAGTTCACGAGTTTGTTTCTTTCAACTTCTAACTCCGAATGGAAAAACCTACGTTCTTTGGGGCTCGTGTTATACTTTCTCACCTCATTTCATCTTTAGACTGTAATCTCGTTCTCTAGGCCTTAAGCTTGTCCTCTAGACTGCAAGCTCGTTGTGGGAAGGGAATGTTTCTGTTAATTCTTGTATTGTACTCTCCCAAGTGCTTAATACAGTGCTCTCCGCACAGTAAGTGCTCATTAACTACGACTGAAAGAATGCATCTTTAACCTTGAAATTCTGGCTCCGTTTCTCTCCCTATTGTTATTTACAGTGTTCTGCTCCCTAGCTGTCTTTTGGATAAGGCAGCCCCAGGCTCTGACTGGGGCCCAGCAGAAGTTCAAGGGACCAACTCTTCGGGATCTCCTCCTCAGGTACAAAGTTATTTCACATTGTGCATTTGGCAAAATTCAGTCGGTTACACACTTTCCCAACTGGGGCAGGCAAAGAAGTTTAAGGTGAAAGCAAAGCCTTTAAATTAATGTGCTATTTCAGTGGTTTTGAAAGCTTACCCTTAACAAACAGCAGAAATTGATTTTTTTTCTTTTAAGTATATATTTTTTCACCTGATAAGAAATAACTAGAATGAGAAGGAAGAACTGTTGCTTAGCTTAGTCAGGAGGACATTTACTGTGGAAAAGAACTTGGAGAACAATAGTCAAATGGGTTGGATCCTTTTGCAAGTTGAGGACGTTGGAGCAACCGGATTGAAATAAATTACCCATAGTTGAGTTCCTAGACTTGCCTTTCATCCATGGGGCAGTTAAAAATCTATTCCCCCCGCCACGTTCTAGGGGTGAGCTTTAGTATTCCACTTTTTCATCTTCCATGATGCTTCCGATCCCAAATGGATCCCCAGCCTCCAAGTCAGCCTCACTGTGTTGACTTTTCTGTGGAAAATACTTCCGAATGCACCCAGTGCTTAGGACAGTGCTTGGCCATAGTAACTTAAATACAATAGTATTTAATACATAGTGCTTAAATACAATCATTATTATTATTATTATTATTATTATTAAAACACCTAGGGGATGAAGAAGAAACATTGCAAGAGAGGTGTGGAGGAAATTTATTTATAAAAACAGTCAGTTCTTCTAGAAAGTAGGAGTCCTTCTTGATGAACCCAGGGTTCAGAAAAATGCAGCTTATGGTACTTGTGTGGGTTTCAGAGCTTGCCCATGCATGGAACAGTTTCCTTTTCCAACATCATACTGTGGTTGTATCCAGACAGAAACCTGTTATCGGAAGAATCACTCCACTGATCATATTTACTGAGCTATCACTGTGTGCAGAGCACTGTACTAAGTACTTGAGAGGGTACAAACAACAGAGTTGGTAATGATAACAATTCATTCATTCAATCGTATTTATTCAATAGTATTTATTGAGTGCTTACTATGTGCGGAGCACTGTACTAAGCATTTGGAAAGTACAGTTCGGCAACAGATAGAGACAATCCCTACCCAACAACGGGCTCACAGTCTAAAAGGAGGAGACAGACAGCAAAACAAATAACGATCCCATTTGTTAAGTGCTTGCTACGTGTCAAGCACTGTTATAAGTGCCGGGGTAGATACAAGCTAATCGTGTTGGACACCGTCCTTGTCCTACATGGGGCTCCCGGGCTTAATCCCCATTTTACAGATGAGGTAACGGAGGCCCAGAGTAATGAAGTGACCTGCCCAACGCCGTACAGCAGGCAGGTGGCGGAGCCGGGATCAGAACCCAGGTCCTTTCGACTCCCCGGCCTGTGCTCTAGTCCCTGGGCCCTGCTGCTTCTCTAAACCTTGCATATAAAGCCCCTTCAGAGCATGGTCCTGGGGTTTCTCTGGGAGGTGCTGGTCTCCCTAATGCCTGTTTTTGTTTGACTTCTTGAAGGTGCAGAAGGAGGGAGCTGAAGCTCAAGGTACGTCCTTATGCTTAAGGAAGGACTGTTGTCGGGTTAAGACCGCCAGGGAGCTACCAAGGCTAAAGCCACGAGAGGCTTGCTTTCACATGTGCTGGCCCCCATTAGGACATGAGCGGAAGACCCCCAGGGGAACCGTTTGGGGGCATGGAGTCTGTTCTACTGAGAGTTGGGAGGTCAACAGCTGAACAAAGCTTTTTGGCTTTCGGAAAAGGAGGCAATACTCCTGGGATGCTTAAAATGCCTTTTTTAAAGATACTCTGCAGATGGTTTTAAAGTTACTTTAATACTTTTTTGGTTTCCAAAGCCACAGGGATCATCCAATAATAATAATAATAATGGTGGTCTTGTTAAGCGCTTATTTTATGTCAAGCTCTGTTTTAAGCTCTGGGGTAGATACGAGATAATCAGGTTGTCCCACGTGGGGCTCACAGTCTTAGTCCCCATTTTACAGATGAGGTAGCTGAGGCACAGAGAAGGTAAGTGACTTGCCCAAGGTCACACAGCCGACAAGTGTCGGAGCTGGAATTGGAACCCACCACCTCTGAATCCCAAGCCTGTTCTCTTTCCAGTAAGCCACGCTGCTTCAAATGCCAAAGACACTACCTTGGGGCATCTTTCTGGTAAATTCAACCTGACTCTTGTAATGCTTGGCTTTTTAAACAACTGGCAACACAAATGGGAGTGGTGATACTGTAGTGATGATGTAATAATGATAATAATAATAATGATAATAGTGGTATTTGTTAAACGTTGACTGTGTGCCAGGCACTGAATTAAGCCCCGGGGTGGATACAATTAAATCGGGTTGGACGCAGTCCCTGTCCCACGTGGGGCTCACAGTCTTAATCTCCATTTTACAGATGAGGGAACTGAGGCCCAGAGAAATGATTTGGCCAAGGTCACACACCAGACAAGCGATGGAGCTGGGTCCTTCTGACACCCAGGCCCGTGCTCTTTCCACTAGGCCACGCTGCTTCCCTCGGCGGGATGAGATTCCATTTGGGGGTTGAAAATAAGGCATTTATTTGAATCCCGAGTGGTGTTTTCTGACCTCGTTTTGTGTTTCTTGTTGCAGTCTCTGGTGTGCCGTCCTTTGCTTGAAGCTCCTAGGTGCCTAGCGTCATGTCTAAGCAGAGCAAAGACGCTGTGCTAAACCGCCTGGTGTATGACAAGCCGCTTGGCAGCAAGATTTCCCGTCCTCCTTCCCCAAATCTAGCAGAACAGCTCCCCAATGTGCCCAGCTACCGACACCCCAGCGCCTCCCGCATCCCCGTCCTTGTCTCCAGGAAGCAGAGTCTTGTGAAGGGAGAAACGAAACCCGTTCGCCATTTAGGTAGTAGAGGACGCGGCTTTTGTGTTGGGCTTTTCCGTTGGGCGGCAGCTTTTTCTTCTGCGTGCGTGTGTTTTCTGGAGGTCTCCTCCCACTCCTCCAAGGCACTGTTGGAATCAACTCTTTTGGTTCAGACAGAAATGTTTTCTCCGCTATGAATGTTGATGCTCTTATCGCTAGTATATAGTTCTATAAAGCACTTCTCTTTTCGAAAACATTTTCACATCAGTTATTTTATTGATCTTCACCCCAGCCCTGTGAGGAAGGGAGAGGGCGGGGACTGTCAGCTCCATTTTACAGGTGAGGAGACAGAGGCTTAGGGTGGTGAAGTAACTTGCCGGAGGTCACACAGTGACTCAGTGGTAGACTCAGATTTGGGATGAGGTCTCCTTCCTCGTGTGCCATTACCCTATTCTTTTTTCTTGTTAAGCACTTACTATTCATTCATTCATTCAATAAATAGCATTTATTGAGCACTTACTATGTGCAGAGCACTGTACTAAGCGATTGGAATGAACAAGTCGGCAACAGATGGAGACGGTCCCTCCCGTTTGACGGGCTTACGGTCTAATCGGGGGAGACGGACAGACGCTGGGGTAGATACGAGGTAATCAGACTGGACACATACCACGTCCCACGTGGGGTTCACGGTCTTATTCCCATTTCAGAGATGAGGCAACTGGGGCAGAGAAGTGAAGCCACTTACCCAAAGTCACACAGCAGACAAGTGGCAGAGCCGGGATTAGAATCCAGCTCCTTCTGACGTCCAGGCTCTATCCACTAGGCCGTGCTGCTTCTCCCCAGCCATCAGACTATGTTGCTATTGTTTTAATGAGATGTTCCTCCCCTTGATTCTATTTATTGCCATTGTTCCTGTCTGTCAGTCTCCCCCGATTAGACCGTAAATCCATCAAAGGGCAGGGACTGTCTCTATCTGTTACCGATTTGTACATTCCAAGCGCTCAGTACAGTGCTCTGCACATAGTAAGCGCTCAATAAATACTATTGACCGACCGAATGAATATGCTGCCGGACTCCTGCTAAATGGCTAAACGGCCACCTCTTTAGATGGTCGCCAGAAGGCACGATAAATAGAAAGCTCCAGAACCAAGGCTTAACCCTCCACGTCCCACTCATGAAACGGGGAGTGTCTGTTTCCAAGGAGTTTAAGGCATTTTAATTAACGCAAGCGAGATTGTGACTTTTTCAAGGGGTCTCTAGCTTGCAGCTACATATTTACAAATCATGAGGCAAAATGGTTTAGACTCAGGACGGAGTCCAAGCCCTATTGTTTACTTTTCCCTAAGATCAGAATTGGCAAAATTTGTGATTTCTGGAAAAAAAAAAAATAACATTTGAGGTCGGCTGGGGACAAGAGGCGTAGACGTCAAACCGGTCAGACTTTCTCAGGAGAGACGGGTCAATTAATCACCTTTGTTGAGCGCTTACTGTCAGCGGAGCGCTGGATTAAGTACTCGGAAGAAATTAGTGCAACAGAGATGGTAGACACGTTTCCTGCCCACAGGGAGTTTACAGTCCAGAGATGTATTCTTTGCTACTTATATCTACCAGGCTGTTTTCGAGCATGGGCACTAAGGCTACTGGGCTTCGGTCCAGGTAATGATAGTCTCACCCGGACCTGCCTGCTAAAGCAGGACAGCATAAGAAACGGGAACTGTCAATGGTGGACGGAACTGTCAGTGGTGGACTGGAGCACTGGAGCCTAGAAAGAACGTGGGCCTTGGAGTCAGAGGGCCTGGGTTCTAATAATAATAATAATTGTGTATTTGTTAAGCACTGGCTATGTGCCAGGCACTGTACTAAACTCTGGGTGGACACATGTAGAGAAGCAGCGTGGCTCAGTGGAAAGAGCCCAGGCTTGGGAGTCAGAGGTCAGGGGTCCGAATCCCGGATCCGCCGCTTGTCAGCTGTGTGACTGTGGGCAAGTCTCTTAACTTCTCTGTGCCTCAGTGACCTCATCTGTAAAATGGGGATTAAGACTGTGAGCCTCGGGTGGGACAATCTGATTACCCTGTATCTACCCCAGCACTTAGAACAGTGCTCTGCACATAGTAAGCACTTAATAAATACCAACATTATTATTATTATTATTACATCGGGTTGGACACAGTCTCTGTCCCACGTGGGGCTCACAATCTCAGTTCCCATTTTACAGGAACTGAGACACAGAGAAGTGAAGTGACTTGCCCAAGGTTATACAGCAGACAAGTGATGGAGTTGTGATTAGAACCCACCACCTTCTGACTCTCAGGCCCGTGCTTTATCCACTATGCCACGCTGCTTCCTGGTTCTGCCACTTGCTTGCCGTGCAAGCGTTTAGTACGGTGCTTTGCACACAGTAAGTGCTCAATAAATGCAGTTAAATGAATGACTGAAATGTGACCTTGGGCAAGTTACTTATCTGTGCCTCAATTTCTTCAACTGTAAAAGGAGAATTCAAGACCCTTTTTTTTATAGTTATTTATTAAGCTCTTTCTATGTGACAGGCACCGGTCTAAGCGCTGGGAGAGATACAAGCTAATCAGGTTAGACATAGTCCATGTGCCACGTGGGGCTCTCTGTCTTCACCCTCATTTCACAAATGAGGAAACTGAGGCACAGAAAAGTGAAGCGACTTGCCCAAGGTCACACAGCAGACAAGTTTTGGAACAGGGATTAGAACCTGAGTCTTTCTGACTCCCAGGACCAAGTTCTATCCACTAGACCATGCTGCTTCTCTATCCAGATAGGTGCAAGTTGTCGGCTGAACATTTTCTAATTTTGGTGTTCCATTTATAGCCATAATGTGCAGCGATCACACTTATTAAGTAGAACTGAGTATATTTTATGGGTAGAAACTATAAATAATGAAAAGCCACTTAGCTTGAGAAGCAGCACGGCCTAGTGGATAGAGCACAGGCTTGGTAGAAGGACCTGGGTTCTAATCCCAACTCCGTCACTTGTCTGCTTTGTGTTCTCGGGCAAATCATTTTACTTTTCTGGGCCTCAGTTAGCTCATCTGTAAAATGGGGATTAAGACTGTGAGCCCCATGTGGGACAGAGTCTGTGTCCAAAGTGATCAGCTTGTATCTACTCCCCAGTTTAGTACCCTGCCTGGCACCTAGTAATACCGTAAAAATAATCCTGAGATTTATGATAGATTTTAATCATGGCATTTATTGTAATAGTAATTATAGGATTTATAAAGCACTTACTGTGTGCTAACCACTGGGGGAGTTGCAAGATTATCCAAGCAGACACAGTCTCTGTCCCACACAAGGCTCACAACCTTCTTTAACCCCGTTTTACAGATGAGGAAACTGAGTCCCAGAGAGATTAAGTGACTTGCCCAAACTCCCACAGCAGGCCAGTTGCAGAGCTGGGACTAGTTTCCTGCCTCTCAGTTCCAAACTCTTTCCACTAGCACTCTCTGACGATGATTATTCTTACCATAAATACGGTGATCCTAGACGACGTGAGGAAAATATTGCACTTGACACTTTCAAACTGTTTGTTGAGACTGTTACAAGCCGCTTGTCTTTCCACTGAAGAAAGCAAGAGGCCACTTGGGAGAGTGGGTGAGTTTCCCTGCACCAGACAAGCCCGGGCTTTTTCAGTCCATGCTGAAACTGCAGCTGGCTCTGGGAGTGAGAAACATCACTTTCAACATTAGCATCTGTTGGGCATAAAGCCAACCCTCAGGTACTTGAGAGAGGATTCTCCAACTTGCGAATTATCTGTTGCAGATTTTTACATCCTCAACAGATGCAAAAGTCGTTTCCCTTTGACTTTCCTCGCGATTGCATCCGCCGTCTGTATGTTACAACTGTTACAACTGTTCCCAGGCTCCATTAATTGATTGATTCATTCATTCAATCATATTTATTGAGCATGTACTGTTTGTAGAGCACTGTATTAAGTGCTTGGGAGAGTACAAACCCAGTGTCACCCTGCTAGGGCTCAAAATCTTTTGAAATCCCCATATGAAATCGTCTGTGCCCCGTCTTCTCTCCATTATTGCAAGGATTCGAGAGTTTGAGTAACTCTGGCCAAATGGAATTCCATTGTAGATCTTCCCGAGAATATTGGCATGCCACTTGTCTTCCCACTGAAAACATCAGACAGCCTGAAGCAGTTTGATCATTTGGAGCTCATGAAAATCCATGTGCGATCACAATACAAGCCACAATCAAGAGGAGACTTTTGGAAAATTAGACTTTTAGTGTTTTTCTTACGAAGCGGCGTATTCCAAAGGCTCCCCAGGATAATGATAGATCTCACAAGCAGAATTCTTACTGTCTGTAAAGACAGGCTCCAATCTCCACCGCACCACAACCCTTGCATTTATTTCGACAGGGGAAGCTGCTTTTGCTAGAGCGAGGCAATGTGGGCTGACACTGAAGAAAGCAAGTTTAGAGCAGTGATAACTAGGTGTGGAGTCCTTTTCAGACCAAATGTTCAGGGAGACGTTTAGTACTAACTGTTTCCGTAGGAATTTGTTTTTTTAATGGTATTTGTTAAGCGCTATCTATTCGTCAAGCACCGTTCTAAGCGCTGGGATAGCTACAAGTTAATCAGGTTAGACATAGTCCCTGTCCCACATGGGGCTCACAGTCTAAATACAGGTATTGAATCCCTGTTTTACAAGTGACGATACTGAGGCACATGGAAGTTAAATGCCTTACCCAAAGTGACACAGCAGGCGAATGGTGGAGCTGAGATTAGAACCCAGGTCCTCTGACTCCCAAGCCCGTGCTCTTTCCACTAAGCCACGCTGCTTCTCTATCGACTTTGAGTTTGACTTGATTTATCTGATTCCATCTCCTAATTTTTTCTTCCCCTCAGTGCGTGCTGCTAAAGGACACCCTGCTGTCAAAGTGGAAGATGCTGATGCCAAGAGGGTGCCCGGGTTGGAGGAGGAACCCAAGCCAGACCTCCCCCTGCCATTGCCCACCAAATCTTTGGCTTCATCCCCAGCCAAGTCTGAAACTCTTGCGGTCCCACCTAGGACCGTTGGTCCAAGCAGGTATGGCTTGCCACCACTCTGGAAACTGGGTGGACACCTCTCTGATGCTGGATCAGCCTAGAAGGGCCTTGAGTCATTCGTTCTTTCATCATTCGTTCTTTCATTCAATCATATTTATTTAGCGCTTTCTGTGTCCAGAGCACAGTCCTAAGTCCTTGGGAGAGTACAATATAACAATCAGCGGTCACGATCCCTGCCCACGAGGAGCTTAAAGTCTAGAGGGGGAGACGGCCATTAATATAAATAAATAAAACTACAGATACGTATGTAAGTGCTGTGGGACTGGGAGGAGGGAGAAGAGGCAAGGAGAAGAGGAAAGGAGGTCTTAGCTTTCCTGAGGAGGTGTGCCTTCAATAAGGCTTTGAAGGTGGCGGAGAGTAATTGCCTATAGAATTTGAGGAGGGAAGAAGTTCCAGGCCAGAGGCAGGACGTGGACTAGGGGTCAGCGGCGAGACAGACGAGATCGAGGTACAGCGAGAAGGTTAGCGTTAGAGGAGCGAAGTGTGCGGGCTGAGTTATGGTAGGAGAGTAGGAAAGTGAGGTCGGAGGGGGCAAGGTGCTTGAGTGCTTTAAAGCCAGTGGTGAGGAGGATTTGTTTGATGCGGAGGTGGATGGGCAACCCCTGGAGTCCCAGCAACATCACGAGTCCCATCAGCAATTTGAGTCCTCGAAGCTGTTGACTTTGATCACTGCCTTCACGTACTTGCGCTCATCTTCCATTTCACAACTGTGGCATTTATTAAATACTTCACTATGTGCCAAGCGCTGGCGCAGATGCAACACAATCAGATCAGACAATCCCTGTCCCACACGGGGCTCACGGTCTGAGGGGGAGGAAGACAGGTATTTAATCCCCATTTTACAGTTGGGAAAACTGAGGAACAGAGAAGTCAAGTAATTTGCCTAAAGTCACACGGCAGAGAGGTGACGGAGCCAGGACTAGAACCCAAGGCCCGTGCTCTTTCCGATCGGCCGTGCCACTTCCCAATTTCCAGAGTAGGTAGAGTCAAACATGCCATAGAGTCAGGAATGGTGCCTCCAGATAGAATTGTCATATTACCAAGATTCAATCAATCGATCCATCAGTGGTATTTATTGAGTGCTTACTGTGGGGTGCAGAGAACTGTTCTGAGTCCTTGGGAGAGTACGATAACACTAGAGTTGGTAGATACAATCCATGCCCACAAGGAATTTAGAGGGGAAGGCAGAATTGAAATAAATACAGATAGGAGGAGTGGACGGAGTATAAAGATATGAACCTAAGTGCTGTGGGGTTGAGGGTGGGCTGAATATCAAGTGCTGCTGGGTTTAATATCCCATCCTAGGGTAGGCTGGGTCAGGACAATTGCCCGGGCCCCTGGGTCTGGGGGTCACACCTCTCCAAGGAAGAGAGGCGTAAAACCAAAATGGCCCTGGAACTAATGGCTTCATAGGCTCAACCGGAGTGATTGGGGGGAGTCAATGGAGGAGCGGAACTATTTCCTCAGTAAGTAGTTCTGTCCCTTAACCACCCATCCCCCTGCTCCACTGGACTGGTAGCCCTCAGCAGTCGACTTGTCCAGGTGGAAGGGGTTGGATTGACCGTAGTGGAGATTCCCTTTGACTCTCTTTCTCCCGCTGAGTGATTTCCCTAACTGTGGGGTGTTGATGACCCTCTCTCTGTGTCATCAAAGATCTGCCAACCTTATTGCATGGCGTGAAGTTGATGACGGCTTTGATAAATCAGACGGACAGATGGGAACATTCCTCCCTTAAGAGCGTGGGCTTCGGAATCAGAGGTAATGGGTTCGACTCCCGGCTCTGCCACTTGTCAGCTGTGTGACTGTGGGCAAGTCACTTAACTTCTCTGTGCCTCAGTTACCTCATCTGTAAAATGGGGATTATCTGTGAGCCTCACGTGGGACAAACTGATTACCCTGTATCTGCCCCAGCGCTTAGAACAGTGCTCTGCACATAGTAAGCGCTTAACAAATACCAACATTATTATTATTAACTATAGGATTTGGGAAGCAAATTCCTTGTCGACTGTGTTACTTTGGTTTTTCTTTTCGCTAAGAAGCAACGTGGCCTAGTGGATAGAGCACGGGCCTGGGAGTCAGAAGGACCTGGCTTCTAATCCCAGCTCCACCACTTGTCAGCTGTGCAATCTTGGGCAAGTCACGTCTCTGTACCTCAGTTGTCCCAATTGTAAAATGGGGGTAAAGACTATGAGCCCCAAGTGGGACATGGACTGTGTTCACCTTGCTAAACTTGTATCTGCCCCAGCACTTAGCACAGTGCATGACACAACTGCGGAGTGTGTGGGCTCTGGGTTTTGCTCCTGAATCATTTGTTCGACCCAAAGAAATTCTGCTCATTTTCATTGGTTAAGGTCTCTATGACTTTCAGTAGATATCGGCAGGGAACGTGTCTTCCAACATCAGTATATCGTCCTCTCCCAAGTGCTTAGTACAGTGCTCTGCACACAGTAAGCACTCAGTAAGTACCACCGATTGATGGACTGATTCACTGTGACTTTCGGGTTCACCTTCAGTGTGATGAAAATATTCAGGAAGTTGAGGCTTGGCGATGGGCTTTTGATAACTCACCTTCATTGTGGATTTCCCTTTCTCGCCACCTTTCCTTCCCCGGTGCCAGTTATAACTTGGAAATTCCTGGCTTTGGTCACTTGGTGCCACTAAAGCATAAACGCGAGGTTATTGTGCAAGATGAATTTTTCCTACTGCTCAATGTGTCTGAGCCCAAAATGAAAAAGAAGGTTGAAACCTTCCAAATGTCCTCTCCAGAGAGAACCAAGAAGAACTTGCCAGGACAAGTGACCTCTGAGGAAAAAAAGGAAACATTTGCAAACATTTTTCTTGCTCCACACATTCCTTCTGGCTTGCTACAATAATATTGAGCAATCCTTACAATTTTCAAGTGACTGTTATTATTATTATTATTGTTACCACAGACAACTCAGAAGGGAGAGGGTATAGGAGAAATGAGGGCTCTGCCAGCGTGGTTTATCATTGTCCATATCCACAATCACTACTCCTATCAATCGCCTCTCTGAATCCGTATCGCCACAGGAATATTTTGGGAGCGATAGGAGTTCATCTTGATAGTTAATAGGAGTTAATAGCAAGAGGAGTCAACCTCACCCACCAATAGAAAGGGTAATAGCTTTGGACATACCAAAGTAGTTTCAAAAAACTGACTCAGAGCTGCCGTAGCATAATCCCATGCTCAGAACAGTCTCTTGGTTTGGATTCGAAACTGGCTGTTCTTCCAAAGTAGCAAAAATAGTGAGTCATCACTTAGCGGCCAGAGTATATTTAAAAAAAAATGGCTTACATTCTCTTGTTCTAACCATAGGATGGATTTCTGCAGTCTCAGAAAAGGAGTCTAAATACTACGCACTTGATCCACCACATTCCTTTAAGTGACCACAGCTCGAAAGCTACACCTGGCTGTTCTTGGAATCAGTTGTGACTCTTGAGCCAGAGATAGGGTGGTAGAAGCATTTAAAACCTCTTCTGCCAAAGTGGGAAAACAGGTGTGGGTTGAATCTCCCCTCCTCTGCACACAGTAAGCGCTCAATAAATACCATTGAATGAATCTCCCACTCCGCTTAGTGTTGGCACAGGGTAAGCACTTAAATACTACAGTTAGTATTACTGTTATGATTATTTTAGGTTAGATCTGAGTCTTTTCCTCAAGGACCTTCATTTGACCTAGAAATGAGGTTAAAGGTATTTCTAAAGTACCAAAATACAGTTTGCAAAATTCGGTGGACAGGAGGAGAACTCAGAAAAAAATGAACTTTCAGGAGTGGAGTTTGTTAACAAGCCGCGGAAACGTCCAGAATCTTTTTCTCAAGAGATGCTGGGTAGGCTCCATAATTTGCCATTTATATCTTATTGGATTTTCAATTGGGGGGGGGGGGAGGATGTTATTTTAAACAAAAAAGATACAGAATCCCTCCTGAGGGATCCCTGAACTGATGTCTCACAGCTTTGTGTCATCACTAAAGGCAGCTGAAAGAGGAAACCGTAATGGAATCATTGGAGCCTGAGGTGTCTCTCTTCAACAGAAAAGCCTCTTTGTGGGGTCAGAAAAGGGAGCCCTATTTTACAGCAGGAACACCCACCAAAACATTCAAAAATCACTTCCAGTCCAGGAAATACTGAGAACATAGCTGCATCTGAATAGAACCCTAGGAGCAGTTTTTTGTTTTAAAATTGGGATGGCATTTCCCCTCCCAACTGACTCAAACTGCCTTATACTGAAGGGATCTTTGCGAGACTTGTCTTCTTTAACAGACTCAACTGGATTTGCCATCTCATTTCAAACACATTATGCTTGGGCTTTTCTTTTTTTCTGGTATTTAAGTGCTTACTATGTGCCAGGCACCTAGATATCTGTTGCCGAATTGTACATTCCAAGTGGTTAGTACAGTGCTCTGTGCATAGTAATCGCTCAATAAATACGATTGAATGAATGAATACAAAGCGCTGGGATCGGGCACAGTCCCTATCCCACGTAGGGCTCACAGTTTTAATCTCCATTTTATGTAGGAGGTAGCTGAGGCACAGAGAAGTTGTGACTTCCCCGAAGTCACACAGCAGACAGGTGGCGGAGTCTGGATAATTAATAATAATAATTGTGGCATTTGTTAAGCACTTACTATGTGTCAGGCACTGCAATAAGTGTTGGGGTGGATACAGGCAAGGTTGGATACAGTTTGGGGTTCAAAGTTTCAATCCCCCTTTTACAGAAGAGGTAACTGAGGCACAGAGAAGTGAGGTGCCTTGCCCAGGGTCACACAGCAGACAAGTGGCAGAGCCGGCATGAGTATGCAGATCCTTTTGATTCCCATGCTCTATCCGTGAGGCCAGGGTGCTTTTCTTATTAGAACCGACCAATATAAAGAGTTGGAAAGCTATAAGTAGGGCCTTATTCTGATTTCAGGTTTGAATTGCTCCCTTTCCCAAGAGCCCCGGGCTAACCGATGCCCGTGGCCACCAGCTGACACGCCTGGAATCGCAGGCTGATGCCCCGAGCAGTGTCTACCAACAGTATCGTACTCCCCTAAATGCTTAGTACGGTGCCCCGGCCAAAATGAGTGCTCAGTAAATACCATTGATTGATTGTGGAGGTGATGTTGTCCTCTCTCAGCACATAAGACAGTGCCTGGCACATAGTAAGCGCTTAACAGATACCATAATTATTATATTACCAAAAAAGTGCTCAGTAGATACCATTGATCGATTGATTGTGGAGGTGAGGTCGTTCTCTCTCAAGCGCTTAAGTCAGTGTTCCGCACAAAGTTAGCTCTCAATGAATACTACCGATTGATTGTGGAAGTCGAGGAGGCAAGTGAGGAGATTCTCCTTCAGACCAGTTCCTTATGGCCAGCACTGGATAAGTAGGGGGTCCCTGGGGTGAACCCACTTCCAAACAGGGCAGGTGGGCCCAGAGGTGGGAAATACTTATCCCCTCAACTCCAGACTGTAAGCTGATTGTGGGCAGGAAATGTCTGTTATATTGTTATATTGTACTCTCCCAAGCGTTTAGTACAGTGCTCTGCACACAGTAAGCTCTCAATAAATACTACTGAGTGACTGATTGACGGACTGGTAAAGTAGAGACCTCTCCTCCCATTTCCCCCCACCACACACACTGCACTTTTCACTCCCGTAGGCCCCTCACTGGATTTTTTTCCCGATTGGCCCTCAAACTTTGACTGTCACGGACGGACTAGTTAAGGGTGGCCCACCGCCCAGTCAGGGTCCCAAAGAATTGCCCTGCCTTCACCCCATCTTCTGCCACCAGTCCATTAGTTTCATATGGTCAGGATGCCAGAAAGACTGAATATGTAATTGTATCTCAAGACGTGTTCCTCCCGCATTACTTTGGTTTCGTGTTTCCATTCTAAAAATCGGATTAAGACTTGAAAGGGCAAGATTCTGACCTGTATCTTAGTTTACCTTTTCTTTTCCCCCTAGAAAGAAGGAAACTTCTCAGGGTGTTGATGTCGAAGACCTACTGGAATCGTGTCCAACAGCTGCCTGGCCCAGTCAATCCAGTCCTCAGGAAGAGTGAGTGGCGATCAGCACCTCTGTGTAGAAGCGGTTGCTTTTTTTTTCAGGGTATTTGTTAAGTGCTTACTATGTGCCAGGCACTGTATTAAGTGCTGGAGTAGATACAAAGTTAATCAGGTTAGTCGCGATCCCTGTCCCACGTGGGGCTCACAGTAGGAATCCCCATTTTACTGATGAGGTAACTGAAGCACAGAGAAGTGAAGGGACTTGCCCGAGGTCACCCAGCAGACAAGTGGCCGAGCCAGGATTAGAACCCAGGTCCTTCTGACTCCCAGGCCCGTGCTCTATTCACTAGGCCACGCTGCTTCCCGATGGCTAGATCCCTGGTTGGGGAGTTTATGCGAATCGTCCAGTGGGTCTGACCGTAATTGCTTTAAACATTTCCCCAAACACTGAGCTATTTGTTACTAATCTTCTGGGAGCTGGGACTCCAAATGGAGTAGCAAAATGGGTCTTGAGAGGATACTCCCCTGATCCTTGAGCTTGGCCGTCGTCATTGTTCAAGACGAAGCAAGGTAAATTCCACTTCACTCAAGAGCTGCAGCGGTGACTGCCAGGGGAAAGCTTGAAGGAGCTGGGAGAAAAAGGGAATACCTAACATTTAGATATTACTCGTTTATATATTGTTTTCATTTTCCCAAAGCGCTTTCACATTAATTATCTCATTTTAGTCTCACTGGGAAGTAGAGGAGGTGTTTTAATCCCCGTTTTCCAGATGGGGAAATGGAGGAACAGAGATGTTAAGTGACTTGCCTGTGTGGTCACACAGCAGACCGTGGCCAAGCTGGGACTAGAACCCAGGTCTCCTGACTCCCAGACCCATGCACTTTCCACTGGATCATGCTGCCTCGTGGGAGATGCCTCATGGCCCAGAGAGGTTAAGTGACTTGCCTGTCGTCACACAGCGGACTGTGGCCAAGCAGGGACTAGAACCCAGTTCTCCTCAGAGGACCTAGGTTCTAATCCCAGATCTGCTACTCACCTGCTGTGTGACCCTGGTCAAGTCATTTGACTCTTCTGGGTTTATTCTTATGATTATTATTTTTATGGTAAACACAAGAAATGAATATGATTTCCTATGGCTTCCCCATTTGGCTCTCCTCCTCCCCCCGCCTCATAGTTAGGCCCGTACAAGAGGATATTGAGAGAACTGAAGTCTAACCACGGGAGACTAATCTTGGGCAACCACGGCAAAACATGCATCCCGGTGGTTTTTTCCCATAGTGTGCAGGAACGGGCCAGCTCCTCCGCCAGCCAGAACAGCGCGGTCATAAACGACCGGCTTCAGGAGCTCGTGAGGCTCTTCAAGGAGAGGACGGAGAAGGTGAAAGAGAAACTGATTGATCCGGATGTCACCTCTGATGAGGAAAGCCCCAAGCCGTGTGAGTGACGACTGTGTTCCCGATTAAGGAGGGGGATTTGTGGAAGGGGAAACCCAAGCCTCAGATTGAGGAAAGCAAAGACCAGAGTTTCGAGTGCCTCTAGTGTAGAGCCCCCCACTTACGGTCAGGGCAGTGTGCATCAATGAAGATGGCACCACCATCCTTCCCGTCTCGCAAGCCCGTAACCTTGGCGTTATCCTTGACTCCTCTCTTTCATTCAACCCACATATTCAGTCCATCACTAAATCCTGTCAATTTCACCTTCACAACATCGCTAAAATCCGCCCTTTCCTCACCATCCAAACTGCTACCCATCACTTATCCTATCCCATCTTGATTACTATATCAGCCTCCTTGCTGACCTCCCCGCCTCCTTTCTCACCCCACTGCAGTCCTTACTTCTGTTGCCCAGATCATTTTTTTACAGAAACATTCAGGCCACGTCTCCCCACTCCTGTAGAAACTCCAGTGATTGCCCATCCACCTCCGCGTCAAACAAAAACTCCTCACCATTGCCTTTAAAGCAGACAATCACCTTGCCCCTTCCTACCTCACCTCGCTTCTCTTCTATTACAACCCAGTCCATAAACTTCGATTCTCTAATGCGAACCTTCTCACCGTACCTCCATCTCATCTAACTCCTACCCCTTGCCTCGAATGCCCTCCCTCCTCATATCCAACAGACGAATTACTCTCTCCCACTTCAAAGCCTTATTGAAGTCACATCTCCTCCAAGAGGCCTTCCTTGACTAAGCCCTCCTTTCTTCTTCTCCCTCTTCCTTCCGCATCACCCTGACTTGCTCCCTCATTCATCCCCCTCTCCCAGCTCCACAGCACTTATTTACATATCCATAATTTATTATATTAACATCCATCTGCCACTCTGGACCAGGCAGGAAATGTGTCCGCTTATTGTTTCACTGTTATACTATACTCTCCCAAGCACTTAGTATAGTGATTTTTGCAAAGTAAGCACTCAATAAATATGATTGAATGAATGAATGAATGACTCCCCGGCCCGTGCTCTTGCCATTAGGCCACTAGTGACCTCTAGGCCACACTTCTTAAAGCCACGTGCAATCTGCTCAGGCGTGTTGTGCAAATGACCAATCTCTGGCACACTGAATTCCACAGTTTGACTGCTATCGATATCTCTGGCCTGTAAGCTCCTCGTGGGCAGGGAACGGATCTTCCAAATCCGTTGTATTGTACTCTCCCGAGCACTTAGGACAGCGGTCTGCACACACAGCGCGCTTTCGATAAATACCGCTGATTGATATTTCCCACAGCTCCGGCCAAGAAAGCTCCAGAGCCTCCACCTCCAGAGAAAGAGGCTGAAGCGGAAAAGGCCGAAGAGGACCACTACTGCGATATGCTGTGCTGCAAATTTAAATGTCGGCCTCTTAAAAGGTACCAGTTCCCAAAAAGCATCGACCCGCTCACCAGTAAGTATCTTACGGGAAAGACGTCTCTGATTTGTCCGTGGATCCGGGCCTCCATTAATTAGGAGGAAGGGGGAGTTTGGGAGAGGAGGAGGAGGAGGATAAAGAAAGTGAAAAAAGTAAAGGAATCAAGGGGAAGTGGTAATTATTGCTATGCCTGTGGGGCTTGTGGTTTTCTTTAATAGGAGTAGAAGCCAGTTACAAATTCTGGGAGTGTCAATCAATCAATGAATAGTATTTGTTGAGTGCTTACTATGTGCAGAGCACTGTACTAGGTGCATGGGAGAATATGAGGCAACAGAATCAGCAGGCACATTCCCTGCCCATAATGAATTTACCGTATAGAGGACTAATACCAAATGAACCCTCTTTGGCAATTTCTAGCACCTTTTAGATGCTTAATCTAATGGACGGGGTGGGTGCTATTCACACACCCCATCGATTGACACCCCCCTCTAGACTGTAAGCACCTTGTGGGCAGGAAATGTGTCTGTTTGCTGTTGCACTGTACTTTCCCAAATGCTTAGTACAGCACTCTGCATATAGTAAGCTCTCAATAAATGCTATTGAATGAATGAATGAGTGAATCCCTCCTGTGACCTTAGAGTCCACTGGCTTTTGTTTCCACCTCAGACCATTACTGGTGATGATGATGATGTGATATTTGTTAAGTGCTTACTATGTGTCAGGCATTGTACTAAGCTCTGGAATGGACACAAGAAAATCAGGTTGGACACGGTCCCTATTCCAGGTGGGGCTCATGGTCTCAAGCCCCATTTTACAGGTGAGAAGTGAAGTGACTTGCTCAAGGTCACACAGCAGACCAGCGGCAGAACTGGGATTAGAACCCATGACCTACTGACTCCTAGGCCCATTCTCTTTCCACTACGCCGCATTGCAGTAGACCTCTGTGCTGGAAGCTGAAATACAATTCCGCGGGGCCTGGCTACTCTTGTTTGACCTGTGCTCTGTTCTCTTTAGATCTTATATACATCCTGTGGCTGTTCTTTGTGGTTTTGGCCTGGAATTGGAACTGTTGGCTGATTCCAGTCCGCTGGGCTTTTCCATACCAAACCCCTGACAATGTCCATCTCTGGATGCTAATGGACTACTTCTGTGACTTCATCTACTTGCTGGACATGACTGTCTTCCAGACCCGACTGCAGTTTGTCAAAGGAGGAGATATCATTGTGAGTAGTGGTCCAGGAATGTTTCTACGGGAACTACGGTTTCTCTCGGTTCCGCTGGCCATTTTCTCGTGCCCCCCCCCCCGGTAAGGCTTTCCGTGACCGGAAGGAGAAAACCAAGTTGGAGATAAGGGTGGTTACAAATAATACAGCTACATGCTGTATCCGTTCCTTTGGTTATTGGTGCAGAAGAGCTTTTAAAAATCTTGATTTTGCACTTGTCAGTTTTTGGAGGGAAGGCGCTATTAGACCCTCAAGAAATAAGTGCATAACAATAATGAGAGTACTAATAAATTTGATGGTATTCAGTAAGTGCTTACTATGTGTCAAGCACTGTGTTAAGTGCTGGGGTAGATACAAGATAATCAGGTCCCACATGGGGCTCACAGTCTAAGTAGGGGAAAGAGAACAGGTATTGAATCCTCATTTTGCAGAGGAGCAAACTGAGGCCCAGAGAAGCAAGTGACTTGCCCAAGATCACACAGCAGATAAGTGGTGAAACCTGGATTAGAACCCAGGCTTTTCCCCAGATTTTTAATCCCATTTACTCAGCCATGCTTGCTCGGTGACATAATGATTGCGGCGTTTGTTAAGTGCTATGTGCCAAGCACTGTTCTAAGCTCTGGGGTAGATGTGATTATTTCATTCATTCTTTCAGTCATGCTTATTGTGTGCAGAGCACTGTATGAAGCGCTTGGGAGAGTACAATAGAACAATAAATAGACACAGGTACAATGTAAACAGGTCAGACACAATCGCTTTGACATCATCTTTGTAAATCTCACGGCATCCATCTGAACCATTTAAAGGAGAGGAGCCTGTGAGAAACAGTAAAAGTCTAGGGAGTATTAGACTTCTCTCTATGCCTCTTCTAACAGACCGAGAGAACTAATTCTCACAGATGTAGAGAAGCAGTGTGGCCTAGAGGAAAGAGCACGAGCCTGGGGTCAGAGGACCTGAATTCGAATCCCAGTTCTGCTACTTGTCTGCTGTGCGACCTTGAGCAAGTCACCTCACTTCTCTGTGCTTCGGTTCCCTTTGCAAAATGGGGATTCGATATCTGTAGTTCCTCCTACTTAGACTGTGAGCCCCATGTGGGGCCTGATGATCTTGTATCAATCCTGGAACTTAATACGATACTTGGCACATAGTAAGTGCTTAACAAAAATCACAAATATTGATATTATATATAATGTGATATTCTTTGTTCTTTTCTCCTGCAGACTGATAAAAAGGAAATGAGAAACAACTACTTAAAATCACGACGCTTCAAGGTGGGTACTTGCATTCCCATCTTTCTGTGCACTGTTGCTGGATGCCTTTTTTTAAAATGGTATTTGTTAAGCACTTTCTAAGTGCCAGGTACTGTACTAAGCACTGGGGTAAATACAAGCTAATTGGATTGGGTTCAGACCATGTTCCCCATGGGGCTCACATTCCTTCATTCATTCAATAGTATTTATTGAGCGCTGACTATGTGCAGAGCACTGTACTAAGTGCTTGGAATGTACAATTGGGCAACAGTTAGAGACCATCCCTGCCCAATAATGGGCTCACAGTCTAAACCGGGGAGACAGACAGCAAAGCAAAACAGAACTAAACAAAACAAGGCAATCTCATCAAGATAAATCAAATCTTGGAGATATACTCCTCATTAGCCAAATAAGTAGGGTAATAAATGATATAGACAAATATGCACAGTGCTGAGGGGTAGGGAAGGGGGAAGAGCAGAGGGTGGGAGGGTGGGGAAGGTGAGAAGAGAAGGATCACACATGAGGTAACTCAAGCCCAGAGAAGTGAAGCGAGTGGCCCAAGGTCACGGAGTAGACAAGTGGTGGATCCAGTAGTAGAACTCCAATCTTCTGACTCCCAGGCCTGTGCTCTACCCATCAGGGCACGCTGCTTCCCGATGGCCAGTCCTCCATTTCTAGGAGGCTCCTTATATTGAGTCTCCTTATATTCCAGGTGTTGCCGGCACAGTTGGATGACTGTTGCTGGCCACACTGGGAATTCCCAGCCCTGGCCAATCAATCAGTCATATTTATTGAGCCCTTATTGAGTGTGTGCAGAGTACTGTACTAAGAGCTTAGGAGAGTACAGTACCCCAAAATTGGTAGACACGTTCCCTGCCCACATCGAGCTTACAGTCCAGAGGCCAATGCTGCAGACGAGGACTCCTTCCTTCCTCTTTCTTTCCAATGGCGGCAGGAGCAGCCTTGGTTGGAAGCATCCGTCCTCCCATCCTGGCCCAGTGAGACCCTTAGAGACTCCACTTTAGGCTCTGACGGACCACAGAAGACGATCTTCTGGTCATATTTTTTTTTAATGCTAAGCACTTACTATGTGCCAGGCACTGTATTAAGCACTGGGGTAGATGGGAGATAATCAGGCTGGACACAGTCCGTGTCCCACATGGGGCTCACCATCTTAATCCCTATTTTACAGAGGAGGTAACCTAGATGCTAAGAATAATAATAGTAATAGGGCAGAGAATGAATCTGTTTTGTGTTGTACTCTCCCAAGCGTTTAGTGCGGTGCTCTGCACATAGTAAGTGCTAAATAAATAGGATTGAATGAACGTTTGGATGAATAATAATAATAACAGTAAATCGTGTCTTTGTTAAGTGCTTACTATATGCCAACCACTGGACTAAGCACTGGCGTAGTTACAGGGTAATCAGGCCCCCCATGGAGCTCACAGAGGGAGAACAGGTATCGAATCATCATTTTGAAGATGAGGGAACTGAAGCCCACGGAAGTTAAGTGACTTGCCCAAGATCACACACAGCAGGTATGTGGTGGAACTGGAATTAGAACCCAGGTCCTCTAATTCCCAGGCCTGTGCTCTTTCCACTGGGCCACACTGCCTCTTTTCGGTGTTGCTCTTCTATAGCAATACCGTCTGCCACTTCCAGGGGTTTGGAGCTGGGCCCGAAACGAAAATAATAATGTTGATCTTTGTTAAGCGCTTACTCTGTGCAGAGCACTGTTCTAAGCCCTGGGAGAGATACGGGGTCATCAGGTTGTCCCACGTGAGGCTCACAGTTAATCCCCATTTTACAGATGAGGGAACTGAGGCACAGAGAAATTAAGTGACTTGCCCACAGTCACACAGCTGACAAGTGGCAGAGCCGGGATTTGAACCCATGACCCACATTGCCCTGTCCCTGGTCAGTTTCCCAGTTTCATCTTGCTGTCCCTCCCTCAAGCCACCCCAACCAGCCACTTTATTCATGCTCACCCCTCTCCGAGCCCTTCTTTCCTGGAACGGAAGAAGAAGTTGTTCATCAGAGTAGCCAATCTGGGCTGCCCGTTCTAGCGGTGAGGGGCTGGGAATCAAGGCTAGCGGACCCAGATATCTTGGATTCCCCCTCTCCCCTCCTCGCTTCAGTGTCCCCCCACCCTCAGCCCTTAGTGGGGAACCTGGAAGTATGGTGGAAATAGCACGGGCCTAGGAGTCGGCACCTGACTTCTAAATCCCAACTTCGCCCCTTGCCTGCTGTGTGACCTTGAGCAAGTCATTTTATTCATTCGATAGCATTTACTGAGCGCTAACTGTTTGTACAGCACTGTACTAAGCACTTGGGAGGATACAATATAGCATTCCCTGCCCGCAGTGAACTCACTCTGCGACTCATCTGTAAAATGAGGATAGAGTACCCGTTCACCCTCCCTCATGTGAGCCCCATGTGGGACAGAAAGTGATCTGATTATTTCTCAGTGTTGACTTCAGCACAGTGTTTGGCATAGAGTAAGCACTGTAAAATGTCACTATTATTATTATGGGGTAGAGCCAGTTTCACCTCTCAGGGTCGCACCTGGAGAGTTTCCAGTCCTCTATCAGTCTGGACTATGGGAGGGAGAGTCGAGCAGAGGCCGACCCGTTCCATTGCTAGCTTGGGCAGTGGCTAGTGAGTGGAAGGGAATCTGCTGCAAGTCGAAACTCACCCGTGGTGGGCAGCAGCAGCATGGGAGAGAATCCAGAGTGGAAACTCAAGTTGACTGTGCAGAAGGAGGCCATGGTCAACCACTTCTGTATTTTTACCAAGAAAACTCTGTGGAGCTTCTACCAGAACAATTGCAGGTGGAGGTGGGGCGTTCTGGGAGAGATGTGTCCACCACGTCGCTATGGGTCGGAGATGATTCGACGGCATAAGACGGGACCAAAAGCCAGTTAGTTACTTAACTCGCTAGAAGTCATAGCATTCAGCGGCCTGCAAACTTTTAGGTTTTAGGGTTTCCATATCTGAGTAGGTTTGAAACACTCGATTGTCTCAGGAGAGCACTGACAAACAGTGCTCTTTCATTCATTCGATAGTATTTACTGAGCGCTTACTATGTGCAGAGCACTGTACTAAGCGCCTGGAATGTACAGTTTGGCAACAGATAGAGACTATCCCTGCCTATTGATGGGCTCTTCCTCATTACCTTAAAACGATTTTAGAGTAAATGTGAGACCGAATTTTAAATTGTGGACTCTGGAACCTTCGCAGAAACCAGAGCTGCAGAAGTTCTCAGTTAACTCCCTCCCCCTTCAAATCCCTCATTCCAGCCATGTCGCTGGTCAGAATTGCTTGGTAGAAAATGAAGCGGAGCACTGAATCCCAGCTTAATTTGGGCCAAAGAAGCAGTGTGGCCTAGTGGAGAGAGGATGGTCCTGGGAGTCAGAAGGACCTGGGTTCTAGGCCCACTTCTGCCACTTGTCTGCTGTGTGACCTTTCTGTGCCTCAGTTACCTCATCTGTAAAATAGAGATTAAAGCTGTGAGCCCCATGTGGGACAGGGACTGTGTCCAACTTGATTAGCTTATATCTACCCCTAGCACTTAGTACAGAGCCTGGCACGGAGTAAGCGCTTTAACAAACACCATAAAGAAAGAATTCACTGAAGTAACTATGACAAATGCAATATGGGGAATTCAGGGTAGGCATCTAGAAGAACCTTGGTTTATGAAAATCTGGGTGTGTGGGCAGTTATGTACAATCATCTCATGTGGAAATACTTCCTCAAAATATTTCTATCATTTGTGGATCATCCCACAAATAGGAGTGAGAGACTGTAAGGCTTGGAGTCACATAAACTAGCCATCATTTTTTCCCCTTTCTCTTTTCAAATGTGAATTTAGATGGATGCGATCTGTCTCCTGCCCCTGGATCTCTTATATTTGAAAGTTGGTGTTAAGCCTCTCCTACGTCTGCCTCGCTGTTTAAAGGTAAATTCAGAAATAAAAATCCTCTCCCTGAACCCCTCTCGTCCAAAAGTCCCAAAGAGCTTCGCACACACTGTCTGATTAATCGATCCATCAGTAGCGTTTAAGGAGTACTTACTGTGTGCAGAACATTGAATTGAATACTGGAGGAAAGCATAGTAGAATTAATAGACTTTTGAAGGCTTATTGAAGGCATATTTCTTCCAAGAGACCTTCCCTAAGCCCTCATTTTCTCTTTTCAAACTCCCTTTTGTTTTGCTTTTGCAGTTGAATATGCACCCTTGATTCCCGCCTCCCTCAGCCCCACAGCACTTATGTCCATACACATAATTTTTTTAAATTTATAGTAATGTCTATCTCTCCCTCTAGACTGTAAGCCCATTGCAGGCAGGGACCATGCCCACCAACTCTGTTATATTGAACTCTCCCAAGCTTTTAGAACAGTGCTGTGCACACAGTAAGTGCTCAATAGATACGACTGATCGATAGACATGATCTCTTCCCTCCATCTGGGGAGACAGGAACCTAAAATAGATTACAGGTAGGAGGAAGCGATAGAGTATTTGAGATATGTACAGAAGGGCTGGGAGGGGTTTTGGGTATTTAAGTGCTTAGGGAGTCACAGGTACTGAAGTGTCAGTAGCGGGAAATAAGGTGAGGAGATGAGAAATGAACTGGGAAAGACTTCCTGAAGGAAATGCAATTTCAGAAGGGCTTTGAAGATGGAAAGTGCTCTGCTCTGTTGGATATGAAGGAGCAAGGAGTTCCAGGAAGGAAGGAGGGCTTGGCCAAAAGGTCAGAGGTGGGAGAGATGAGAACCAAGCACAGCGAGTAGGTTAGCCTGAGGAGAATGAAGAGTGCGAGGTGGAATGTAGTGAGAGAAAAGCGTGGACAAATAAGAAGGTGAGAGCCGCCTGAGGTGGAAGGGGTAGATTTTGAAAGGCAGAAGGGAGATCCCCTCTCGAGAGATGGCTGAAAAAATTGAAAATGTGGATGTCGGGTGGAAGGAAGCTGGGAGGTGTGGGGAATATTTTTGGGAGCTTGCGTCTAGTGGTTTAAAGCCTGTTGTCAGGAGTTTCATTCATTCAGTCGTATTTATTGAGCACTTTCTGTGTGCAAAGCACTGTACTAAGCACTTGGGAGAGTACACTAGAAAAACAAACAGACAAGTGTCTGCTTGATGCAGAGAGGAAAGGGAATCCACTAGAAACAGCGTGGCCTAATAGAAAGAGCTCAGACCTTAGAATCAGAGAACCTAGGTTCTAATCCCAGCTCTTCCACTTGCTTGCTGTGTGACCTTAGGCAAGTCACTTCACTTCTCTGTGACTCAGTTTTCTCAACTGTAAAATGGGGATTCAGTACCTGTTCTCCCTCCTATTTAGACCGTGAGTTCAATGTGGGACAGGGATTGTGTCTAACCTGATTCACTTGTTATCTCTCCCAGCATTTAGAACAGAGCATGACAGATAATCAACACTTACCAAATACCATAAAAACAAAACAAAAGCAATTGGAGATTTTTGAGGAATAGGGAGAGTGATATTTTAGAAAGATGCTCTGGGCAGTCAGGTGAAGTATGAACTGGAGACAGGGTAGACTAGAGTCTGGTAGGCAGTGTTATGTAATTGATGTAATTGATGTAACCTGGACCAGCATGGGGGCCATTTGGATGAAGAGGAAGGGGCAGATCCGGAAAATGCCATGGAGTAAGAACTGACAGGATTTTGCAAAAGACTTGAATATGGAAGTTAAAAGAGAGGGACAAGACTAGAATAATACTGAGGTTAAGGGTTTGCGAGGCAAGGAGGATGGTGATGTCTATTGGGACAGGAAAATTAATTTGAGGAGAGGGCTTGGGAGGGAAGATGAGTTCAGTTTTAGAGTCATTGAGTCAGTGAGACATCCGTGTAGAACTGTCTTGGAGGGAGGAGGAAATGGAAGATCACGGAGGAGAAAGGACTGACTGGGCTAGGGAGGTAGATTTGGGAGTCACCCGCATAGAAGCGGGGGTTAAAGTCATCAGAGTGGATGGGCTTCACAGGGAAATGAGTGTAAATTGGGAAGAGAAGGGAATCTAGGAGGGGCTCATCCCTGCTGTACACTTCTTTCTTTTCTTTTCTTTTCTTTTTTAACTGTGTGCCAGGCACTGTACTAAATGCTGAAGTAGATACAAGCTATTCAGGAGGGACAAGGTCCATGTCCCACATGGGGCTCACATCTTAATCTCTATTTTACAAATGAGATACTAGAGGCACAGAGAAGTGAAGTGACTTGCCTAAGGTCACACGGCAGACAAGAGACAAGTGGCAGAGCCAGAATTAGAACCCAGGTTCTTCTGACTTTCAAGGCCGTGCTCTATCCACTAGACAACATTACTTCTCTGACTTACAAAGCTACAGGTGCCTAGATTCTCCCACTAGGTTGTAAACTCCTTGTCTACCCACTCTTTTCTACTCTCCCAGGTGTTTAGTCCAGTGCTCTGCATGCAATGTCCCATAAATAGTATTAATTGATTGACTCTTATTATAATTTTTTCCAGTGTGTTTATATTCTGTTTTTTCAGGTATCTGTGTTGGTTTATTTTGGAAGTGGATTTGATATTCAGGGAGGAAGGAGAAAAGGGGTTCCCCTGCCGATGCTGTTCCCCCAAACCAGACATTCTTTTTAAGATGAGTCTAACTTGTATATTTTGGGAAACAGGAATGGGACACCTAAGCCTGTGGCCCATCCCAAAGGAAAGGAGGGATAACCAGGAAAAACAAGTGAAACAAAGACGGAATTCCACTGGGTTGTATCCTCCCCACAGTTAACATAATTAATTCTCCTCTCAGGATAAAGGGGCATGAAGTCTCTTAATTACACGAGAACCTTGTGGAGCTCGAATTATAGAACTGCTTCAGAGATTCTGTTTTTTAAACGTTTACCGTTCAAATGAGGTGAAACAAGTTAGTAGTTGGAGCCTGTTAGAAGTCGGTGTGCATTGTACTCACGGAACCCCATTCTTTTCTCTAACAGTACATGGCCTTCTTTGAATTTAATAACCGTCTTGAAGCTATCCTAAGTAAGGCGTATGTTTACAGGTAAGCAACCACGTGCTGTGAATTGCCATTGCAGTCTTCAACCTAGGGCATTTTGGAAAAGAAAGTGGGACATAGGATCCCCTAATCATATCGTTTCTCTTTGCATCCTGTAGCCTGTAAACTCCTTGTAGGCAGGGATTGGGTCTTCCAACTCTGTTGTACTGTACCTTCCCAAGAACAACAGTGTTCTGCCTACAGTAAGCACTCAATAAATACCATTGATTGAATAAATGATTTACAGCCTCAATGTCCTAAAGTGGGTCCCTCTCCCAGAGGAAAATGCCCCCAGAAAAGCCTCTCTTGAAAGATTTTTTTCTTTTTTTTTTCTGAAGAGAAACATCCAGGCTTTGCCCGTTACGGCTTCCTTCAAATATTTTAAATAGAAATAAACCAACACATTGGGCAGCAATGTGGCTTAGTGGAAATAGCTGGGCCTGTAAGTCAGAGGACCTGCGTTCTAATTTCTGCTCCGCCACTGGTCTGCTGAGTAACTTTGGGCAAGTCTCTTTATTTCTCTGTGTCTCAGCTTCCTCATCTGTAAAATAGGGATTATTCATTCATTCAGTCGTATTTATTGAGTGCTGATTGTGTACACTGCCCTGTACTGATTAAATCCTACTCCCACCTTAAACTGTGAGGCCTATGTGGGACAAGGACTGTGAACAACCTGATCATTTTGTATCCACCTCAGAGCTTAGAACGATACTTGATACAGAGTAAGCGCTTAACAAGCTCCATAATCATTATTTTGACTGGAAGCTCTTTGTGGGCATGGGATATGTCTGTTTATTGTTACACTGTACTCTCCCAACCACTTAGTACAGTGCTCTGCACACAGTAAGCGTTTGGGAGCCAGGGAACATGGGTTCTAATCCCGGCTTCATGACTTGTCTGCTCTGTGACATTTGGCAAACTACTTCTCTGTGCCTCAGTTACCTCATCTATAAAATGGGAATTAAGACTGTGAGCCCCACGTGGGATAACCTGATTACCTTGTATCTACCCCAGCACTTAGAACAGTGCTTGGCACACAGTAAGTGCTTAACAAATACCATTATTTATGTATTTATTTTTAATAAATATGACTGACTATTGTTTTTTAGGCCTTTGCAGCTATTCTTCTTTCATTTTTGACCCCACGTCAGTTCTTTTTCCCTTATTAAGCACCTTGCAGCATTTCCACTTTCTGCTTCTCGTGTGTTTAATCAGTGTCACTTCTCCATTCCTCAGTTCCCTCATCTGTAAAATGGGGATTAAGACTATGACCCCATGTGGGTCAGGGACTGTGTCCAACCTGGTTAACTTGTTTCTACCCCAGAGCTTAGAACAGTGCTTGACACATAGTAAGCGCTTGACAAACACCATTATTATTCTTATTATTCTTCTTATTATTACATGTAGAGCAGTGAATTAAGGATATTGTGTTTTGTTTCCTTTGCAGAGTTGTACGTACCACAGCCTATTTACTCTACAGCTTACACTTGAACTCATGCCTATATTACTGGGCTTCCTCTTACCAAGGAATAGGCTCCACCAGTTGGGTTTATGATGGAGTGGGAAACAGGTGAGTCACTCTCCAAATTGAGAGTCTCGGTTCCAGGCCGCGGCGGTGCTACTGGGCAGAGTAGTTCAGGAGGCCCAAGACCTGCAGCGTGGCCTAGCGGCTGGAGCACGGGCCTGGGAGTCAGAAGGACCTGGGTTCTAATCCCACTCTGACACTTATCTACTGAGTGACCAAGGGCAAGTCACTTCACTTAACTATGCCCCTGTTCCCTCATCTGTAAAATGGGAATTAAGACCGCCAGCCCCATATGGGACGGGGACTGTGTCCAATCTGATTTGCTTGTCTCCACCCCAGCGCTTAGTCCAGTGCCTGGCACATAGTAAGCGCTTAGAAAACACAACAGTTATTATTATTCTGTATTCACATCTGCACCTACTTTTACTGGTTGCTGATATTGCATTTCAGAGGGGCCCTCCCCATTCTGACTTCTTTCGGCCATTTAAATGGCCATTTAATTTATCATTTTAGCCTGATAAAAGATGCTTCGGGATTCAAGGTAGCCAGTTCTGGATTGCTCTGGGGCAGGATTCTGGGAGTTCTGATAAAGCAGGAGGGTTATTCGATGGCAAACTAGCCTGGGACTTCTCAATCGCCTGACCGTGTCCGCCGTAACTGACATATTATATTTTTCCCTGGGTAATAGCTGATCAGATGGGGGCCAAAATTGCAAATAATATTTGCAATATTAAATAAATGTTTGCAATATTAAATAAATATTAGATAAGTATTATAAATTTATTCATTATTGTTTTATTTATTTTAGGAATATTTTATTATTTATAATTTAATATAATAAATATTAAATAAATATGTGCGATAGTAAATAATAGTAAAATAATTTACTACTGATAATAGTAAATTGTGGTATTTGTTAAGCGCTTACTATGTACCAGGCACTTTACTAAGTGCTGGGGTAGATACAAAGTAATTGGGTTGGATACAGTTCCTGTCCCACATAGGGCTCACAGTCTTAATCCCCATTTTCCAGATGAGGTAACTGAGGCACGAAGAAATGAAATGACTTGCTCAAGGTCACACACGCAATATTCTTATTGCTATTGTTCTTGTCTGTCCGTCTCCCCCGATTAGACCGTAAGCCCGTCAAAGGGCAGGGACTGTATCTGTTACCGATTTGTACATTCCAAGCACTTAGTACAGTGCTCTGCACAAAGTAAGCGCTCAAGAAATATCGAATGAATGAATGAATGAATATGTAGCAGAGCAGGGATTGGAAACCAGGTCCTTCTGACTCCCAGGCCCGTGCTCTATCCACTAGGTCATGCTGTAGCCTATATAATATTAATGACCCGGATCATCGGTATTATATATTCTCACACGCCTTTTCTAAACCTGCAGGGTTTAACTGACTGCTATTGCTTAAGTTGTGGATATGAGGTGGATTTGCACGGACAAGTCCCGCAACACTTGTTTTTCTGCTTTCTCACCTATATTATAGAATATAAAAAACTTATGAGCATAATAATAATAAGAAGAATGCTATTAATTAAGTGCTTACTATGGACCAAATGCTAAGGCTTATTATTATTATTAAGTTTCTGATTCATATCGACCCCATGGATGTACTTTCTCCAGAAAGTCCTGTCCTCTGCCATAATCCGCAACCTTTCTAATGGTTCTTCCATTATCGTTGCTGTGGTCTCTATGCATCTAGCTGCCGGTCTGCCTCTTCCACGTTTTCCCTGGACTTTTCTTAGCATTAGTGTCTTCTCCAAAGAATCAGTCCTCCTGATGATGTATCCAAAATATGCTAATCTAAGTCGAGTCGTTTGGCCTTCCAAAGACCACTTTGGTTTAATTTGCTCCCAAATCCATTTGTTTTTCGGGCAGTCTGTGGTGTTCTCAAAAGCCTTCTCCAACACCCCATTTCAAAAGAATCGATGTTCTCTCTATTCTGTTTTCTCACTGTCCAGCTTTCGGATCCATACGCTGTCACTGGAAACACCATAGAGTTGACAATTTGTATTTTTGCGGCAATTGTTACATCAGCACATTTCATGCCTTTTTCCAGGCTCTTCAAAGTGTTATTTCTTGGCTACTAGTTCCTTTATTATTTATTATTGATCCCAGGAGAGAAAAATGTGTCAGCTATTTTGATCTTCTCTCCATTCCACTACAAATGTGTTAAAACTTCCAGTTGTCATGATCTTTGTTTTCTTTATAATCTTTCTGCTCTGTTCCTTAACTTAATCTTAAATGCTAAGGAGGATACCAGATTATATCAGATCAAAAACAGAACCCACACGGGGCTCATAGTCTATGGGGGAGGGAGAACAGGTGTTGAATTCCCACTTTTGCAGTTGAGGAAGCTGAGGCACGGGGAAGTTATTAATAATAATAATTATTATTATAATAATTGTGGTATTTGTTAAGCGCTTACTATGTGCCAGGCACTGTACTAAGCTCTGGGGTGGCTACAAGTAAATTGGGTTGGACACAGCCCCTGTGCCATCTGAGGCCCACAGTCTTTATCCTCATTTTACAGATGAGGTTCCTGAGGCACATGGACTTTCTCAAGCCCACACAGCACACAAATGGCAGAGTCAGAATTAGAACCCAGGACCTCCCGACTCCCAGGCTGTGCTCTATCCACTAAGCCACACTGATGACCAAGGTCCTACACAGGCAAATGGCGGAGCCAGGTTAGAACTTAGGTCTCCTGCCCCCCGACCGGGGCCGTGGTCTTTCCCCAAGGCCACACTGCCCCTCTTCCTAGATCAGACCACCAGTTCATCCCGCCAATATTCCATCTCTGACAGTGGCAACAGGATGGTTGGAGGAAACCGTGGTAACACGGGTCCTCCTTGACCCCCATCCATCCTCGAGGTTCATGGTCTAACATCTAATATCCCTAAACCTTTCCCTCTACAGGTCTAAATTTCCCATTAACAGCCCTTTATGGCCCTCTTGTCCCTGAGCTTATCTAAACCTTTTTTGAACTTATTGATGCTTTTGGCCTGCACAACTCTCCGGGATCAGAAATTCCATACGCTTACTACCGCACAATGTGCAGGTATGTTTTCTTTTCCTGGGTTTGAACATGCCACCTTCAACGATCTAATCAGGCCGGATTTGCTGACCAATTTCACTTTCCACCCCTGTCCACCCCCTGCATGATGTTTTTGGATTTCTATAATCTCCCCTCTCAGTCTCCACAGTTTCAGGCAGAAGAATTCTACCTTTTTCTATGTATGATCAAGGGAGAGGCATGCCGATTTCCTTATCGAGGCGGAGAGCCAGCAGAATGCCCAGATAGGACAGTAAAAAGAAATCTGATCGAGCTTCTGTAGACATGGAAAACTTCAAATTTGGGTCACTCCAAAAGCTTGAAAACTTGAGAAACCAACTCATGAAAACATCTTGGGTAAAGTTACTCAATTAGCAGCGCTTCTTCTTGATTCACCTTCTAATCTTTTTCTGCCCCTCCCTGAAATTGACTTTTATTGTCTCTCGGGTCACAGGTCCCTGGTTTAGGACAGTCATTCTCCAGTGGAGAACTGGGCTCCAGAAAATGCTAAAGGCGTTTGAGGAGAGAAACTCTTCCACCTCAGGCTAAATTCAAATTTCAGCTCCCTGTTGTGGCTACATGTTATGCTATCGCCAAATTCGACAGGGCATTTGAGTCTCCTTTTAAAATATAATTAATAATTATTGTGATTACATTTGTTGAGCGCTATGAGCCAAGCACTGTTCTAAGTGCTGGGGTAGATAGAAGTTAATCCGATCAGACCGTCCTTGTCCCCCATGCGGCTCATAGTTTAAGTGGAAAGGAGAGCAGATATTTAGTCTCCGTTTTACAGATGAGGAAACTGAGACCCTGAGAGGTTAAATGACTTGCCCAAGGTCACACAGAGGCTCAGTGGCAGAGCTGGCATTATAACGCAGCCCTCTGACTCCAGTCCTGTGCTCTTTCCTTGAGACCGTGGTGCTTTTGGAGTAGACCCTCTGTATATACAACATAATCACTGTGATATTTGTTAAGCACTCACTGTGTGCCAAGCACTCTACTAAGTGCTGGGGTACATGTAAAATAATTAGGTCCCACGTGAGGCTCACGGTCTATGTAGGAAGGAGAAGAGATGAATGAATCTCTAATTTGCAGATGAAGGGACTGACATACAGAGATGTGAAGTGACTTGTCCAAGGTCACCCAGCAGACAAGTGGCAGAGTTGGAATTAGAACCCAGGTCCTCTGACTCCCAGGCCTGGGATCTACCCACTAGACCACACTGCTTTTCTGTATATCAGTGTATCACTACACACTGCTTTTCTGCATACATTGGGTACCTACTATAGGCAGAGCACTGCACTGGACACTTAGGAGAGCACAGTAGAGGTAAAATATACAATCCCTCTACTCACAAAGTTGGACCTGGGACAAGTCACTTAACTTCTCAGTGCCTCAGTTTCCTCAACTATAAAATGGGAAATAACTATCCGTTTTCCTCCCCTTTAAAATTGTGAGCCCTGTATGGGCCTGGCCCTGTGTCTGATCAACGAGTGTGGCTCAGTGGCAAGAGCCCAGGCTTGGGAGTCAGAGGTGGTGGGTTCCAATCACGGCTCCGCCACTTGTCAGCTGTGTGACTTTGGGCAAGATACTTAACTTCTCTGTGCCTCAGTTACCTCATCTGTAAAATGGGGATGAAGACTGTGAGCCCCACGTGGGACAACCTGATCACCTTGTATCTATCCCAGTGCATAGAACCGTGCTTGGCACATAGTAAGCGCTTTACAAATACCATCATTATTATTATTATTATCGTATCCACCCCAGTACTTAGCACAGTTGTTGCCTCTCAGTAAACATTTAATAAACATTAATATCATTATTACTTCTGTTATTAACCTCTGGTTTCAACCGGGCTCAATTTTAGTGCACTACGGTGTTTGAACAATGGGCATCACAGTGGTGTCCCAATTCCTGGGGTTCTAACGTGTATTTTTCTTTTTTAGAGTTGGCTGTGTTTTAGTTGGAAGTATGCAAGAGCGGTAGAAAAGTTGATGATTTCCCCCGAGACTTGCTGAAAATGTATTTTTTTCCCTCTCATAGTTATATTCGCTGTTACTACTGGGCTGTTAAAACTCTGATTACCATTGGTGGACTACCTGACCCTCAGACCCTCTTTGAAATCGTTTTTCAACTTCTGAACTACTTCACGGGAGTCTTTGCTTTCTCTGTTATGATAGGCCAGGTAAATGATTCATTCTTATTCCTTTATTGCAGCTTCATGTGGGTCTTTGTCCGGTTTTTATCGAGAGCCCCCTCAAACCGTTTGGACAAGAGAGTTTGTCTCTAATGAACTAACAATCCTCTGGTATCGCAAAGTGCCGATTTTGTATGTGCTCACTAATTCTACAGCGCCCTGCGATTTTACCTATTCAGAAGCCAAGGTGGCCTAGTAGAAAGAACATGGGCCTGATAGAGGACCTGGGTTCGAATTCCACTCCAATATGTGTTTGCTGTGTGACCTTGGAACTGTCCCTTAATTTCTCTGTGCCTCAGTTACCTCATCTGTAAAATGGAAATTAAGACTGTGAGTCCCATGTGAGACATGGACTGCGTTCCACCCGATTAGTTTGGATCTACCCCAGTGCGTAGTACAGTGCCGGGCACATAGTAAGCGCTTAAAAAATGCCATAAAAAAGGCCCTCATAACATAGGGGTAATGAGGCAGGAAATGTAACAGCTCTCATGCTACAGTGAGTATATAATTTTGCCCAGGGGTGTTGATGTAGCAATCCCGTTTGATAGAGAGGACCTCAGGATGTTCCATAATAATAGTAATGATAATAATTACGGTAGTCGTTAAGTGCTTATTATGTACCAGACACTGTACTAAGCGCTGGGGTGGGTAGCAGCAAATCAGGTGGGACCTAGTCCCTGTACCACATCTGCCTCACCATCCTAATCTCCATTTTACAGATGAGATAACTGAGGCCCAGAGAAGCAAAGTGACTTGCCCAAGGTCACGCAGCGGACAAGTGGTGGAGCCGGGATTAGAACCCTGGTCCTTCTGAATCCCAGGCCCTTGCTCTATCCACTAGGCCACACTGCTTCCATATCCTTCACGCTATTCCCATCTCACAGCTGGTTTGGGTGGGCTTCAGCCAAGGCTTCCGGCAGGAAGGAGAGGGAAACCTCAGAGCCGGCAGTGTGGGCTTCCCAGCCAGTCACGGCACTTGAGCCCATCCTGGGGTTCCAGCCCTGACGGGAGCCAGGCTCCGTGACGAGGGAAACTCCTTTTGGACATTTTACAAGCAAGTCAGATCTCACTGGTGCCATGAAGAAACAGGCAGCATCTCTTTCCTCATCTACCATCAAGAAGCATCGGGGTAGAATAGAAGCAGTGTGGTGTAGTGGCTAGAGCCCGGGTCTGAGAGTCAGAAGGTCATCTGTAAAATGAGGATTGAGACCGTGAGCCCCACATGGGACAGGGGCTGTTTCCAACCCTATTTGCTTGTGCCCACCCCAACGCTTAGTACAGTGCCTGGCACGTAGTAAGCCCTTAACAAATACCACCGTTATTATTATCAAGTTCTCCTGGGGCAAGTCTCCAAAAGCTTCTGATGTTATTATCACTATGACTATAATAATAATTATTATTATTATTGTTGTTGTATTTATTAAGCATTAACTATGTGTTCTAAAGGCTCGGGTAGATTCAAATTAATCGGGTCGGACGTAGTCCCCGTCCCACAGGGGGCTCACAGTCTAAGTAAGAGGGAGAACAGATATTGAATCCCCATTTTACAGATGAGGTAGCTGAGACACAGAGAAGTGAAGTGACCTGCCCAAGGTCACCCAGTAGACAAGTGTTTTTGTCCGTCTCCCCCGATTAGACTGTAAGCCCGTCACTGGGCAGGGATTGTCTCTATCTGTTGCCAAATTGTACATTCCAAGTGCTTAGTACAGTGCTCTGCACATAGTAAGCGCTCAGTAAATACTGTTGGATGAATAAATGAATGAACAAGGATTAAAACCCATGACCTTCTGACTCCCAGGCCCGGGCTTAATATTTCAGGATGATGCTAGAGCACCCAGGCTTGCTCGAGGCATTAAACCTGGAGCCCAACGTATTTTGTTCTTAGGGCCAATCGGAGAAAACTTGGGTTGAATTAATTCCTATAAAGGAGCAAAAGTTCAAGCTCTAGTCGTTCCTCTTTAAAAGCTAGTCACTGGTAGACCCTAGTACATTTAACCAATGGGGAGGAAGCTATTTTCTCTTTCATTTTGATTCCTCTTTCTCTCGTCCTCCCTCTCTCTTCCTCCCTCTCTCCCTCATCCAGATGAGAGATGTCGTCGGAGCGGCGACGTCTGGACAGACGTATTACCGAAGTTGTATGGACAGTACGGTTAAATACATGAATTTCTACAAAATCCCCACGTCCGTGCAGAATCGGGTGAAAACCTGGTATGAGTACACGTGGCATTCCCAAGGGATGCTAGGTAAGACCGGCTTTCAACTGCGGCTTCTGTCTCCCTCAGACTCTTTCTTGATCAGCGGTATCCTCCCTTAGACCAATATTCTCCCAGAGACTTCGGCTTTTTCCTAGCAAGGCGTCTATCGGGTATATTCCGATGCTCCCTACGGTCCTTCCTCAAGACATAACACCGCCGAGAGAGTATCGTGAGATCCGAAGAGGACACTTTCGAGATCTGGAGACGAACTAGTACTTCGTAAGCTAGTCATGTCCCATGTTTCAGTGTTCTAACCCCTTTTTCACTCATTTTAAAAATAAATGCTACTTTCAAGATCTGGAGACAAACTAGTACTTCGTAAGCTAGTCGTGTCCCATGTTTCAGTGTTCTAACCCCTTTTTCACTCATTTTAAAAATGAATGCTACTTTCAAGATCTGGAGACAAACTAGTACTTCGTAAGCTAGTCGTGTCCCATGTTTCAGTGGTCTAACCCCTTTTTCACTCATTTTTAAAATTAATGCTATGCTCTGGACCACATCTACATTTATTTGACATTACAAGGTGGATACTTAGTAGTGTCCAACTTTATTAGCTTAATAATAATGATGATGGTAGTTGTTAAGGTGTGTGCCAAGCACTGTTCTAAGCACTAGGGTAGATACAAGTACTGTTAGGCACTCTTAAAGAAGCAGTGTGGCTCAGTGGCAAGAGCCTGGGCTTGGGAGTCAGAGGTCATGGGTTCGAATCCCAGCTCTGCTACTTGTCAGCTGTGTGACTGTGGGCAAGTCACTTAACTTCTCTGGGCCTCAGTTACCTCATCTGTAAAATGGGGATGAAGACTGTGAGCCTCACGTGGGACACCCTGATGACCCTGTATCTCCCCCAGCGCTTAGAACAGTGCTCTGCACACAGTAAGCGCTTAACAAATACCAACATTATTATTATTATTATTATTATAATTCAAAGTGCGAAGTGCCTGAGAGTTTGAGAACTAACCCCTTTATTCCCATTGACTCACAGAAGCAGCATGGCTCATTGGAAAGAGCCCGGGCCTGGGAGTCAGAGGTCAGGAGTTCTAATCCCGGCTCCGCCACTTGTCAGCTGGGTGACCTTGGGCAAGTCACTTAACTTCTCTGGGCCTCAGTGACCTCATCTGTAAAATAGGGGTGAGGACCGTGAGCCCCACGTCGGACAACCCGATCACCTTGTATCCCCCCAGCGTTTAGAACAGTGCTTTGCACATAGTAAGTGCTTAACCAATGCCATTGTTAGTATCATTATTATTACAAGGTAATCAGATTGTCCCATGTAGGGGTCACAGTCTTAATCCCCATGTTACAGATGAGGTAACTGTGGCAGAGAGAAGTTAAATGTCTTGCCCAAGGTCACACAGCAGACAAGTGGCGGAGCCGGGATTAAACTTGCATCTACCCCAGTGCTTAGAATGGTGCCTGGTCCCCATTCTAGGAAGGGCTTATCAAGTATTATAATACTATGCTACTACTACTACTAATAATAATACTATTTTCAAGAACTTAGGACCATAGATAGTTGGTCCAAGATTGTAATTCTCTATATAAATTACCTTTAGACTATGAGCCTTATGTGGGACAAGGAGTACGCCAGTCTGATAACCTTGTCGCTACCCCAGTGTTCAGAATAGTGCTTAGCACATAGAAAGCGTTTAAAAAATACTATAATAAAAAATATAATCGTCAGTAGAAAATGTCCCATTCAACCCAGAAGTCTCCCTCTGACAGGGGTACCAAAAATATTTGGAGGAACTTTGGGGGTCGGTTGCCCTCTCGTCACCCAACTGTGTGATTAAGGTTGTGTCTTCTATCATTCCAAATATTTCATTCATTCATTCAATAGTATTTATTGAGCGCTTACTATGTGGAGAGCACTGTACTAAGCGCTTGGAATGTACAATTCGGCAACAGATAGAGACAATCGCTGCCCAGTGACGGGCTTACAGTCTAATCGGGGCTTACAGTCTTTCCCATCTTGGACCTATTATCCATGGACCTAAGTTTTTCCTGACCTTCCTAGCATCCCTAAAGTTTTTCCCTTCCAACCCACCATGGACAAAGTCCTTCATGAATTAACCCAGCCCCTTCATGTACCCATTTCTTTTGGCTGCCTGACAACTTCTTGTGCGAATAAATTCTGGGAGGAGGAGTGAGGAGAGAAGATTTGAGGTTTTGAGGGTTCTACTGTTCCGCACTCACTGAATTGGTGCCGACATTTCTATTTGCCTAGTAAATGAGATCTGTTTGGTCATAAATTTTCTATTCGTGATAGATGAGTCAGAGCTGATGGAACAGCTGCCTGATAAAATGAGACTGGATATTGCCGTCGACGTAAATTATGACATAGTCAGCAAGGTGGCCCTCTTTCAGGTGTAGTATTGGCCCCTTTGGCATTTAAATAAAAATTCACACTTTGGGGATAGTTTTCCTTTAAACTGAGCTCTTTTTTTCTCCCTTTTTGGAGCAGGGCTGTGACAGGCAAATGATTTTTGATATGCTGAAGAGGCTCCGGTCCGTGGTCTACTTACCCAATGACTACGTTTGCAAGAAGGTAATTAACGTTGTGCGCAGTGGAGGGTTCCAGTACCGTCCTCTCGGAGTTCTTTGAAAGGGGAAAAGATTTGTAAGTTCGTGACTTGAACACGTAAGCTTTCTCCTTCAGTGAGCTGGAAGGAAGAAATCACACAGACGAGGGAGAGAGAACTTATTGCCCATTGCCATAATGGATGTTTGAGTTGAATGGAGAGAGTAGGGATCTTGATGGAGGAGAAAGCTACGTTATTCGGCAGAATATGTAAAGAAATTGATCACCTGAATGTCTATCAATCAATTGATAAATGGTATTTATTGAGTGCTTACTGTGTGCAGAGCACTGAATTAAGAGGTTGAGAGAATACAACAGAGTAGACACGTTTCCTGCCCACAATGAGCTTACAGTCTAGAGGGTAAACGTACCTCTTTTCATTCATTCGTTTATTCAATCTTATTTATTGAGTGCTTACTGTGTGCAAAGCACTGTACTAAGCACTTGGGAGAGTACAATATAATAACAGACTCATTCCCTGCCCACAATGAGCTCACAGCTTCTTTTGATTTACTGTGTACAGTCTTGGTGCTGGAACAGTCATTGTACTCAGTTAATAATTTCAATCTAGTGCTAGAATATGACTTGATTGATATATTACATTAATATAGTAATATTGATATAGTATAACAGTGCTATGATATACCATAATATAAATTTCAATGTAGTGCTAGAATATGGCTTGATTGGTATATTACATTAATATAGTAATATTGATATAGTATAACAGTGCTATGATATACCATAATATAGTATGTCATAATAATAGAGAAGCACCGTTGCCTAATGAATCGAGCATGGGCCTGGGAGTCAGAAAGACCTGGGTTTTAATCCCAACTCTGCCGCTTGTCTGCTGTGTGACCTCTGGGCAAGTCACTTAACTTCTCTGTGCCTCAGTTCCCTCATCTGTAAAATGGGAATTGAGATTGTGACCCTATGTGGGACAGGGACTTGTTCAACCCAATTGACTTGTATCTACCCCAGCGTTTAGTACAGTGCCTGACACATATAGTAAGTGCTTCCAGTGTGGCTCAGCAGAAAGAGCAGAGGTCATGGGTTCTAATTCCGGCTCCACCGCCTGTCAGCTGTGTGACTGTGTGAGGTAATTTCTCAGTGCCTCAGTTACTTCATCTGTAAAATGGGGATTAAGACTGTGAGCCTCAAGTGGGACAACCTAATTACATTATATCTACCCCAGCGCTTAGAACAGTGCTTGGCACATAGTAAGTGCTTAACAAATACCAACATTATTATTATTAACAAATACCAGAAAAAAAGTGTGCCATTTTCTTCACGTCCACAGGACTCTAGCCTGAAGAAAAGTAGTATAAGTTTTTGATGGATTTTTCCAGGACCAAACTGTGTTTGACTTTATTGCCAAGATCATAAGCTAGGACACTAAACCAAGCAATGCCAAATCTGCAATTTGAAAAGGTCATTAAAAAGTGAGGGAAAAAAAGGTTAAAAATCTTAAATGTATGAAGAAATGACAAAGAAATTAAAGTATGCTCTCAGTAGACCATTTTAAGACTCATTGGTTCAACAAAAATGATCTAATAACTTATATACAAATTATTTGAATGATCTAACAGTAAGTTAAGCATTTGAAATATCCAGAGATATTGTATTCTCTCTCACTTCTTGAAGTGTGAGGACTAAGCAACTTTTCTTGATTTCAGGGGGAAATCGGCAGGGAAATGTACATTATCCAAGCTGGGCAAGTCCAGGTATTGGGAGGACCTGATGGGAAAACTGTACTTGTGACTCTGAAAGCTGGATCCGTATTTGGAGAAATAAGGTCAGAAAGGTCCGGGGAAATCTGGGGAAACAAGGCCGATGGAAGTAGTCTAGGAGAAATACCCAGGAGATAAATGTTGTATGAGGAAGGCCGGCAGATTTACTTTAGGCTCTGGCTGTTACCTTTGCCCTTCCTCCCTCCTCATCTTAGGGCTCACGCTTTCAGCTGGTGCACTAGCCTCTTTGGAGATGAGATAGTAGCGGGAAAGTGAAGAGTGGGAATCACAAAACCCCAACCGTTAAACAGTTTTTTGCCCTTTCTCACGATGCCGAAACCAGCTTACTGGCGGTTGGGGGTGGAAATCGCCGAACAGCGAATGTGGTGGCCCATGGATTCACCAACCTTTTCATTTTGGACAAGAAGGACTTGAATGAAATTTTGGTGCATTATCCGGAGTCCCAGAAGTTGCTTCGAAAGAAGGCCAGGTAGGTCACACCTTAGAAAAGTAAACTCACTCTGCGATTTCACTTGTGTTAGACCTTCTTTATTTCCTGTACTTTATTCCTTGATTCCCTGAATCCTGTCCACATATCATCAGGGCTTATTCAGTGTCATTATACTTCTATTATATTCTCCCAAGTAATAATAATAATGTTGGTATTTGTTAAGCGCTTACTATGTGCAGAGCACTGTTCTAAGCGCTGGGGTAGATACGGGATAATCAAATTGTCCCACATGAGGCTCACAGTCTTAATCCCCATTTTACAGATGAGGTAACTGAGGCACAGAGAAGTTAAGTGACTTGCCCCAAGTCACACAGCAGATTAGCGGCAGAGCCGGGATCAGAACCCACGATCTCTGACTCTTAAGCCCGTGCTCTTTCCACTGAGCCACGCTGCTTCTCAAGTGTCCAGTACAGTGCTCTGAAGTCAATCAATGGCATTTATTGAGTGCTTACTGTGTGCAGAGCCCTGTACTAAACATTTGGGAGAGTACGACAGATATGATAGACACATTCCCTGCCCACAATGAACTTAAAGTCCAGAAGAATCACAATAGTTGCTCAAGATGCTGATGACAATTACTATCTATGTTCTTGATAGAGAAATTCTGATTTGTCTATTACATATCACACGTGCTTTCTGTATATAGAAAGGTGGTCAGCTCCAAAAGATAAAGAACAATTCTGAAAGGAACTAAATTTGCAGAAATAGCAGAAGAACCTGGTTAATGTGACTAAAATCACAAACAGAGGTCCCTCAATCACTCATCGGATGACCCTCAATCATGCATCTTGCCATAATGGCGTTTTCCAGGAATACCTTCGATTCCAAGGAAAAGAAGCAGTTCACTCTGACCACCTACTTTATTAGTAGTAGCAGCAGTAATAGCAATTCCACAACTACTAATAATAGTATTTGTTAAATTTGTTTATGGTATTTATTAAGCACTTACTATATACAAGGTGCTGTACTAAGCACCAGGGGAGATACAAACTAATTAATTTGGACACAGTCCTTGTCCCACATGGGGCTCACGGTCTTAATCCCCATTTTGCAGATGAGGTAACCAAGGAACAGAGAAATGACTTGCCCAAGGTCACCCAGCAGACATATGGCAGAGTCGGAATTAAAACCCAAGTCCTTCTGACTCAGTAGGGCCTCGCTGATTAAGTGCTAACTAAGATGCTAATGCTTGGAAAAGTCCAGGGGAAACGTGGAAGAGGCAGACCAGCATCTAGATGGATAGAGACCATAACACCAAGAACGGGAAAACCATCAGAAAGGTTGCGGATTATGGGAGAGGACAGAACGTTCTGGAGAAAGTCTATCCATGGAATTGCTATGAATCGGAAACGACTCGACGGCCCTTAATAATAATAATAGTAGTAATGGGCCAAGCACTTCATTAGGCCCTGGAGTAAATTCAACATAATCGGGTTGGACACAGTGTCTTCCTACATGGGGCTCACAGTCTAAGAAGGAGAGAGGACAGGTATTGAATCCCCATTCTATAAATCAATCGATTGATGGTTTTTATTGAGCACAATGCCAAAAGGGACGCTCGGGATTTCGGCGTGTTTCAGTGCGTTTAAGGATGTGTAGGATGTCCTCTCCCGGTTATAACCTGAGCTGACTGTCTTCACCACAGGTGGTGTCTGGAGAACTCCCAATCCATTTGCCTTTCTTTTTTTAAAAAAAAGAAATGCAATCGTTAGTATTCATTCAACGGTGCCAACGTGCAGTTAAATTAGATCTTTAAAGCACTTCACCCTTGAATACGGGGATTAAAAGCCTGATCAGAGCAAACGTAAAATGAGGTTGATTAGCCTGAGCAAAGCAGGTGTTAGTTTAATCACAAAAATCACTGAATAATTGAGAGCTTTTATGGAATCCGCCCCAGAGAAAACAGGCTCTAGCTGAACACAGTTGCAGATCGGAAAGCCTGTCCAGACCTTGTTAATACTGAACATACAGGACTAGTTCACAAAATCAGTTCCTTTAGTATGGTGTAATAGATAAAGCACAGGCCTGGGAGTCAGATGGTCCTGGGTTCTAATCCTGACTCTGCCACTTCAGTGCTGTGTGACCTTTGGCAAGTCACTTCACTACTCACCTCCTCAGTTGCCTCATCCGTTAAATGGGGATTGAGACTATAAACCCCATGTGGAACAAGGACTGTTTCCAATCTGATTTGCTTGTATCCACCCCAGTGCTTACTTAGTACAGTGCCTGGCACCTAATAAGTGCTTCACAAATACCAAAATTATTACTATTATTATTATTGTCCATATATGTTCACTTCTCTGTTACCAGTTTGCCTAATCCAAGGCAGAGGGTGTGAAAACAATTGAATAAAGTGGCAAAAGTCCTGCTTCAGGTGGGACTGTCCCAGTTTGGGAAACTCGGTCACAGGTCTGCTTGTTCAGAGGCCTCCGCCAGCTCAACTGGCCCAAGGGACTATGAATGGGAGGCAGCGTGGCCTAGTGGAAAGAACACGGGGCTGGGGGTCGGAGAGCCTGGATTCTAATCCCGGCTCTCCCAGTTGCTTGCTGAGTGACCCTGAGCAAGTCATTTCATTTCTCTGCACCTCAGTTTTCCTCAACTGTAAAACGAGGATTAAATTCTACACTCCCCTATTTAGAGGGTGAGCCCCATGTGGGGCAGGGACTGTGTCCAACCTGATAAACCCGTACCTACCCCAGTGCTTAGAGGAGTGCTTGACACTCAGTAAGGACTTAAATCCCGGCTTGGCTACTAGTCTGCTGTGTGATCTTGGGCAAGTCACTTCACTTCTCTGGGCCTCAGTTACCTCATCTGTAAAATGGGGATTGAGACTGTGAGCCCCACATAGGACAGGGACCGTGTCCAACCCCATTTGCTTGTATCAACCCCAGCGCTTAGTTCAGTGCCTGGCACCTAGTTAAGCGCTTAACAAATAGCATCATTATGAAATTCCATAAAAAAACGAAGAATGTATTTTGCAACATGGCTGGATGAGATGTTTCTGCCGGAGCTGGAAATTCTCATGCATGGAGCCGAGAGCACAGACTTCTGCAAATTATGCCTGGAAATGCCCCCTACCTCCATCTCCCTCTGCTCTCGCCACTCCCACCCAATCTGTCGCTCCACACCTCTGTCACGTGTCTGGGGCCGAAAGGCGGCAGAGGCCTGCAGCTAGCAATGGGAGAGGAGGATGTAACAGCCCTCCCCACCTCATTTCTATCTCAGAGGCCAAATTTCCTTCTCCATAACCCACCATGACCCAGATTCATGGGTCGCCGGCCCCCAATGGGCTGGCTTAAAGTTGAACCTCTCGGCCTTCGTCAGGGTAGTTCCCTGTCAACTTCCTTCCCCGTTTCCCGGGGGCTGAGGCACGGCCTTTCGGCGAATGAGGCCAAGATGAACCCGGAACGGCAGGGGCTTCCCTTCTGGCAGGCTCGGCTACTCCCGCAGCCTCTGCCACTGCCAAGCTTGTATGTATTTGCCGCAACTCATGGAATGGATCTCCTGTCTTCTTGCAGGAGGATGCTCCGGAATAATGCCAAACCGAAAGAAGAGAAAAGCTCTCTCATTCTTCCGCCGAGAGCTGGGACCCCAAAACTCTTTACAGCTGCTCTGGCAGCGGCAGGGAGGAGCAAAGCAGATGGAGGGAAAGCGGGCAGACTGGCCCATTTAAGAGCACGACTGAAAGAGCTGGCCGCACTAGAGGCAGCTGCAAGGCAGCAACAGGAACAGGAGCAGGTAAGCCCAGGGAGCAGCTCCCAAACCCCCACCAGATTCCACAACTAAAGAAGGATGCGGGGCTTCACCATTTGGGGTGGGCACATTTCATTTCAATTACACTCTAAGGTAATCGAGCGGACGATTGAGCTCAAGAACCTGGTGGTTTAGCCCATTCTCTCTTCTCTTTTTTTCCTCTTTTCATTTAATTCAGTGATTAGGAACAACCCAGTTAACAGGTTTGAGAGAGTGAAGCCTTATCATGTTAAGAGAGCGCTGTACTAAGCATTATAGTAAAGTAGAGTTAGTAGATGTGATCCCTGATCCCTGCTCTCAAGAAGTTTACGGTCCAGTGGGGGAGACGCGCGTTAAAATAAATTACAGCTTAGGGGACGCAAATGATCAGGATCCATTGTTAAATGAAGAAGAGACTAAAATGGGGTTTATTGCCCCTGGGCACTCACTTCCCATGTTTTTTTAGTCTCGATTGAGATTGTAATTAAATCCACATTAATTGGTAGTTTCATTCAAGCATGAACAGGCTCTGCAACGTAAAAGCATATGCTTCCAACCCACGTATTGTGCTACTGTGGTTTGGATATCTGAAAGCCATATAATACACATGGAGTCCAAATGACACAAGCAGAATTAAAGATTTGGGAGCTATGACCCATGAGGAGAGATGAAAAGAATAAGAATTATTTTGCCTGGGAAAGAGAAAGCACTAGGGTGATATGACCATCATCTTTAAATGGACATTCAAATCCTCTTCCACTGCTTCTAGTGACTCAAGGGAAATTAAACTTGACCACATTTGTACGCGATGACCCAAAGGCAGAAGTGGCCCAGTGAATCGCTAGCTGAGAAAGACATCGTGAAAACTGTTTTGTTTTTCTTTGCCGCTCTAGACTAGCCGTGTGCAAATTGAACCCATTTATTTTATCTGTTGGTTTCATTTCTTTTATTTATTTCAGGCTGGTACTTCTGGTGCACCTGCTACTTTAGGACCTCCGGGACCATCCTCTGCTTCAAGACCCCCGGGATCATCTGCAGATTCAGGACCCCCGGGACCACCTGCTCAGGACCCACCGGGACCACTGGTTCACCGCCCTCGACCCTCTTCCTCCCAGAAACCCGAGGAGGCCGACGATGAGGACGTTGTCTCGGAGTCCGCAGATCACTCGATCCGTATCCGTATGAGTCCGGCCCCCGAAAGCGATGAACACATCCTTTCGGTGGAAGTTCCGGAGAAGAAGAAAGACAAATGAGACAGACCCCAGCCTTCCTAGAAGGCCGTTCCCATAAGTTCCGCTGGCCGACTTCGTCGTAGAGAAGCTTTGAGCCGCTACCGGATTCAGCAGGGCTGTCTTCATGTCTGCTGCCTTTTCTGGGATTCTTAGTCTGCTGCTGTTGCTCTCTGAATAAAGGTTACTTGAAATATAAACTCTTTACCACAGAGGGCAAAGCTTCTTTGAATTCTAGTAATGAACTCTAATGAGCTACATTATTCATTTTTTTTTAAGAAACTACCTGGACAAGTCTCTAGCCTCCAAACCAGGTTGTCGTTTTAGAAGCTTTATCATCAGGCTGGTTGGTCTTGGGGATCCAGTGGCTACTAAATGACATTTTGCAGGAAAGTTTAAGTGTAACCAGCTTGCCAAGGAATGGGTGGAGTCAGAGGTCATGGGTTCAAATACCGGCTCTGCCACTTGTCAGCTGTGTGACTGTGGGCAAGTCACTTAACTTCTCTGTGCCTCAGTTACCTCATCTGTAAAATCGGGATTAACTGTGAGCCTCACGTGGGACGACCTGATTACCCTGTATCTACCCCAGCGCTTAGAACAGTGCTCTGCCCATAGTAAGCGCTTAACAAATACCAACATTATTATTATTATTATTATCCTGAGTACCCCAGCCCCTAGCTCCTAAATCTAACTGTTGCCGAACTGTACATTCCAAGTGCTTCATAATAAGCGCTCAATAAATACTATTGAATGAATCTAGATATTGACTTGAAAACCAAGATGAAAACCAAGTTTTCAAAGGCTTTTTACTTTAGGGGTGGAAAAGGAAATATGTTCATCGGATAGTGAATGACCTGGATCATTTTCCCCGAATTCCAAGAAAAATCATACAAGAGTTACCGGTGATTTTCAGTAACTCCTCAGTTTTATTTACTGGAAATATCAGTATGCGATATTGGTGATATCAATATCAGCTGTGTGACCTTGAAGACACAGAGAAGTGAAGTGACTTGCCCAAGGTCACACAGCAGATAAGTGGCAGAGCCGGGACTAAAACACAGGTCCTTCTGACTTCCAGGACCTTGCTCTGTGAGTAGACCGTGCTGCTTCTCTAGGTATTATACTCTCCCAAGTGCTTAGTACAGTTTTCTGTGCACAGTAAGTACTCAATTAGTAGTCATATCACCTATTCCAATCCTGTGGGACAAACGATTCTCTGAGGAAATCCTAGGGCATACTCGACAAAGTTAACCCTCAGTCTTTAGTGACTGTTTACAAGGAATTTTTCATCACAATTCCACCGTGATGCTATCTTTTATTAAGGGAATTTTTGCTATACCGTGATTTTTCGATCCCCCAGCTCTGTGAATTTCTTGGAGCTTTGCTGTTTAATCATAAAGCCTGTAGGTTTCCTGGCTCCCATGAAAAGCACTTGGAGAAGAACATTGAAATGAAATTCAGAGAACCCCAGCTCCCCTAAGGACGAAGATGTAAACATGGCATAGTGGATAGAGCATGGGCTGCTGTATTTTTTTAAATCTTTTAAACAAACTATAAACCACAATCAAGGAGGATTGAGGTGGGAAGCATGGAGTCAAGTTTTCCCATTTTAAGGAGTGATTCTTCCCTCACACTGATGAGCAACAAATTGGGCTAGTCATGTTTTACAAGCAAGACAGTGTGGCTAGTGGAGCAAGCATGGGATTGGGAGTCAGGGGACCCTGGCTGTTGTGTGTCCTTGGGCAAAGCCCTTGATTTCCTTGTGCCCCCATTCTTAGCACAATGCTTGACACATTGTAAGCACTTAACAATTGTCACCCCTATTAGATTGTAAATAGATGTTACAATTGAGAAGCAGCAAGGTGTAATAGATAGAGCACGGACCTGGCAGTCAGAAGGTCATGGGTTCTAATCCCATCTCTGCCACTGGTCTGCTGTGTGACCTTGGACAAGTCGCTTCACTTCTCTGGGCCTCAGTTACCTCATCTGGTAAAATGGGGAAATGAGGTTACGAGCCCCACATGGAACAGGGACTCTGTCCAACCCTATTTTTTTGGATCCACCCCAGCACTTAGAACAGTGGCTGGAACATAATAAGCGTTTAACAAATGCCATCATCATTATTATTAGAGTGTAAGATCCTTAGGATAGGGATTGTCCCTACTTACTCTATTGTACTCTATTGTATTCTTGTTCTTTCTCCACTCCCACTGCTTCACTTGACTGGTCTTCCAGTGCTTAGAACAATGCTTGGTACATAGTAAGCGCTTAACAAACACCATAATTATTATTATTATTGTTACAATGTTCTGCACATACTACGTGCTCAATATATTCCTTTGAGCAAATTTAGCTTAGGGAGCCATAAAGCAATATCTCCTGAGAAGTGACTTTAGGCATTAAAGGAGTATTCCTACTAAGCATTTAGAAGACTCATGTTTAATCTCGGCTCTGTCACTTGTCTCCTGTATGACCTTGGGTAAGTCACTTCGCTTTTCTGTGCCTCAGTTCCCTCCTCTGTAAAATGGGGATTAAAACAGTCTATGTCCACCCTGTTTAGCTTATCTCTACTCCAGTGCCTGGCGCATATTAGGTACTTAACAAATGCCAAAAAAACCTCCCAAACAAACAAGTAGGAAAGCAAACTCAGAGGAAACCTATGAAGCCCTGACCCACAGCTCATGCTTTGCTCTCACAACTAATGGCTACCTGCAAATTCCATTCCTCCCTCTAGACTGTAAGCTTCCTGTAAGCTCACTGTGGGCAGGGATTTTGTCTGTTTATTGTTATATTGTACTCTCCCAAGCACTTGGCATGGTGCTTTGCACACAGTAAGCACTCAATAAATACTTTTGAATGAATGAATTCCTTTAAGAGTATCCAGAGACCCTAACTACTCTGATTCCTTTCAATTTTGATATTGCCCTGCTCTTGTTCTTTGTTTTCTGCTCGGCCTATGCTACTTAAGTCTATGTTCTATAAAATTCATTCAGGAAGCAGCGTGGCCTATTGGAAAGAGCATGGGCCTGGTAGTCAGAGGACCTGGGTTCAAAGCCCGACTTGTCTGCTGTGTGACCTTGGGCAAGTCACCTGAATTCTCTTTGCCTCAGTTATATCATCTGTAAAATGGGGATTAAGAATGTGAGCCCTATGTGGGACAGGTACTGTTTCCAACTAGATCATCTCGTATCAACCCCGGAGCTTAGAACAGTGGTTGATACATAGTAAGTGCTTAGCAGATACCATTTAAAAAAATTATTTGGGAAGCCAAACCAAAGCAAAAGAAAAAAAGACACGTGGAGGTTGGTGGAATGGAGATCTGTGGAGTGCCAAAAGTATTTACGATCCTGAGCAAAAATAACTACTACATATTGTCAACGTTTAGACTGTGAGCCCGTCATTGGGCAGGGATTGTCTCTATCTGTTGCCGAATTGTACGTTCCAAGTGCTTAGTACAGTTCTCTACACATAGTAAGCGCTCAATTAATAGTATTGAATGAATAAATGAATGAAACACTACATCCCCTACCTCTGGGAACTGTCACCTAGATACCATAGTTTTCTAGGAAGTTTTCCTTAAATGCCTATTTAAACTAATAACAGTATTTGTATCTCATTATCAATCTCCAGTGGAATTTACGAGTAAGAATTCCTTCTTTTGCTATGTACTCTACGAGTGAAAATTGCTACTCTTGGAGTTATTAAATTCAGCCTCCCGACTCTTTCTAGAGAGTTAATGATCATGTTTGGATTTTCAAAGCCTTTTTCAAAGTCCCGAACCAAGTAAAAGAAGTCGTTCATGAATGAGCTTAGAACAGTGCTCCGCACATAGTAAGCGTTTAACGGATATCCTAAAAAAAAAAAGATGAGGGGACATAGGGAGGCATTTAATTCATTCATTCAGTAGTATTTATTGAGCGCTTACTATGTGCAGAGATTTAATGAACAGTTAGGTAGGTCATTAAAGGCCAACTTTCAGAAACAGATTATTTAAAAAAAAAAAGTTAATTAAATCCACAAAACAGAAATTGAATTACCAAACCCCCAAAAAGGACCCTATCCCCAGGGCACAAGGGTTATTGGATTTTTATTTGCATATTACAAACGAGTCTTAATTGGCTCATTGAGGTGGGTGATTAGCTATTTTCCTAAGTGGAGGAAAGAGTCGGAGCCAAAGAAGGGAGGCGGCTTTGTCAGGTGGGTGGCTCCTTGTTTTTCTTGTCGCTTTTCTTCTGGTATCATTTCGGCCCCCGCGAGTTGGGGAGCGGGCCGTGGCCTACGCTGCCGTTGGGCGGTGTGAGCACGAGGTGGCGCTGTGACATCGTAGTGACTGGTTGGGGGGGGCCCTGCCGGCGCCCTGTCCTCCCTCCTGCTCCTTTGTTCTTTAGTGGCCTTCAATAAAGTTTTTTCCCCCCTTTTCAACAAGGGAAAAAGCTCCCAGCAATTCTGCCATTAACTGCTATTAGTGGCCTTAGATAAAGTTATTTTTTTCTTCTCAATGAGGGAAGTACCTCATAGCAACTCTTCCACTTACTAGTATTAGTGGCCTTCAATAAGGTTATTTTTTCCTTTTCAGTGCCTCCCTACAACTCCTCCATTTACTATTAATGGCCTTAAATAAAGTTATTTTTTTCTTTTCAGAGAGGGGAGTACCTCCCAGCATCTCTTCCATTTACTAGTATTAGTGGCCTTCAATAAAGTTATTTTTTCCTTTTCAGTGAGGGAAGTGCCTCCCTACAACTCTTCCATTTACTATTAGTGGCCTTAAATAAAGTTAATTTTTCTTTTCCATGAGGGAAGTACTTCCCAACAACTCTTCTATTTACTAGTATTAGTGGCTTTAAATAAAGTTATTTTTTTCTTTTCAGTGAGGGAAGTACCTCCCAACTGTTCTGCCATTTACTAGTATTAGTGGCCTTCAATAAAGTTATTTTTTCCTTTTCAGTGAGAGAAGTGCCTCCCTAAAACTCTTCCATTTACTAGTATTAGTGGCCTTAAATAAAGTAATTTTTTTCTTTTCATTGAGGGAAGTACCTCCCAACTGTTCTGCCATTTACTAGTATTAGTGGCTTTCGATAAAGTTATTTTTTTCTTTTCATTGAGGAAAGTTCCTCCCAACTGTTCTGCCATTTACTAGTATAAGTGGCCTTCGATAAAGTTATTTTTTTTTCTTTTCACTGAGGGAAGTGCCTCCCAACTGTTCTGCCATTTACTAGTATTAGTGGCCTTCGATAAAATTATTTTTTTCTTTTCACTGAGGAAAGTACCTCCCAGCAACTCTTTCATTTACTGGTTTTAGTGGCCTTCGATAAAGTTATCTTTTTTCTTTTCACTGAGGGAAGTACCTCCCAACTGTTCTGCCATTTACTAGTATTAGTGGCCTTCGATAAAGTTATTTTTTTCTTTTCACTGAGGTAAGTACCTCCCAGCAACTCTTTCATTTACTGGTTTTAGTGGCCTTTGATAAAGTTATTTTTTTCTTTTCAATGAGGGAAGTACCTCATAGCAACTCTTCCACTTACTAGTATTAGTGCCCTTCAATAAAGTTATTTTTTTTCTTTTCAGTGAGAGAAGTACCTCATAGCAACTCTTCCATTTACTGGTGGAGGTTGCTTGGGCCCAACCTGCCACAGGAGAAGTTGGAGAATTGGCCATCCACTTTTGGTGGGCTCGGTAAGTGCCTCCAAACCAGGCTACAGAGGTGCTGGTTTAATAGCTGTGGTATTTGTTAAGTGCCTAAAATATTCATTCATATTTATTGAGCAGCTATGGAGTGCAAAGCTCACAGCTTGGTAGAGTATAATATAACAATTAACAGACTAATTCCCTGACCACAGTGAGCTTACAGTCTGGAGCGGGAGACAGAAGTTAATATAAATAACAATAAACGCTGTGGGGCTGGGAGAGGGGATGAATAAAGGGAGCAAAAAGCACCATATTCAGGGCTGGGACAGATGAAAAATAATCATTGTCGTCTAAGTAGGGGGTAGAACAAGTATTGAATCCTCATTTTGCAGATGAGGAAACTGAGGCCCAGGGAACTAAAGTGACTTGCTTGAGGTCACAAAGCAAGTATGTAGTGGAGTAAGAATTAGAACTCAGGTCCTCTGACTCCCAGTCTTGTGCTCTTTCCCCTAGGCCACGTTGCTTAGTTTAGATGAGGTCTTTAAATGGTGTCTATGATCATATTTGGATTTTTGAATCTACCCCCAGCATCCTAGAGCTTCCCACAAGGGGAAACTCCAAATCAACAGCTGACGAGCTGAAGCATAAAACGTTTTTCTTTGTTTTTAAATGGCATTTGTTTGGTGCTTATTATGTGCCAGGCACTGAAATAAGCTTGGGGGCGAGGGGGCGGTAGATACAAGGTAATCAGGTTGGATACGGTCCATGTCCTACATGGGGCTCACACATTTTAATCCCCATTTTACAGATGAGGTAATTGAGGCACAGAGAAGTTAAATAACTTGCTCAAGATCACGCAGCAGACAAGTGGTAGAGCCAGAATTAGAACCCAGGTCCTTCTGACTCCGAGATCTGTGCTCTATCCATTAGGGGACACTGCTTCTCTCTATTGAAAGAATATGGAAAACAACATGGAGACAAGTGAGCCTCTGCCCCAGTCTGCCAGCCTACATGGAGGGCCTTTCTATGGATTTGCGAAGAATTCCCCAAAGAAAGAATATTATAATAATGTATGTGTTAAGTGCTTACTATGTGCAGAGCACTTTTCTAAGCTCTGGGGTAGATACAAGGTAATCAGGTTGTCCCATGTGAGGCTCACAGTCTTAATCCCCATTTTACAGATGAGGTCACTGAGGCCCAGAGAAGTGAAGTGATTTGCCCACAGTCAACCAGCTGACAGGTGGCAGATCTGGGATTTGAACCCATGACCTCTGACTCCCAAGCCTGTGCTCTTTCCACTGGGCCACGATTATAATTGGTGTCCATTGCCAAGGGAGCCAGCGTGGCCTTTGGGAAGATCCCAGGTCTGAGTTCTAGTACTGGTTCTGCTTCTTGCCTGCCCTGTGACCTTGAGCAAGTCACTTAACCTGTGTCTCAGTTTTTTCACCTGTAAAATGGGGACAAAACATCTGCTCTTCCTCCTGTGGAAGAGGGACTGGGTCCAATCTGATTACCAGTGCCTGGCACAGTGTAGAACAATATCATTATTATGATTATGCTATCCTCTCAGGTTTCAGAAAAGGAACCTCTTGCATAAGGTCGTCACTGCGTCCCACTTGGCTGACCATACAAGAGTCAGATCAGCTGAAAACCGGCCTGCCTAGTATAAAACCGGACGAATGGTAAGTCTGATTCCAGCAGAACTTCCAGGTTCCAATTATTATGCTATTTTCCTGAAGACCCTGTCAGTCCGAACAATGGCCACTTTAGTAGTTCTTTCTCCTCCAGGCTTGTAATTCAATCAGTCATTCTATCTATATGCAGAACACTGTACTAAGCGCTTGGGAGAGTACAGTACAACAGAATCGGTCGGTACGTTCCCCGCCCATAACCAGCTAATTCCGGTATTTTAGCTGAGCTGGAGTCACGTTCCGATTGTAAGATTTTATACGTTCCTCGTGGACATTTATTGTTACCTCCCTGCATATTTTGGTGTCGCATTCTCAGACAATAGATTCCCTCACGTTGGAAACCTCTTCGGCAAGACGGCATCCTCCTCCACCCCACGTAAAAACCCGGGGAGGAGAAGTGAGAGCCGCTGTGTCAGCGATTTTTCTTATTCCTGCGCTCAGCAGTTCCTCGGAGGTCCCTCACCCCAATGCATCACCCATCTTAACCCTGCTTAGATTATGTGATCTGACAACTCCTAATCCCAGGTCGGAAAGGCTTCAGCCTCAAAAGGGGAAAATTGAAAACGAAGCCTGCCGGAAGGCCGGTGAATAAAGTACAGTTGATCGATCGAATGGGGAGGGCTTGTGCCGGCTCGTCGAAGGCCCGGTTTGCATTGCTCCACTTTGCAGGAAATTCCCCTGCTATTATCCTCTGGGAAATTTGGGCGCTCGCTCAGTTCCTTTGGAATTAAGCTAATGGAGACTGTGCTAGTCTACGGCGTGAAGCCGAGCTTCTGAAAAATTTGATTTGGGGAAAGCAGGACTCTTTCCACGGAGATTTGGTCGGGAAGGCTTTGGCACCTCTGTTTCAGGTCATGTGGAGTCAGAAGGCCATGGGTTCTAATCCCAGCTCTGCCACTTGTCTGCAGTGTGGGCAAGTCACTTCACTTCTCTGTGCCTCAGTTACTTCATCTGTAAAATGGGAGTTAAAACCGTGAGCCCTATGCAGAACAGGGACTGTATCCAACCTGATTTATTTGTAGTAATAATAATAATGATGATGGTATTTGTTAAGCCCTCACTATGTACCAGCTACTCTTCTAAGGGCTAGGGTAAATACAAGGTAATCAAGGTGTCCCACGTGGGGCTCACAGTCAGAATCCCCATTTTACAGATGAGGTGACCGAGGCACAGAGAAGTTAAGTGACCTGCCCAAAGTCACACAGCTGATCAGTGGCAGAGCTGGGATTAGAACCATCATTGGGCAGGGATTGTCTCTGTTACCGAACTACATTCCAAGCGCTTAGTACAGTGCTCAGCACGTAGTAAGCACTCAGTAAATACTATCAAATGAATTAATTAGAACCCACGACCTCTGACTCCCAAGCCCATGCTTTTCCCACTAAGCCACGTTACTTCTCATGAACCCACCCCTGATCTTAGTACAATGCCTGGTTCATAGTGCTTAATAAATACCAAAATTATTAGTATTATCGCCGTTGAAGGCGGGAACCCCCCAAGGATTAGGGTGGAATCTGTGATCCATCACTGACTACCCTCAAGTGGAAGCAATTTACATCTTTGCTCACCCCTCAGCTTGTTTTTTGCTGTCTCAGCATTGTTCTCCACACTAATCTAAGACTAAACCCCCCTCAAAATGAGTTTCATGGCCTATATCCTTGTTCTGAGTACTCCAGGGCTGCTATTTTTGGAACAAAGGAATTGCAGGCTTGTATTTTCAGAAGCAACTCACCTGGGTTGTTCAGAAGATCCCTAAGGGGTAAAGGGGCTTTTGGTTTTGATTCAGCTACCACCATCAAATTATATTCTGAGTTTCCACGAAGAAGGAAATCTTAATTGGGTTCAGAGGTGGTCAAGTTAGGGAAACAAGCTTTCGTATTAGATCTGGAGGGGTAGAAAAGAATTTCGTGGTGTGTAAAAGATCAGGCGAGATATGAGTCTTATTGTACTTAACAGATTTACTTATTAGAAACACGTGAATAGGGTAAAGCCAGAGTGCATTAAAAGTCAGGAGGCTATGGACTTTTAGTTTTTGGAGGTGGAATTCTGTGTGCACATTCAAAGTTATCCTTTATCATGGCTCCACTATTGTGTAAGTGCAAGTTTATCTCTCTCGTATTTCTTCTTTTGTAAGAATTTTGGAGAATTCCTTGCTTGTGAAAGTAGAGAAATCTGTGATTTTGTATGTGTAGTTATCCTTTGTTTCGAAGACATCACTCGTGGCCAAGTTCACGGATGACCCTTATGTGTGGCTTAAAAGGCCAATGAAGGCTCCACACTTCTGGGCAAATTGTGTAAACAAAAAGGTTGTCCCTCGTTGTGTGCTTGTACTCAGAGTTTGTAGCGGGTGGCACTGTTTTCCGTTTTGCCTCCTCATCTCTCATGTGGTTGTACTTAGAGTTTGTAGCGTTACAAAGCTTTTTCCTCAAAGAGTTGTTTCCTTCTTGGTGTTAATGCACCGTTCAAATCTGTCCTCAACAACTGACTCCCGGTTTTCAGTTGAGATACACCACTGTCTGAGGCTTTGATCTTCGGTGTTCTTAAAGCACTTCCTCCTTCTTCCCTGCTTTTGTTGTGACTACTGATGGACAAAACGAGATGATAATGTAACTCTCCCATGATATTCCTTTCCTGGTCTAAATTTGGGACTGATAACCTCTCTGTGGCACTAAGCTATCCTTAGCGTAGCATTTCCTTGCCACCTACACAGAATCTCATGTTCAGAATCCTTTTAGCAAAAATACCGTGTTTATATTTGTGTATGCATACAGGGCCCTAGGATGCACTTCTTTACTGTGAGGGAAAAGCCAAGATGGGGAAGTGGGCAGTCCTATGTGTAGTTACTACAGTGCTCAAGCGCTTAGTACAGTGATTTGCATGCAGTAAGTGCTCAATAAATACAATTGAATGAATGGTTGAATGATAACTGTGGTATTTTTTAAGCGCTTGCTATTTGCCAATCACTGTAATAAGCGCTGGGGTAGATACAACCTCACTTTGAAAGAGGGAGGGATAATAAGGAATCGAATCCCCATTTTACAGAGGAGGGAACTGAGGCTCAGAGAAGTTAAGTGCTTACCCCAGATTACACATCAGGTAAGTGACAGAAGTGGGTTTAGATGATGATGATGTTGGTATTTGTTAAGCGCTTACTATGTGCCGAGCACTGTTCTAAGCGCTGGGGTAGACATAGGGGAATCAGGCTGCCCCACGTGGGGCTCACAGTCTTAATCCCCATTTTACAGATGAGGGAACTGAGGCACAGAGAAGTTAAGTGACTTGCCCACAGTCACACAGCCGACAAGGGGCAGAGCTGGGATTCGAACTCATGAGCCCTGACTCCAAAGCCCGTGCTCTTTCCACTGAGCCAAGCTGATGTTATATGTACTCTCCCAAGTGCTTGGTACAGTGTTCTGCACACAGTAAGTGCTCAATAATTTCAACTGAATGAATGAAAGAATGAATGAACCCAAGTCCTCTGACTTCCAGGCCCGGGCTCTTTCCACTAGACAGCATACTGCTCCTACTAGGCCATGCTGCTTTAATGAGCAAATACTTAATGGGTGTAATGTGTAATGAGTGTAATGAGCAAATACTGAAAAGGAGGCAGTAAGGTGTTGAGATAAGGCATTAAACAAATATCAAACAAATTAAGAGAGAAGACAAATCTAGGCAAAGAGTATTGATAGCGGGTATTCTAAATTCAAATATTTTGAGCCATAATTAGATATAAATGTTCAGTTTGTAGTTATTACAAAAACATCCCATTTAGCTGCTTTGAGTCCATCGACCACCTTTCACTCGTTCCGAAAAAAAGATATGAATCAGTCTCTAGAGGTCAACATTAATATGTTATTTTAACTTCCAACTTCCATTTTTAATCTTTGTTAGTAAACTACTCTTTCTGATCTATGAAAGGCTTATTCGTCTAGAGACGATTTTTTTTAGTGCTGTACTTGCAGAGTAGTAAAACATTCAAGCAATACAAAGTGTTGTTTAGCACGTGCGGATGGAAAAGCAGAGGGATCCATCAGCAAATAGCAGTGTGGCCTAGTGGAAGGAGCTGGGGCAATCAGAGGACTTGGGTTCTAATCCCTGCTTTGCTACTTGCCTGCTTAGGTAAGTCATTTAGTTCCTCTGTGCCTCAGTTTCCTCATCTGTAAAGTGGGGATTCACTACCTGTTCTCCCTCCTACTTAGGGTGTGAGTCCCGTGTAGGACAAGGACTATGTCCAGCTTGACTACCTTGTACCTACCCCAGTGCTTAGTACCATGCTTGACACATAGTAAGTGCTTAATAAATACTATTATTAACAAACCTCCATTCAGAAGAGAAGGGGGAAGGCATGGACTATAATGAGGAAACCTCTTCGTAGCTTAAAAATCTTTTTTGAGAAAGCAAAGCCTGAGTTTTGAGTATCATTTGTTTTTTAATCCCGACTCCAGAATATGGATTTTTATAATTTTACTTCTGCTTCTGCAAAGGATCTTAGAAACGGTTTACTTTTAAAAACTGAATGCAATATTTTATGAGCACTGTCATCCAAAGTCCTCAACACCAAGCGTGGTGTGAATACTCCAAAATCATTGTAGTTATAGAGGTATTGAGAAAGCAAGCTTCCGCTTCACAGTCTAGCCTCTGACAGTAATAGTAATGGTGATAATCACGATAGTAATAGTAGCGATAAGTACATTTAGTAAGTGCTAAGTACTGTGCTAAGCACTGGGATAGTTACAAGATCACCAGGTTGAACAGAGTCCCTGTTCCATGTTGGACTTGCTATCTAAGAAGGAGGGAGAGCAAATATTTTATTCCAATTTTAGAGGCAAGGAAACTGAGGCACAGAGAGAGGACCAGCATGGCATAGTGGATAGAGCACAGGCCTGAGAGTCAGAAGGTCATGGGTTCTAATCCCAGCTCCGCCACTTGTCTGCTGTGTGGCCTTGGGCAAGTCACTTAACTTCTCTGTGCCTCAGGGACCTCATCTGTAAAATGGGGATGAAGACTGTGAGCCCTTTGTGGGACAGGGACTGCGTCCAACTCGATTTACTCATATCTACCCCAGGGCTTAGTACAGTGCCTGGCACATAGTAAGCGCTTAACAAATACCATAATTATTATAATTATGATTAAGGTAAAGCAGCGTGGCCTAGGGGAAAGAGCACCCGCCTGGTAGTCAGAGGTCTTGGGTTGCAACCCCAGCCCCGCCACTCGTCTGCCGTGTGACCTTAGGCAAGTAAGTCACTTCACTCCCTGTGCCTCCGTTACCTCATCTATGAAATGGGAATTAAGACTGTGAGCCCCATGTGGGGCATGGACTGTGCCCAACCTGATTAGCTTGTGTCTACCTCAGCGCTTAGTACAGTGCCTGGCACATAGTAAGCATTGAACAGATTGTCTTGTCTTATGCTGTTGAACCACTTCCGACCCATAGCGAATTCATGGACACATCTCTCCCAGAACCCCCCACCTCCATCTGCAATCGTTCGGGTAGTAGATCCATGGAGTTTTCTTGGTAAGAATACAGAGGTGGTTGTCCGTGGCCCCCGTCTGCACAGTCAACTTGAGTTTCCACCCTGGATTCTCACCCATGCTGCTGCTGCCCAGCACATATGAGGTTTGACTTGTAGCAGATGGCTTTCCACTCGCCAGCCACTGCCCAAACTAGCAATGGAATGGGTAGCCCTCTGCTCGATTCTCCCTCCCGTAGCCGAGGCCTCTAGAGTATTGGAAACTCTCCAGGTGCGATCCTGAGAGAGGTATAACAAATACCATTAACAAAAAAAAAAAGCTAAGCGATCTGCCCAAGGTCACTTAGCAGTAAATGATGGAGTTAGGATTATTAACCAGGTCTTCTGATTCCCAGTAACTTGCTCTCTTCCCTGGGCCAGGCTCTCTGCACTCACATGTATCTGTAGTGAATAAATTGCGGAGAGAAAAATGATTTCTCTTTCCAGACACTTTCAAGTCATCCTTCTCCTAAGATCGCCAACAAGCCGGTGTTATCCTTGTCACGCGGCTAGCTTTCAGTTGATAATAGGTTTTGGGTGTCACTAACAATAGGCCTCAGCTTCAAATTGATGACCTAGAGATGTAAACCTCCGTATCCTAGTGCTAATCCCATTGTTAATCCCTTGAGCCACCCAGTCTCCCAGCCACTCTCTTGTTCCAAGCACAGAACGTTTTGACGCTCACCAGTGTAGAAAAAAAGAAAGAGGATTCCAAGGAGAAAACATCTTCACCTTCAGGAAGCTCGGGATGATTTACAGCGGAGAAAAACGCATTACATTATCATAGAAATGGGATGAGCCGATAGCACTCTTTCATGTTTCTTTCAGGGAAGATTTAAGATTATTGTTTTGTGGAAATTACCTACCTCTCTTCTAGTGCTGGTTTCAGGTGGGGAGGTGTGCAATCGCCTCAGGGTGGACTGTCAGAGAAGGAGGCTCTGAGGTGAGTTGGGGGAGAGCTAACAGCTTTTCTGCGGGTGGGAGAAAGTCAATCTGTCATTGGTATTCACTGAGCACTTACTGTTTGCAGAGAAGCAGCGTGGCTCAGTGGAAAGAGCACGGGCTTTGGAGTCAGAGGTCATGGGTTCGAATCCCAGCTCTGCCACTTGTCAGCTGTGTGACTGTGGGCAAGTCACTTCACTTCTCTGTGCCTCGGTGACCTCATCTGTAAAATGGGGATTAAGACTGTGAGCCCCACGTGGGACATCCTGATTCCCCTGTGTCTACCCCAGCGCTTAGAACAGTGCTCGGCACATAGTAAGCGCTTAACAAATACCAACATTATTATTATTAGAGCACCTTACTCAGCCCATGGGAGAGTACAATATGACAATATCACAGACACATTTCCTTCCTGCCCACACCAGCTTTGTCTAGAGGTGGTTGACAGACATTAAAGCAGCGTGGCCTAATGGATAGAGCATTGACATGCTTCTAATCCCAGCTCTGTCACTTCTCTGCTATGCGACATGGGCCAAGTCACTTCACTTCTCTGTGCCTCAGCTACCTCATCTGTAAAATGGGGATTAAGATCGCGAGCCCCATGTGGGGCAGGGGCTGTGTCCAACCTGATTAGCTTGTGTCTACCTCAGCGCTTAGTACAGTGCCTGGAACATAGTAGGCACATAACTAATACGATAAAAAGAAGAAATAAGAAACAGCTCCTATGTTAACAGGGATCTGGAAGGCAGAACGGTGACTCTGGAGCTAGATCCGGGAGTATTGAGTCTCACACTGAAAAGCTCTAGCGTGGGTGAACGCCGACCAACTTTTGCAAAATTGTGGGCGTGACAGATGAAATGGGACAGGACGGTGCATTTTCCTCCCTGGAATCAGGTGACTCTGGTGTGTGACCCTTACTTAAATCATTAAAGTACATTCCATCTTCTTTCCCAGATGTACCAGAAAGAAAATAAGAAGGGATAATAGCAGTTAAATTACTCCCTTGGGGGCATTACGAAAACTGCCATAATTAATTAAAGGTCTCCTGGACAAAATTATCTCTAAACAAATCCAGTAGCGTCTCCAGAATTCAATAAAGAAGGCAATGGAAATAAAGCAAAGTGTGATTGACTAACCAAACTTTATTTAGACGCTTTGAATTCCCAGTATCCTCTGGAGGTGCCCTCCCTGTTGACAGTGGTTTTCAATCAATCATTCAGCCAATCAATTGTATTTATTGAGCACGTACTGTCTGTAGAGCACTGTACTAAGTGCTTGGGAGAGTACAATATAACAGATTTGGTAGACACCATCCCTGCCTACAATAATAATAATAGTGATGGTATTTGTTAAGTACTTACTATATGCCAAGCCCTCACCAAGGTCGACACGTTTCCTGGGCAGACATTCCCCCCCAAACTCAACGCCTGCTCGGTGATCCGGGGGGGAAGACAATCTGTGAGACTGCTCCCAAACTGCACCCGGGAGCCTTAGCAGTTTAGCCAGGACGTGGCAAGTCACTTTTAAGCTGCTTGGCTTTTCTTAAGACGCAGATAGATGGAGGCAGAGGGGAGGACAAGGAGAAGGGCATTTTGCGCTGGCTCTTGTTAACGGATCAGAGCCATTATAGGTTCGGGCTGGCAACGGGCAACTCTGGAAATTCTGGGCTGTTTGTTGGTTTTTGCCAGGCGGCAGTGCCCTGGCCAGAAGTTCAGGGTGGGTTTTCCCACGGGAGTTTATGGGGTTTAACGCCCCACCGCGCAGCAGCAGGAAACAAAGCATCTCTTGTTTAAGGTACAGGGCCTGAAAGACCACTGTCCCCCTCCTCAATGGGACGGGACCTACAACTCCTCCGTCAACTGAGAAGCTGGAGCTCGTTGCCCTCTCGGCACTAGAGCTGAGAGACAGAAGATCCTCTACCCCAAATGGTGCTTTTATTAGAGGTAGGTGAGCAAAAGGGCAAAAAAGGAAGACAGCAACCAGAGAATACCTCTATAAATGCCGGAGGAGATGCAAGCAGCTCCCACTACTCTTTTGGCATTAAAAGATCTGGGAATGCGTGGAATTAACTATTTCTGACCGGCCATAAGAAGCTGCATGGAATTATTTTTGCTCAACTCTGCACACCAGTGAGTCTTAACCTCTGGATCTTCAGCCAGGCTCCCTGAGGGGATCTGAGGTCAGAGTTGGAGGTCTCTTCTGGCAGGCCCGCAGGGGGGCTCTGACAATTCTTAGACCCCAACAGTCACTTTCAATTTTTCAAGGAGACAGAACCCCAATTCTAAACCCTCCGGTCGAGCTTTAGCCACCTCGAGACTGTCCAGATTTCGGTAGCCAAACGGGGATCGGTGTTATGAGTGGGAGGACCCAGACATCTTCATCCTCCTGCCTCGCCCGTCTCTTTGGAAGGAAACGAAGACCGCAGCGGCCTTGTAGCTTCCATCCTTGGACCGGGTGGAAGTTAAGTCCCCCGTGCTGCCATGTTGGTGCTGTGTTCTGTCCTGACCCTGTCGGCGAGCAGGTTGGTGCGAGGGAGGTGGAGGAAAAGAGTGGCTGAGGATGAACAAGAAAAAACGTGGGAGAGAGAGGGAGTTTCTGAACACAGCAAATATTGGACTGAGAAGGAAGTTCTCTGCTCTCAGCTCAGTAGCTTTTGGAGCAGGAGAGATCACAAAGAGTGCATTAAAAGGAGTTGCTCGACCTTAAAGGTGGCGTTGTCTTGCCCCCAGGTAAGGAGCGGACTGACAAGTACTTACAGAAGCAGCCTAGCCTAGTGGATAGAGCACGGGCCTGGGAGTTGGAAGGACTTGGATTCTAATCCCGGCTCCGCCACTTGGGACCTTGGGCAAGTCACTTCAATTCTCTGGGCCTCAGTTACCTCATCTGTAAAATGGGGATTAGCACTTAGAGCTCGCTGTATTGTCCTGACTTATTCCCTTTGCTCTTCCCTGCTCCCAGCCCCATAGCACTTATACATAGCTGTAATTTTTTTTAATTTGTATTTATATCCATCTCTCCCCTTCTAGGCTCAAAGCTCATTGTGTGCAGGGAATGTGTCTGTTTATTGTTGTAATGTACGCTCCCAAGTGCTTAGTACAGTGGTTTGCACAAGTAAGAGCTCAATAAATACAACTGAATGAATGAATGAATGTGGGACATGGACGGCATCCTACCTGATTAGCTTGTGTCTATCCCAGCTTTTAGAACAGTATCTGACACATAGCAGTTAAGGAATAGCATTAAAAAAAAAGATTTTTATAAGAAGTACTTAGTCTCCATGGAAGGAAGAGAAGGCTTTTTCCATCCCCAAATATGGATCTTGTCTTAAATTCCAGCCAGGGTGGACACGATGACCTAACTAGGTTTTCAGATTGTCTGGCACCCAGACTGATTGCATCCTAGAAAATTTTTCACATTAGTACAATGTCCCGTCTAGGGGATTTTTTGGTTCCCTGCCAAATTGTTCCACCTTGATTGAGAATCCTGCACAGCAGTGTTCCAGCTGAAGTGCTGAGGTCTTCTAATGTGTCATTCTTGTTGACAGGTAACTGTTTTGAAACACCTTACCCAACAGATATGCTAATGAAACACCTGGATCTCTTTAAAAAGCTTTCCCCCGCCCCCAACACACACACTTGATTTGATTGCTCGGGGATGTGAAGGGGAGATGTTATTCATTAGGGATTTCCACATTTGTCACAAGGCCAAGGACAAAGTGAGTGGAGGTGAGGAGGAAAATTGTAATGAGGGATGGAAATCAATGGAAATACAATCAGTTCTTCCATGCGAAGTGGATAGAGCACGGGCCTCAGAGTCAGAAAGTAATGGGTTCTAATATCGGCTCCACCACGTGTCTGCTGTGTGACCTTGGGCAAGTCATTTCACATCTCTGTGCCTCTGTCACCTGATCTGTAAAATGCAGATTGAGACAGTGAGCACCATGGGCACCCTGATTTCCTGGTATCCACCCCAGCGCTTAGTACGGTGCCTGACACGTAGGAAGCACTTAACAAACTCCACATTTATTATTATCATTCCATGAAGTGTGTTTACGCCTCGCGATCTGGATAAACTGTGACCTAAGGATGAGGGAAACTTCTTGGGGCGGTGAGTGTCTCTCTGGGTAGAACGAGATGTGGTGTCAGGAGACGGATGTGGACAGGCAGGGAAGACCCCAGAGGATTGGGATGTGGGCAGGTAGGGAAGGCCCATCAGGGTGTAAGTTCCTCAACGCTGGTTTTCCCTAAGGGGGGGCTTCTTCAGAAATGCAGCCCCAGCACCTGAGGGGAACTGTCATTTTTTTAAGACATGAACTGGTTCGTGAAGGGCCCTTTTCCACTCAGCCCTAAGCGCTCTCCGGGAGGATAATCACTCTATGTATCTTCGGGAGGAAACTTTTTCAATCTTTTTTTTTCCAGTTAGTTTTTTCAGGCTGGGGTGCTGAGTGGGGAAGGGGTGGTGAGGCTGCCCCAAGCCGTAAAACTCAACGATGTTCATTTACATTATAGAGGGCAGGGGACCTGTCTGCTAATTCTGTTTTATTGTACTCTCCCATATGCTTAGTACAGTGCTCTGCACATAGTAAGCACTCAATAAAAACCATTGATTCAGTCAGTCGGTCATATTTTTTGAGCAGTCACTGTGTGCAGAGCACTATACTAAGCACTTGGGAAAGGATCATATAACAGTCTAAGCGCTAATTAAGCACTTAGTACAGTGCTTTGCACACATTAAGCACCCAATAAATACGATCTAATGAATGTAACACATTCCCTGCCCACAGTGAGTTTACGGTCTAGTCTACTGGTATAGATGATGATGGCATTTGTTAAGCGCTTACTATGTGCAAAGCACTGTTCTAAGCGCTGGGGGGATACAAGGTGATCAGGATGTCCCACGTGGGGCTCACAGTCTTCATCCCCATTTTACAGATGAGGTCACTGAGGCACAGAGAAGTGAAGTGACTTGCCCAAAGTCACACAGCTGACAAGTGGCAGAGGCAGGATTTGAACCCCTGACCTTTGACTCCCCAGCCCATGCTCTTTCTACTGAGCCACACTGCTTCTCTGATTGATTGATTGATTGATTGTGTCAATCGGATGGACTGGTTGACACAGAACGTGGTCTTTATAAAGTCCTTGAACACTTTTAAACATTGATAACTTTTGATGAATGAAAGAGACACACAAACAGAATATGAAAGAATTAAGTTTCAGTAAGACAGTGGACTCGTTGTTAAGGTCAGAACTCAGCTGTCTTTCTCCTCTAAGGTCACCATTTTTCTTCAGTCACAGGATCTGAAATAGCAATGGATAGTGAAAATGATGAATTATAAAGTCTAGAAATGGATAACGAGGTAATGCAAAGACACCATCATAGATGTTTCGTATGCAGTTTTCAGATTATTCCTGTCACGGTTATCAAAGGTTAGCAAAGTGTAAATGTTGGTGGGATATATTGTAATAAGGAATAAGGATGTTATACCTCCTGGGCACCAGAGGACCTGGTTCCAGTCCCAACTCCACCACTTGCCTGCTGTGTGACCTTGGACCAGTCCCTTACCTTCTCTATCCTTCAGTTTCCTCAACTGTAAAATGAGAGTTCAGTACCCATTTTCCCTCCTATTTAGACTGAGTCCATGTGTTCTCCCAAGAGCTTAGTACAGTGCCATGCACGTAGTAAGTGCTCAATAAATACAATTGATTGATGTGTGGGACAGATACTGTGGCCTACCTATCTTGTATCTACCCCAGTGCTTGATGCATAGCAAGTTATTTATCATTATTATTTATAACTATTATTATTTGTATCCCTCTCCTCCTTCATTTTAATCTATGTCCTACCTTCCAAATATTCCCCCTTCTGTCTAATAATAATAACAGTGGTATTTGTTATGCGCCTACTATGTGCCAAGCACTGTTCTAAGCACTAGGGAAGATACAGGATAATCAGGTTGGACAGAATCCGTGTCCCACACAGGGCACGCGGTCTAAGTAGGATGGAGAACGATCTCACATATTGTAATGAAAATCAGTATGGTGAAAATTTCCAAAATGAGAGATCTGAGAAGAGACGGAGAAAGCTTCCACCCAAGCAGCTTGATTTTAACTATTGGTCCTGAGAGTTAACGACCAGTACTGGTAGACTAAACGTTGCGCAGCCCCGAAGCAACCCAAGACGGAAATCTTGTTCAACACATTTTTTTTTTTTCAAGAAGAGAGATTGGGAGGAGCAATAGCAGCAATTTCCTCCATGGTAATTTAATTAGACCATGTTTTCACCCAAGGATTTCCCTTTCCTGGCTGTCGATTCTTGACAGATTGCTTATAAAATTGCATTATCCTCAAACAGTAATTTCTCTGCCCTCTTTAACACACACTCCATTAATGAGTTGCATGAAACAAGTGACTGCAGATAGGAGAGAAACAGGGGTTGTTACCAGGAGGCAGCATGAAAAACTGTCCTTTACCATTCAGCACACGTAGGCTTTTCAAATGAGCAACTAGGGAAAATTTCAATGCGTGTTCACATCTTGTTTCTACATTTCCTTGGACACTATATGAGTCCTGAAGCCTAGAAGAATGTCGTAAAGGTTTTCCTTGTGGGAAGGGAATGTGCCTAACTATTCCGTTACATCGTTATAACATTATATATTTCGTTACATCGTTTTATATTTCACTCACCCAAGCACTTAGTACAGTGCTCTGTACAAAGTAAGCGTTCAAAAAATACAATTGATTGATATTTCCCTCCAGTGGTTTTCCATGGCTTTGTCTGTAATATTGTTACTATCGTCATCATCATGACATTGTCTTTTTCTCTGTTCTGACTCCAACAAAAATGGATTTCTGTCAGTCAAATGAAAAGCAGCATGGCTTAGTGGGTCGAACATGAGCCTGGGAGTCAGAAGGACCTGGGTTCTAGTCCTGGCTCCGCCACCTGTCTGCTGTGTGACCTTGGGCAAGTCATTTCATTTCTCTGGGCCTCGGTTCCGTCATCTGCGAAAAGGGGATTACGGCTGTGAGCCTCATACGGAACATGGACTGTGTCCAACCTGATTGCCTTCTATCTCCCCAAGCACTTGGAACAGTGCCTGAAACATAGTAAGTGCTTAACAGATACCATAAAAAAGGACTTGGGTTCTAATCCCTGCTCCGGTCTACTGTGTGATTTGGGACAAGTCACTTCACTTCTCTGTGCCTCAATTACCTCATCTGTAAAATGGGGATTAAGACAGAGAGAGAGAGAAAAAGAGATGGAGAGTGAGATGAGGAGAAAGAAAGATAGCATGGGACACGCAGAGGCCTTTCTTTTTAAATGATATTTGTTAAGCACTTAACAATGAATAATAATAATAATAATGTTGGTATTTGTTAAGTGCTTACTATGTGCAGAGCACTGATCTAAACACTGGGGTAGATATAGGGTAATCAGGTTGTCCCACGTGAGGCTCACAGTTAATCCCGATTTTACATATGAAGTCACTGAGGCACCGAGAAGTGAAGTGACTTGCCCACAGTCGACACAGCTGACAAGTGGCAGAGCTGGGATTCGAACCCATGACCTCTGACTCTCAAGCCCGGGCTCTTGCCACTGAGCCACGCTGCTAGTACTAAGCACTGGGGTAGATACAAGATAATCAGGTTGGACGCATAGTCCCTGTCCCACATGGGGTTCACAGTCTGAATCGGTGGTAGGGGAAACACAGTGGCCTAGTGGATAGAGCATGAGCCTGGGAGTAAAAAGGACCTGGGTTCTAATCCTGGATCTGCCACTTGTCCGCTGTGGGATCTTGGGCAAGTCTCTTAACTTCTCTGGGCCTCGGTTACCTCATCTGTAAAATGGAGATTAAGACTGTGAGCCCCATGTGGGACAAGGACTGTGTCCAGCCCGATTAGCTTGTCAGTCAATCTTAGTAGTGTCCTGCACCCAGTAAGCTTGTGACAGACCCAGCACTGAATACAGTGCTTGGCACAGAGTAAGTGCTTAACAGATACCATTAAAAAAAAAAAAATCGATCAATGGTATTCATTAAGTGCTTACTATGTGCAGAGCACTGTACTAGGAATTCATGGCATTGGGTTGTTTCACACTAATAACCACGTAGATATTCTTTAAAGGAGAAGAAGGTGGTTACTCTCTGTGAAGTCCACATATCCCGGCAAAGGTTTCATAAGTACCAATTTTTAGGTTTCTTTCCATGAGAAGCAGCGTGGCTCAGTGGAAAGAGCCCGGGCTTGGGGGTCAGAGGTCATGGGTTCGAATCCCAGCTCTGCCCCTTGTCAGCCGTGGGACTGTGGGCAAGTCACTTCACTTCTCTGTGCCTCAGTTCCCTCATCTGTAAAATGGGGATTAAGACTGTGAGCCTCACGTGGGACAACCTGATTACTCTGTGTCTACCCCAGCGCTTAGAACTGTGCTCTGCACATAATAAGTGCTTAACAAATACTAACATTATTATCCACTTCTGCTCCGTTGGACATGGAGCCTGTGTTCTTCAAGTGAGCACTGAGCTTGCAGAGTTGATGATGATGATGGTATTTGCTAAGCGCTTACTATGTGCCAAGCACTGTTTTAAAAGTTCTTAATATGCACTGACTACCAGAGCCTTGAAATTTAAGAAGCTGTTGCTTGGGAACAGGCCCTTATTCCTACAAACTACACTTAATCTAAGCCAAAGGTCTGAGACTATAAGCTCTTCTAGACTGTTAACTCATTGTGGCCAGGGAATATGTCTGTTATATTGTAATATTTTACTCTCCCAAGCACTTAGTACAGTGCTCTGCAAACAGTAAGCGTAAGCGCTCAATAAATACAAATGATTGGTTGATTTCTTGTATATGTTGTGATGAAAATTGGCACATGATAATGTTGCTATTTGTTAAGCGCTTACTATGTGCAGAGCACTGTTCTAAGCGCTGGGGTAGACACAAGGGAATCAGGTTGTCCCACGTGGGGCTCACAGTCTTCATCCCCATTTTACAGATGAGGGAACTGAGGCACCGAGAAGTGAAGTGACTTGCCCACAGTCACACAGCTGACAAGTGGCAGAGCTGGGATTCGAACCCATGACCTCTGACCCCAAAGCCCGTACTCTTTCCACTGAGCCACGCTGCTTCTCTACTGAATGTACTGAGCATATTCACTTGGAAATAAAGGTATATTTCTAGAGAGTTGGCCACCCATATCCTTTGTCGGTTAGAGGCTCCTCAGAAGCAGAAATTGTGTCTGTTTATTCTGTTGTACTCTCCCAACCTCTTAGTACAGTGCTTTGCACATAGTAAGTGATCAGTGAATACTATTGATTGATTGATCGATTGATTGCTCGGCCCACGGGAGGCCCTCAGTGAATGATGGTTGGTTGACTGACTCAGGCAGAGGTCTGGAATCTCAATTCTTGGATTCAAGAAGCAGCACGGTCCAGCGGATAGAGCACGGGTCTGGGAGTCAAAGGACCTAGGTTCTAATCCTGGCTCGTCTACCTGCCTGCAGAGTGACCTTGGGCAGGTCACTTCACCGAGCCTCAGTTTCCTCAGCTGCAAAAGGGGGATCCAATAGCTGTTCTCCTCCCTAGTTAAGACTGTGAGCCCCATGTGGGACAGGAGCTGTGTCCAACTGATAAACCTGTATCTATCCCAGCGCTTAGAACAGTGTTTCTTCGCACAGAGCAGCTGCTTAATTAATTATTATTAGTAATTCCGAAGTCTACATCTGTGTGTCAATCGATCAATCAACTCTTGAGTGTCTCCTTTGTGCCGAGCACTCTTCTAAGCATTTGGGAGAGTACAAGAGAATTAGCGGACCCGTTCCCTGCCCTTAACTAGCTTACGGTATAGAGGGGGAGGCAGACATTAATGTAAATAAGTTATAATTTATAATCTAAAATTACATTCATAAGTGTTGCGGGGATGGGGCGAATATCAACTGCCCACGGTTCACAGTTCCAAGTACATAGACGAGGCAGAAGGAAGCATGAGCTCGGGGAACACTTATGCGATGTGCACTAGGAGGGGAGAAGGAGGAAGAGAGAGGATCCCCATCTGCTTAGGTGACCAGTGCTACCATCAATTTGGGCCTCAGTTTACTCACCTGAATAAAATGAGGAAGGTGACGTGGCCTTCTTGCAAATCCCACGGATATTGGGAGGATTAATTAGGTAATGCCTGCAAAGTATTTTAAGTTCCTCAGAGAATGAGGTGTTCCGTAAATAGGAGGTATTAGTACAGTGTTCTCCCTTCAGGACTTGGTAATTATTTCAACGCTTGAAACAAAATGAATAAATGTAATGACTTTGTTTTGACTGTACGAGGAAACGTCGAGAGGAATTGATATTTCCAATCGGATCATTTTTACTAAATAATTTGAGTCAACTTGGTCGACTTAAATTGAACATACTACCCATCGCTTTACTGATTTGGACTGGAGATGTAAAAATTAAATTCAGGATGATATTTTTCCTAAGAATCACGAGCAGCATTTCAGCTTGCTACAGTACGTTGGCTAAAACCTGCCGAGTAGTCTGACTCACTTTTTTTCTTTCAGTTTGAGTTGCTGAATTGATTCTGTTTTTTGGAAACCATTTCCCTGTTGCCACGGTGCTCTGATGCACTCCGTGTCTCAGACTAGAATGCCTTGGGGATAGAAACAGCGTTTCTCTCTCCCATGACTATGCAGTTGGAATAAAAAGACGGGACTATGGATCTTACTCACAGGGCGTTGGACCTACTGTTTCAGAATTAGCCTTGACAAATAGGAAGCTTGTTGTAGTTAGAAGATAACAAGTTTACGGAACATTTTTCTTATGTGTTTTCCTATCGTATCTAGACATCTACCACCGTTTCCTAGATCTACTTGGAGAAAGTTGTGCAATGCAGTAACATTGAAGGAATTCCTCTTAATCCCCAATTGACAGCTGGCTGTATGAAGGAAACTGCAACAGAGAGAAATCCGTGGTTAACCTTCTCTGTTTATTTTGAATTAAAGAGTGTATTTTAAATGGACTAAGCGGGGATTTTAGCATTTTAAAAGGAAGTTCATCCACCACTTCTTACGCCAAGAACTCCCACGTTGACTTCTTTAGCTCCCTTTTTTCATTTTTTCCTGTCCGCGGGATGTCTCTACCTGGATGTCCTGTCAACACCTCAAGGTCAATATATCCCCAGTTGATCTCATCTTATTTTCCAAACCTTCTCCTCCACAACTGACCACATCGCCAACCTATTCTCTGAAGCTGGTACCCTAGGCGTGATCCTCAACTCCTCCCTAGCTTTCAACCTCCATATTTTGTCCGTCATCAATCTTGTTGGTTTTTCCTCCATAGTGCTTCCGGGAGCTGCCTCCTCCTCTCCTTCCAATGACCTTCACACTGTTCCAGGCACTTATATCCTGATTGGCTAATAATTATAATAATAACTATGTATTCGTTAAGTGCTTACTTTACGCCAGGCACTGTACTAAGCGCTGGATTGGGTAAAAGTAAATCGGGTTGGACACAGTCCCTGTCCCCCGTGGGGCTCACAGTCTTAATCCCCATTGTACAGATGAGGGAACTGAGGCCCGGAGGAGTGAAGTGACTTGCCCACTTCTCAAGTGGCGGAGCTGGGATTAGAACCCAGGTCCTTCTGACTATCCTCTAGGCCACACTGCTTCTCTACTGCATTAGCCTATTTTTAAATGGTATCTGTCGAGCGCTTGCTATGTGCCAGGCACCGTGCTAAGCGCCGGGGAAGACGGAAGCTACTCAGGTTGGACACAGTCCATGGCCCGTTTGGGGCTCAGTGTTTTAAGCATCATTTTGCAGATGAGATAACTGAGGGTTAGCAAAGGAAGGAGCCATTTGGAGGAGGAGGAAGAGGAGGAGGAAGGGGAGAGGGAGAGGAAGGAGAGGTTGAGAAGGAGAAGAAAGAAGAGGAGGAGGAGGAAGAGGAGCAACCCCTCTTCCACTCCTCTTGCTTCCCTCCTTCCAGGCCGTGACTGTGGCCACCCCAGCAGGAAACGAGGCAGAAATGGTACTGTTCTACCCAGTTGGAGACAACTGGTCACATACATGTGCTTTATTTATTTATCTATTTAATTGTCATATCGTCTCCCCCTCTAGACTGTAAGCTAACGGTGGGCAGGGAATCTGTGCATTTATTGTTGTATTGCACTCTCCCTAGCACTTAGTTCAGTGCTCTGCACACAGTAAGTGCTCAATAAATATGACTGAACGAATGAAAGAGCCTGGCCTAGGAATCAGAAGACCTGGATTCTAGTCTCAGCTCTGCCACTTGTTTACTGTGTGGCCTTGGGCAAGTCACTTCACTTCTCTGGGCCTCACTTACCTCATCTGTAAAATGGAGTTTAAGACTAAGCCCCATGTGGGTTCTGGACGGTGTCCAACCTGATTATCTTGTATCTATCTTAGTGCTTATTATAGTGCCTGGCACGTAGGAAAAATTGCCCTCTTGATTGTAAGCTTGTTGTGGGGAGGGAACGGACTGTGTCCAACCCGATTAAAAACCCCAGTTGCTATTGTTGTATTGTACTCTCTCGAACTCATAGTAAGTGCTCTGCACATGAAAAGCTCTTAAGCCCTGTGTGGGCAGGGATTGTCCCTCTTTATTGCTGAATTGTACTTTCCAAGCACTTAGTACAGTGCTCTGCACACATAAAGTGCTCAATAAATACAATTAAATGAATGATTGATTGATGACCCGAGGGTTATCTTACATAGAGAGTATATAGAGAGACGTTGGGGGACATGTCAAACTGTCGCATTCATCTGTTCCCCTGAATCGCGTCGCAATCACCACTGCTTATTACTAATACATTCCCTACAGTACCAAAGCCCCTCTGTCAGCTGGTAAAATGTGAAGTATTTATTATGCATCAGGGGCCGTGCAACAAATTAACAGGGAAAAATATAGTGTTGAAGTGATAAAACTCCTCCAGTGTCCCCACCCTGACAACCAAAAGCATTCGAAAATGTGTGGCTAAGCTAGCTCCCTGGGTGCTCTGGGTAACATTCTCATATGTCCTCACAACATGACGCCGTTTGAGTCAGCTGGCAAAGCCGCCCAGCGAGACCAGCATTTAACTTCAGGGGAAATCCTCAGTCTATTTATTACTCAAGTGTTCACGCTAATTTTACAGTTTCTATTTTTGATTGGGTAACTCGGGATGCGTCATCGCGAAGTGTGAGGTGAGGATCTGGGCTTTATGGAGTTCCTTTTCACATTATCCCCTATTATTGCTGGGCTTCCACCTAAGTAATTAAAAACAGGAAACCGACTGTTCCTCCTCCCCTAAAGCTTGACGCTCAAATAAGGTGCTCTTCACTTCGGGCCCTATTGCAGTGACGCCTCCCCTCACCTACCCCCCCTCCCCTCCCCGGCTTCTGTAAAGAAGCTTTGGGAAATCTTCGGCATCTATTTCCTCTAGATTCATTCATTCGGTCGCGTTTATTAAGTGCTTATTGCGTGCAGAGCTTGGGAGAGTATGGTGTGACGACGAACGGACACATTCCCTGCCCACAACGAGCTTATAGTCTAGACTCTAAGCTCATTATGGTCGGGGAACCGTGTCTACTAATTCTGCTGAATCGTATTTTCCCAAACACTTAGTACAGAGCTCTGCACACAGTAAGCACCCAAAAATACCATAGATTGATTCATCTACTTTGGTTATTTAGACTTTGAAGCTTCGTGCTCTTGACTCTTTCACTGTTTATTTAATTGCAGATTCGTGTTTGGAGGGGCTTTTTGTGGTATTTGTTAAGTGCTTACTGTGTGGCCAACATGGTTCTAAATGCTGGGGTAGATAGATACAAGCTGATTAGGTTGGACGCAGTCCCTGCCTCACAGTGAAGTAGGAGGGAGAACAGCGACTTGCCTTGCCTTTTGCTTTGCGAACTCTTTAATGGCCAGATCAAACAGTGAATTCTCCTCTAATGTGGTGGGAGCCGCGCTTGGAAGGACCTCGTACTACGGAAAACCCACATGAGAGAACTCTTGCCTTGACCGCTTTGTCCGGTATTGCTCGGCGCTGCATCCATTCTTTCATTCAATAGTATTTATTGAGCGCTTACTCTGTGCAGAGCACTGTACTAAGCGCTTGGAATGGACAGATGGGTAACAGATAGAGACAGTCCCTGCCCTCTGACGGGCGCACGGTCTAATCGGGGGAGACGGACAGACGAGAACAATGGCAGACAGGCACATATTATGAGAAGGACACTCTCTCCTCCGTAACTGTCTATCCAAAGGGCGTAAGGAAAACCCGGATTAAGGCAGGACTGACTGTGGCACTTCCCATTTGTAATTTCTCTGGGTCATGGGGATGATTACCCGCTGGTTCCACAAGGCCACTGCCCACAGGGGAACTCCACGATGCCAGGGGGGGTCTCCCAATCGCCACCGTGCCCCCCTCGACAGTACCCCTCTCTTCTGCCATGCCTCTGACCCCATCCCCAAATAGCCCTGGGTGGATGGATTGTGCCTAGGAAATGGTGCACTCTCATGCTACGGGATGGGAAGGAGGGAGGAAGCTTTGGGCGGGGTAGGTCCTGACTTTGATCCCCAGACCGACAATAGAGTTTGAACTGGCCAGGCACCTCGTACTGGGCAGAGCACAGCGTGGACCCTCAAGCAGCATGGCTTAGAGAATAGAGCCCATTCATTCAATAGTCTTCACTGAGCGCTTACTATGCGCAGAGCACTGTACTAAGCGCTTGGAATGGACAATTCGGCCACAGATAGAGACAATCCCTGCCCATTGACGGGCTTACAGTCATGCCTGGGAGTCCACCACTTCTCTGCTGTGTGACCTTGGGCTAGCCACTTCTCTTCTCTGGGCCTCAGTTACCTCACCTGGGAAATGGAGATTAAGACTGTGAACCCCATGTGGGATGTGGACTGTGTCCAACCTGATTTGCTTGTATCTCCCCCAGCGCTTAGTAAAGTGCCTGGCACATAATGAGCGCTTAACAAGTACGATTTTTAAAAAACCAAGTTGTGAATCAACTTCCCAAGTTCACTGGCCCACTTTGTACCAGATCACTTCTCCCGAGATGTGACTTTTGTTCTTTATTGTGCTGGCACCTCTATTTTTTTTTTTTTTGCTGGAGATACTGGTTTTTCAAACTCTACTATTATTACTATTATTATCATTATTATTATTCTATTATTTTTGAATTTGTTATGCGCTTCTTGTGTATCAAGAACTGGCCTAAGCATCAGGTCAGACACACTCCCTGTCCCAAGTGGGGCTCACAGTCTAAGTAGGAAGGAGAACAGTTCTTGACTCCCCATTTTACAGATGAGGCACAGAGAAGCAAAGTGACTTGCACAAGGTCACACACAATAGGCAACTGGCAGAGCTGGGATTAGAACCCAAGTCCTCTGACTCCCAGGCTTATGATCTTTCCTCAAAGCCGTATTGGTCCCTTCGTGGGCAGAACCAGAAACGGGACCGATGTGTGGGTGTGAGTCCTTTTCTTTCTGTGCATTTCTGGGGTGAAAACACAAAGAACAGTGCACGGTCCCCACCCCTTTTGGGTCCTTTACATCTTCGGGCTGAACTCCAGAAACAGCGTGACCTAATGGAAAGAGCATAGGCCCGGAAGGCAGGGGACCTAGGTTCTAATTCCGGCTCTGCCAACTGTTCTGCCATTTGCTAGCTGGGTGACCTTGGGCAAGTCACTTAACTTTTCTGGGTCAGTTTCCTTGACTCTCAAGTGGGGAGGTAATACCTGTTTTCACTCCCACTTAAGACCGTGAGCCCACGAGGGACAGGGACTGTGTCCGACCTAATTGACTAATAATACTATTAATAAAAATTGTGGTATTTGTTAAGCACTGTGACCTAAGCACTTGGATGGATACAAGCAAATCAGGTTGGGCACAGTCCCGGTCCAATTTGGGGTTCACAGACTCAATCTCCATTTTACAGATGAGGTAACTGAGGCACAGAGAAGTAAGGTGACTTGGCCAAAGTCACATAGCAGACGTGGTGGAGCTGGGATTGGAACCCACGACCTTCCGACTCCTAGGCCCGTACTCTATCCACTATGGCACGCTGCTTCTCCAGGACTACCCCAGAGCTGAGAACAGTGTGTGACACATATGAAGCACTTCAATACCATAAAACAAACAATCGTCATTGGTATTTATTGAGCGCTTACGGTGTGCAGAGCACTGTAGTAAGCGCTTGGGGGAACACAGTACGGCCGAGTTGGCGGACACATTCCCGACCCACAGCGAGGTTATAGGGGGAGGCAGACACCTGTAGTAATAAAGAATTTATAATATGTAATTTAGAGTTATGTACGTCAGAAGCTCTACTTGGCTTCTCGACTAGGACACTCCATGACTCCACCTCTGGGCGGTGCGGCTCACCGATTCCGCCTGCTCCGGGAGAGCCGCGGCATTAAACGTGCCCGCCTCGGCGTCTGACATCCCGGGTCGGTGTGCCGTCAGCGCGACGAGTCCGCCCAGCGAAACCCCACATCGGCCGGGCGTCATCAAGCTGCGGCCTTTCTCACTGGGGTATCTCTGGAAACTCCGTGAGTCAAGGCCTGGCAAAGAGGGACACGCTTTTTTTGTTTGTTTGTTCGACTACTGGCAGGATTCCCGGCTGGAGGCTGCTAGGCGACGGTGCGAGAGCACCTTCTAACATTATAAGGCACGGTTGGTCTGGAGGGAAGGCTTTATTGGGAAATCTCATCAGATGTGATGCGTAATTTGCAGCCTTTCCAGGAACTCTTTTCGTTTCCTCCGTCAGCCCTATTTGGGCACTTACCGTGTGCGGAGCACTGTACAAAGCACTTGGATATTTAAGTGCTTAGTACGTGCCAGGCACTGTTCTAAACTCTGGGGTAGATTCAATGTAATCAGGTTGGACTCAGTCCATGTCCCACACGGGGCTCAGAGTATTACTCCCCATCTGACAGATGAGGGAACTGAGGCCCAGAGACGTGAAGGGATTTGCCCCAAGTCACCCGGTGGAGAGGCGGCGCAGTCGGGATTAGAACCCAGGCCCTTCCAGATCCGCGCTCTAACCGGTAGGCCACGCTGCTTCTCTTGGCTCTCGGCTCAGCCAGCCACGGACCCCTTGAGGTCGGGGTTCCCCCCGCCAACCCACTGGGTCGCACTCCCTAGGCGTGTGAACTAACAGGCAGTGGCAGGTGCACCAGTGGGATGCCGTGGCCAAGGGAGAAAGGCTGCCAAGCTGCACTGGCATGACACTCAGCTCCACCGTCAGACTGATCCTGATCTTTTAAGACAGATGAGAAAGGGAGGATGCCCAGAGTTTTAATTATTCCCCCGTGGGGGACTCGCTTCTATTACACCAGACGCCAGAGGTAGGTTTCGGGAATATTCTGACATGTTCTTGGCTTCCGTCTCCGCTCTGTATCCTTTGCGTCTCCGAAATCCGTTGCTTGAAGCTCACCGTGGGGCTTAAACGCATTCCCGGCCACACCGTTGCTGCGGCCTTGGTGCGTTCAGGTGGGCTGTTTATAATGATAGCTGAACTAAATGAATCTCTTAGATTCGGAAAATGCAGCCAGGCAACAAGGGAGAGCCGGTATCGAATCCACATTTTACAGATGAGGAAACAGAGGCCCAGAGCGGTTCCGTGACTTGCCAAGGTCACACAGCAGGCGGATGGTAGAGCCGGGAATAGAACGCGGGTTTCCTGACTCCCAGTCCTGTGCTCTATCCAAATCAGTGGCTCTCGACACTCAATCGATCCATCAAACCGTCAATGGTATTTATTGAGCTCTTACTGTGTGCGCAGAGCACTGTCCTAAGCGCTTGGGAGAGCACAATAAAATAGAATTGGTAGGCACGTTCCCCGCCCACGGTGAGCCTCCATTTCGGAGGCCCTGTGTGTCCAGCATGGCGTAGGGAGGGAAGCAGCGTGACATGATGGAAAGAGCAAGGGCATCTTGCCACCTACATCCGGTGGGCCGGTATTCACGAGGGCCATCTGAGGATACCCGACCGACCGGAAACCTCTGCTCCCCAGAGTTTCTGCTGTGCAACAGGGTCCGGGAGGGAGGGCCTGGGAGGGCGGTGGAGCAGAAACCCGGCTGAGGCCGGGGGCGGTCAGACTCCGAGAGGGCGGGAAACCAGGAGAGCGGGGAGAGCCAGGAAAGCCGGGCAGAAGGAGAGGAGGGCCGGCCATACCCAGGCAATCTCTGCCCTGGCATTATCAAAGTTTTCCCCTATAACTTGCCACCGCTGGTCGTACCTATGCCCATCCAGCACACAGGGCCTCCTGACAGAGGGCCCAGGGGGGAAGAATCCCCACAATCCTGGGCAGCTTGGGGAACTCCGGGGGAACCGGGTGAGCTCAAAACAGTGCTTGGCACATAGTAAGCGCTTAACAAATACAATAATCATTATTAATTATTATTCAGAGGTCCCATCCCAACTATAGGAGACTCCGGGAAGCCCTGGCCCTGGGCTGGGCTGGGACCATGGAGGGGTCAGAGGGCTGTTCCATCAGATCAACTTCAGCCACCTGGGAAGGCCAGATTCCTGCGGGCAGCTGAGCTTGCCACAAGCCCTCTGAGGCCTCCCCAAATCCCCGGCGTGGCCCAGATGCCTACCCTGCCACTCGGCTCAGGGCTGCTCCCCCAGGAATCAATCAGTCAAGCAAGCAAGCATTCATTGAGCACTTACTGTAGGGCATTCATTCATTCAATCCTATTTATTGAGCGCTTACTGTGTGCGGACCACCGAACTAAACACTTGGGAGAGTACAGTACAACAATAAACCGACAGATTCCCCTCTCACAACGAGCTGACGGTCTACGGTAATAAGCACTGAGACTCCCCCTCTAGACTATAAACTCGTCATGGGCAGGGAACATGTCCACTAATTCTGTTGTGCTCTCCCAAGCAGTTAGTACAGTGCTCTGCACACAGTAGGCGCTCAATAAATACCATCGATTGGGAGAGTATATCATGACAGAGTTGGTAGACGCATTCCCTGCCCACAAGGAGCTTCCAGTCTGGAGGGAGGAGCTTATCCTCAGCGCCTCTTTCACCGGAGATTCGGTGAGAGAGGCAGGAAGGAGGCTGCTCGGGGCAGTGAGTCAGAGAGGGAACGGCGGAAGGGGTCAGTCGGGCTTAACACGATGATTTCTCCCTCTCCCACGGTGGAAAGTGAAATGTCCCATCCTGGTCTGCGTCGGGACCCAGGCCTGATGGCCACTCGTTTGGGCTTCATGACTTTTTCCATTGGTTTCACCGCTAAGGAGAGCTGTATAAACCAGAGCCTTTACTGACGAATGCTGTGAAATATTAACAACCCCCAGTGTGTGCACAGGAGTTCTTTGACCGGGTTCCTTCTGCTTCCACCACACCAAGGCAGCCTTTTGCCCTCGGTTGAAACCAGGAGAGTCCTGCTTAGGTCTGCAGTCTTCTGACCGGGCTAGGAAACTGACGTAATAAAGTTGATAGGCAGTCATTCGTATTTATTGAGCGCTTTCGTGTGCAGAGCATCCAACTAAACACTTGGGAGAGTACGATATCACAATAAATAGACCCGTTCCCTGTTTCTCCGATGAGCTTACAGTCTAGTGGGGGAGGTGGACATTAAAATAAATAGATTACAGATAAGTACATAACTACAGATATGTTGACTGTCTTCAGCTGTAGTGCAGGGATGTAGAGCGGAGGGCCGTGATGAAAGATGAAGTCGGTACCTCGTCCTTCCTAACAGTGTGATGAAGGATCCGACTCCCAGTAACTGAACTGCGATCCCATAAACCAGGATGAAGAGCCTTTCCCGTGTTGGTGTATCCAGTCGAACAGAATTGGTCACTTCTGGAATGAAAGCGACGTATAAAAGTATTCTGCCCGGTGATTCAATATACCGGTGATTATCCCCGTCCCCAGCTGGAAAAGCTGATTCCTTTTCCAAATAAGAGAACTAGACAGTGAATGAGACGGTTTCTGTCGGAATAATGAAGTCTATATAAACTGCAGCCCCTCACGCTTATCTGTTGTTAGCCGCTAAGAGCAAAATATTTCCAGCTCACTATGTGGGAGGCCGGGGGAGGAAATTCCTCTGAGTGAAGGTTATTGAAAACCCTCACGGCTCCTCCTTTTCATTTTGTTTAACAGCTAAGGATGACAAACAGAAGCTCAGAGCTCAATCAAAACATTTTAGTGCTCTCATTTGAGGACCTCAAGGACTTGAATACAGTAATTTATTCTCCCAACACTCCTATGAGTAACGTGATCGGTTTCAGCATTCTCGCTTTACAGATGGATCCCCGGTGACCCAAGAGAAGTCCAGGGACTGGACCGAGACTAAGCAGTGGATCTGTAGTAACTGGAGACGACTCGGGGAGGCCACTCGGGTCTTCACTTACCCGGGGACTCCTCGTTCGGCCAGGGACTCGTCCTCCTAGTCCTGAGCCCGCTGGTCCACCAAAGGGCGACTAGGTGAGAACGTTCTCTCTCGGACCGGGCAGCTTGGGCATTTTTATAGGCAACTGTGAAAACGCCAGTGATCCGGTTCCAAAGCTGCAGTAAAACCGTAATAATAGTGAGCCAAACTGTAATGAATAGTTCTTCCCAGACACATCCCGTGGACACTGAGCCTCCGACTGGGGGGGTGAGGAAACCCGGGTCTGCGAGTAGTGATTGTTGGACCGTCTGAGTGTGTTCTGCAGCCGAGCACTCCGAGGGGGTTTCAGACAGAGGTTAGAGACTGGCCTGAAGGAGAAGTAGAGATCCATGCGGAGGGAGCCAATAACAGATGGATTTTTAACTTGAGCTGCATTTAGTCTGTTGAGCTTTACCGGGCGGAACGAGGCTGGTTTTGACATTTCCCTCCGTCCCCTCCCCCAAGCTGCCCGATGCCTAGTCTGGCTGAAATGGGAGTAGAAACCATGGAGGTCAGGCATGGTTTTCTATGGAGGAAATGGAAATTCTGACTCTCCGGTAGGTTAGCCATGGCTGCTTCGTCCACTTACAATATCTCTTCAATCATCCTAAAATAAGACCTCCATTTGGAATAGATATAAGCCGTACAGAATCTAATCATTCACCTGCCTGATTTAAAATAATGATTCTGGTATCTGTGAAGCGCTTACTATGGGCCGAGTACCGGTCTAAGCGCTGGGCTAGATACAGGATAATCAGGTCAGAGATGGTCTGTGTCTCACGTGAAGATCACAGTCTAAAGGGGAGGGAGAACGGGTATTGAATCCCCATTTTTCAGATGAGGAAACCGAGGCCCAGAGACAGTCAGCGACTGGCCCAAAGCCACACAGCCGGCAAGTGGCAGAGACGGGATTAGGATCCAGGAGCTCCGACTCCCACTCCCCAACTAGGCCCCGGAATTGTTTTGTTTCTATCGTAAAAAGGAAATAATTTTTTTCCTCAGCAAGTGAGAACGTAATTCAGCCTTGTAGGAATGTATTCTTTTAAATCCCCTTACTCAGCCTTTTAAAATATGCAAAATCTTCCCTGACCAATGCCACGTTGAAAAAGCCCCTCTTGCTGACGCTGGGGTCTGAGGAAATTATTCTGTGCTACTGCTACCGGTCATGGTTAATATCCTTGCTGCCCAGTGTCTTTTTATCGCTGCCTAATTTCGCTTTGATCTTGTGCCCGGTTGGCCCATATACATGGTGTGGTTGAGTGTGACTGATCGCACAACACTTGGGACCATTTCCTCCAACCGGCTTGGCTTGTACCTGGGAACTTGTCCCGCAATAGCACTCTAGTTTTCCAGAAGATGTAGTGTCATACTGGAATACGTTGTGGTTTTGTAATGCAGGTAGGCAAGGAACTACATGAAGGTATTCGTTTGACTTTGTCAGTTTAGTGAATTGCTTGCATGATTTCCAGGCTCCTCTTTTTTCCTCTGAAGCATCTTTACATTTCCAACTTACTTAGCCTTTTCAGCTCAATAGGAGATTAAAGTGACCCTGGAAAATGTATTATTTTATCCTAACCCTAAAACAGGAAAAAAAAAAAAAAGAAGAGAAGCATGGATAGAGCAGGGGCCTGGGAGTCAAAAGGACCTGGGTTCTAATTCTGGTTATGCCATGCCTTTGCTGTGTGACCTTGGACGAGTCACTTAACTTCTCTGTGCCTCAGCTACCTCATCTGTAAAATGGGGATGAAGACTTTGAGTCTCCGAGCCCGTCATTGGGCCGGGATTGTCTCTATCTGTTGCCGGATTGTACATTCCAAGCGCTTAGTGCAGTGCTCTGCACAGAGTAAGCGCTCAATAAATACCACTGAATGAATGAATGTGGGATATAGACCGTGCCAGCCTGATTATCTCGTATCTATCCCAGTGCTTAGAGCAAGCAGTGGCTGGCACGTTGAAAGTGCTGAACAAATACCATTTTTCTTTCAAAAAAAGAACAGGAGTCACTGATTCCCCTATTTTGCAGAGTGAGGCCGATTGCGTTGCCTTACAAAGCTAATTTCTTTGGCATATAGTTGTTTGGCATCTCTGTCCTCTCCTTCCGACTTACATCCCTACCCCCCAGGTTGGGGGAAAGAGGGGTGGGGAAGTGGATGGAGAGGGAGGGCCTTCCCAGGCTCAAGGAGTGTTACTGGCTAGGACAGGGAGTATGAAATGGCCAGATGCAACTTTCTCAAGGCCCCTCGAAGTCATTCCACCACCTCTCGTCTACCCTCCCCGCGAGAACAGTGGATGCGGAGCAAAAGTAGATGGTGAGGAAAAAGCAGCAAACATCTTCCATTACTGACTGTGGAATTTAAGTGCTGTGGGTCAAGCACTGTACTAAGCGCTGGGGTAGATAAAACACAATCAGGATGGACACAGTCCCCGTCCCACATGGGGCTCACAGTCTAAGAGGTAGGGAGAACAGGATTTAATCCCCATTTTACAGATGAGGAAACGGAGGCACAGAGTAGTTAAGCAGCTTACCCGGGGCCACACAGCAGACAAGCAGCAGCGCTGGGATTAGAACCCAGGTTCGTGCTCTTTCCACTAAACCGCGCAGCTTCTCGGCATTCGGTACATTCTGAATCCGGTTCAGTCCCAAAGCAGCACCTTTTTGAACGTGCCCATCACCGGGACCTAGAGTCTTATTTTGCCTTGTTACGTTAGTTTCAAAGAGAGTTCCTTCCCAAGACCTATAGGGGTTGAGAGAAGCAAGAATCTGACCTGGGGGGTGCGTTTGGGTGTGTGGGGGGGGTGTGTGCGCGCAGAAGGCGAGTGGGGAAACCCAGAGTAGGCTGAGATGGTCATGGAAACCAGATTTGACAAGCTCTGCATACCTGTTTGGTGGCAATGTCAGCCTGGGTGGTTGGCCCAACCCCCTCACCCTACCCAGTCCCCAGCCAACCCCTCCCCCTTTCCAGGCAGCCAACCCTGCTGCTCCCTCCACTCTGCCTCTCCCCCTCTTATCGTTTGATCCGAAGCATCACCTCATTTTGTTCCCCTCCCTCCACGTTAGCTCTTCTGGTGGGTGAAACAAAGGAAAAATGTTACTGTAGTCTCCCTTTGTCAGCAGCTTGGAGATCCTATTACTTTTTCCTTTTGTGATGGGGAGTTTACAGGGCTGCAGAGGTGTGGGCGGGGGGGAAGAGTGGAGAAAAGGAGAGACCATAGTGTGAAAACAGTTGAGAAGCATTTCTGCAAAGAAGAAATCCTGAAAAATGCGGGGCCGTGTGTAAAAGCCCGTCCCTGCTTAGTTGAACACCACCAGGAAATGTGGTAACTTGGCTAGCAAAGGCTTTATGGTTGGTGATAAAATGTAATGATTGACTTCAGCCGATAAAAGCCTGGATTTTCTCATTAGTGGATCTGATTGAAAAAGCTGAACCGATACATTGCGTGATCCTATATTTTCCGGCATGCGAGGGGAGTTCTGTTCCCTTCCTTGAAACTATACCTAGGTGTTGAAGAGGATGATAGGTTGTGCTGTCCTTGGTTTTGGGGGAGCCTGCTTCTTTCAGACTAGGGGATGGGTTAAGAAGGGCTTCGGTGGTCTGCCTGTATAAATGGTCAAATATCTGCCCAGTACAATCCAAATTAGGGCTCTGCGCTTCCCGGCGGTGTTTCTCAGAGGATACACAGGTACGCTTTTGCCTGTCCCCACAATTTGTTCTCAGTCTATCGTCTTTGACGGTCGGACGGGCCTGCGAGTCCCCTCGTTGCTGAAGAGAATACTATTGCCACATAGACTCAACTCCTTTTGCTGCAATTAAGGTTTCAGGGAGATTTCCACCCTCCAGGAAATTCGTGGGTACAAAAGAAAGGCTGAACGAAGATAGAGTATTTATGTTTAGAGCCCCAAATCCTTTGTTTTGAGGTCCCTCTCCAACGGAGCAGATCTATTAACTGAGTCCTGATTTGCTGCAGCCCCCTCCTCCGTTCTCCCTCTGCCCCAGCTTTAATCAATTTTCTTGCCACTCTTTCCCCGTGTAGCTCTACAGATGTGTCTGCTTATTCACAACTCCTTTGGCATCCAGGGGAGAAAGCAGAGGAAGCCAATGATTTCCTATCAAATTAGCACGAGGGCCCCACCCGTCATTCTTTCACTCGGGTGACATCACGCATAACTTTTTGGTCTTCCTCTGTCCAGTGTGGGCACTGTGTGAGGGCCTTTAGGGGGGCAGCTGCAGAGAGGTCAGTGTCTGATTGCCCCACGAATAGAAGTCACAAAGGAGGAGTCAAACTTAGCAGTCGTGGCCGTTCTTTCTGTGTCTTCATATCCATAGAGACTCCAGAAGCTACAAGCCGGTGCCTCCGTTTTTAGACTCGGGACCCACCCGAAATCACTAGATCTTCCTCTCCCTCTTCATTGGGCCTGATTCTCTCCCCTGCCTTTCCCACAGAGGTTTGGGCAGTATTGCCAGTCCGGAGCAAAACTTGTGCTCCATTCAGGAAATTTGGGGAAAGGCGGGGTGCCAGGCCCGGGCAGCTGAGAAGGAAGGCCAGTTGGCACACGGAGTTTCCGGTTCCCTCTCTCAATCCCCTAGAACCGGTGACGTACACCGTGGAGGCTGAAGGTTGAAACTCCCAGCTATGAGTAAGTACAAAGAGCCGTGGGAGCGTGTGGCGGTGACAGCTGAGGTCATTGAGAGCTGCCAAGACTTCCAGTTGCTATTTGCAAACGAGACGGATCAGTCTGAAGAATGATGACTGTGAACCGAAAAAAGGGCTGCCGAATGGAGGCTCTGTTCCCCTCCTAGCAGCCGGAAGACTGATGCAAGGGTCCAGCAGGGCTCTTGGAGTGTGAGGGATAAGTACTGCAAAGGGAGGAGCCAGTGGAAGGCATAAGGGTGCTGGGGAGACCCAGAAACATTTGTAAATAAACACTCCCTTGCCTTGTCACTGCCTCTTTGTCCTCCATCAATCAGTGAGCCGTAGGAAAGGAATTCGGAGCTCAAATCGAAGATCGGGGTTCTGGATAACTTCACCAACTGGATGACTTGCTTAGGGAACCAGAGTGGTTTTTAAGGTTTTTTGTTTCGTTTTTATAGTATCCGTTAAGCACTTACTACGTGCCGGACACCAAACTAAGCGCTGGGGCGGATGCAAGCTCATTAGCCCCCATTGGGCTCACGGTCTTAATCCCCATTTTTATAGGTGAGGCCACTGAGACACAGGGAAGTGAAGTGACTTGCCTGAGGTCTCACAGCAGGCAAGTGGTGGAGCACGGATTACAACTCAGATCCTTTTGACTTCCGGGCCCATCCTCTCTCTACTAGGCCGTGCGGCTTCTCGGTGTTCGGGTTAATAATAGAAACTTTAATAATGTTCCTTACGTAACCTCTTTCTTTTACCTGAGAAATTCATAGTGCTTCCCTAAGCGATAGTTACTCCTGAGAATCCACCGGAGAAGAAGCTTCTAAGCTTTATTAGATGGGGGCAGGGATCCTGGGCAGCGATTCTGGGCATTAAGAAAGAACCTAATAGTTTCTGGAGCGAGGTTCGGGAGCGATTACGGAGTCGAAACAGACGTGACAGCCGGGGATGGAAATGTTGAGTCGGTTTGGAAATCGAATCCTCAGAAAATAATATTGGTATTTGTTAAGCGCTTACTATGTGCAGAGCACTGGTCTGAGCGCTGGGGAAGATACAGGGTAATCAGGTCGTCCCACGTGAGGCTCACAGTTAATCCCCATTTTACAGATGAGGTAACTGAGGCACAGAGAAGTGAAGTGACTTGCCCACGGTCATACAGCTGACAAGTGGCAGAGCCGGGAGTCGAACCCAGGACCTCTGACTCCGAAGCCCAGGCTCTTTCCACTGAGCCACGCTGCTTCTCTTGAAAAGCAACGTGGCCCCGTGGAAAGAGCACAGGCCTTGGAGTCCGAGAACCTGAGTGTAAATTTCGGGTCCACAACTTGCCTGCTGTACGACCTTGGGCAAGTCACTTAAATTCTCTATATCTCAATTCCGTCATCCGTAAAATGGGGGTTTCGAGTCCTGTTCTCCCTCCTACTGAGACTGAGCCCCTTGTGGGACAGGGATGGTGATTATCTCGGGTTTATGGAAGTGCTTGGTACACAGTAAGCACTTAATGAACACCATAATCATCATCACTCATCAGAAAATAAAGCACACTCTTCTCCTCTGTGGGATAAATGGTCTGTGACCCCAAATGCCCTTTAGATAACAAGAAGAGTGTTGTTCTAAAAATGTGCCCCACTCAACTAGTGTGGCAGAGAGACAGGGAGGGATAAATGTTAAGGAGGGAAGATGTGGGGAAGTTTATTGATACTTATCACTAGCACAAACTAGGACACATCTATTTCAAGAAAGAAAACAAGAGCATAGAAGAATGTGGATGTTTAAAGTAGAAATCTGCCAGGGTGGCGGGGGTGTGGCTCAGAAAGAAGGAGGGAGAGGAGGGCGTCTCTTTTTACAGCCTGCATGTTGTAAAAATCTCAAATGATTATCTGGGCTTGGACTTTTTATTACTCTGTGCTTAGATAACATCTACATAAATGTGTGGGTTTGCATTCCTTTCATTTTTAGACTGCAGGAGACAATAAAAAAACAAAATGGTGTTTGCTCACAACCACCGGAGAATACCAGAAGGTTCCCAGCCAGCTAAGGTCTTTCCCCACAGTGGCAGTCTTGGGCATGCTTTTAGATTCATAGATTGCAAGCTCCTTGGAGGCAGGGATCATGTCTACGAATTATTTTGTACTGTACTCGCCCCAAGTGCTCAGTGCAGTGAAGAGCAGCTTGCCATAGTGGAAAGAGCACAGGCCTGGGAGCCAGAAGGACCTGGGTTCTAATTCTAGCTCCACCATTTGCCTGCTCTGTGACCGTGGGCAAGTCATTTAGCTTCCATTTGCCTCAGTTTCCTCAAGGGGATTCAACACCTGTTCTCCCTCCTACGTCGATTGGGAGCCCCATGTGGGAAAAGGGACAGTGTCCAACCTGACTAATTTGTATCTGCCCCAGTGCTAAAACAGTGCTTGACACATAGTAAGCACTTAAATATAATAATAATGATAATGCAGTGCTCTGTGTATAGTATGTGCTCAATAAAGATTACTGATTGATCTGACACTAGGGGCAGGAATTGCTGGAAAAATAAGCCCTGCTCTTTAGAAGTAAAGAGCTTTCCACCAGGTGAAACAGCACCTGATCTGTGGATGAAGTAATAGGAGAAACATCTCCACATTCTTTAAGGGAAAATACCTATCGGAAAACCCGGTCTTCTCCATGTTAATACATCACTAAGGAAAGATGGGATTGTTTTAAAGTTGAAACAAAGCTCCCTTGTTTTTCCACATCTCTTCCTGAGAAGAGTCTATAGTGTCTCTGGCTTAATTAAGAAAACAACTGCTGGGCCCTTTCAGTAGTATCAATCAATCAGTGGTCTTGATTGAGTGCTTACTGTATACAGGGCAGCACACTAAGGGCTTGGGAGAGGGGGTGCAATTCAACGGAGTTGATAGACTCATTCCCTGCCCACCAGGAATTTACAGTCTAGAAAGGGAGACAGACATTCAAATAAACTATGGATATGTACATAAGGGCTGTGGGACTACTCTTAAGTGTGATAGGTGATGTAGGAGAGAGTAGGGGAAATGAGGGTTTAGTCACCCAAGACCTCTTGGAGGAGATGTGATTTTAATGAGGCTTTGAAGGTGGGGAGAGTGGTGATCTCAGATATGAAGGGGGAGGAAGTTCCAGACAAAGGGAGGACATGGGCAAGGGGTCGACTGAAAGGTAGCGGTACAGTGAACATAATTCAATTGTATTTTTTGAGCACTGACTGTGTGCAGAGCACTGTACTAAGTAAGCACTTGGGGCTGGGGGGGGTACAATATAACAATAAACAGTCACAATTTCCACCCACAACAAGCTTACAGTCAAGAGTAGTAGTTTGGCACTGAAGGAGCAAAGGAGACTGAGCTGTAGTAGGAAATCAGCCCAGGAATTTAGGAGAGGGCAAACTGACTGCTTTAAAGCCAATGACAAGGAGTTTCTGTTTGATATGGAGGTGGAGGGGCAAGGACTAGATGTTTTGGAGTGGGAGACCTAAAATGAATTTTTTTTTTAGAGAAAAATGATCCAGACAGCAGAGTGAAATATGGACTGGAGAAGGGAGAGACAGGAGATAGGGAGGTCAGCAAAGAGGCTGAAATGGTAAGTGCTTGGATCAGCATGGTGCTAGTTTGGGTGGAGAGGGAAAGGATTCATTCTAAAAAATAAATGATGGCATTTGTTAAGGGCTTACTCTGTGCAAAACACTATTCTAAGCACCGGAGAGGATACAAGGCGATCAGGTTATCCCACATGGGGCTCACAGTCTTAATCCCCATTTTACAGATGAGGTAAACTGAGGCACAGAGAAGTTGTGACTTGCCCAAAGTCACACAGCTGACAAAAATAAATAAAAATGTTGGTATTTGTTAAGCGCTTACTATGTGCAGAGCACTGTTCTAAGCGCTGGGGTAAACACGGGAAGCAGGTTGTCCCACGTGGGGCTCACAGTCTTAATCCCCATTTTTTACAGATGAGGGAACTGAGGCACAGAGAAGTTAAGTGACTTGCCCACAGTCACACAGCTGACAAGTGGCAGAGCTGGGATTCGAACTCATGAGCCCTGGCTCCAAAGCCCGTGCTCTTTCCACTGCGCCACGCTGCTTCTCAAGCGGCTGGGCCGGGATTTGAACCCATGACTTCCGACTCCCAAGCCCGTGCACTTTCCACTGAGCCCCGCTGCTCCTCTAAAGACGTCGTGAAGGTAGAATGGACAGGATTTGGTGAAAGATTGAATATGTGGTTGGCAGAGAGATGAGTAGAGATTAAAATGCCAAGGTTATTGATTTGTTGGGAAGGAGAGTGGTGTTGCCTACAGTGATGGGAATGATGGTGGTGGTGGTGGTCGGGTTGGCGGGGGAGGGCAGGTTTGAGATGTCAGCAGGATATCCAAGTAGAGATGTCCTGAAGGTAATAGGAAATGCAAGACTGCACATTTGGAAATCATCCACCTAGAGACGGTAGTTGAAGCCGTGGGAGCGAATGAGTTCTCCAAGGGAGTGGATGTATAATAATGTAATAATGTTGGTATTTGTTAAGAGCTTACTATGTGCAGAGCACTGTTCTAAGCGCTGGGCTGGATACAAGGTAATCAGGGTGTCCCTTGTGAGGCTCACAGTCTTCATCCCCATTTTACAGCTGAGGTCACTGAGGCACAAAGAAGTGAAGTGACTTGCCCACAGTCACACAGCTAAGTGGCAGAGCTGGCATTCGAACCCATGACCTCTGACTCCCAAGCCCATGCTCTTTCCACTGAGCCACGCTGCTTCTCTAAGGTGTAGGTGGAGACCAGAAGGGGAGCCAGAACCGAGCCTTGAGGGACCCCCACGATTAGAGGGTGAGAAGCAGAGGAGGAGCCAGTGGAAGAGACTGAGAATGAGCAGTCAGAAAGATAGGAGTAGAATCAAGAGAGGACTGTCAGTTTAGCCTGGTAATACTCTTTTTTTGTTTGATTTGGTTTGGTTTTTTAATGGTATTGAAGCGCTTACCATGTACCAGGCACTGTCCTAAGCACTGGAGTTAGATGTAAGCTAATTGGGCTGGACAGTCTTAATCCCTATTTCACAGAGGAGGTAACTGAGGCACAGAGCTATTAAGTGACTTACCCAAGGTCACGCAGCAGACAAATGGCACAGCTGTGATTGGAACCCAGGTCCTTCAGCAGATTTGCTTTTAAAGTTAGTACTCAAGTAAATCCTTGATATGAAGTGCTGCAACTCTGCCAGGACATTGTTGTTGTTACTTCCTAAAAATAGAATTGAGAAATGGTATCTCCTCTTTTTGCTTTAAGCAGCCTCCTGCTTAGGTTCCTGGAGAAGATTATGACAATGTGCTTTCCCTTATCTCTCTGCTAGCAGCCCCATCCGTGATCCAGGCCATCCGATTCCATATATTTCATCCCGATCCTGGTATGTCCCAAGTGGTTTAGACAACACTGGTGCAAGCTGCCTCCCCCTCCCCCAACTCCCAATTTCCCCACCTCACATTACATTCCCTCATTTTTTAGGGGCAGGCGTGTTCCACGCCTGTCCCCGAGACACGGGTACACGTGGGCAACCGTCAGAGATTCCACATGCTTGGCCCGGTGCCGGACCCACGGACACGGCACCCTTTATCTGAGATCAGTACAGCCCCGGATATGGGAACCGGAAGACTTTAAATCTCTCTTTTCCCAGCTTCGGTTGTCTGATTCTCCAGTCGTGGCCCCTGCTAGCTTTGGAAATCGTTTTTCTTCTTAATTGTCGGGGTTAGCCTTTTGCAACATTGCCTTGCCTTTTTAAATTAAATGAAAATACATCATTTCAAACATTTCGAGTCACTGGTAGGCTTGATAGGATATAAAACCATTTGGTGTGCCTCCCCCTTCTCCTTCTCCCCATCTTCAGGTTCTTAGTTGATAAAAGCGATCAGACATTTCTACAGCGGAGAAGAATCTTGAGGCAATTAATTAACCCAGCCTACTGTTGTCACAGAGCTGTGTCCTCAGTGGGATAAAAATAGTATTAAAAAAACCCAGCCAGACTCCTCTCCACCAGCCAATACCAGCCAGCTAAAACTCATTCATTAGCACCCTTCCCCATCCCCGCTCCAAACATTCTGGATCTGGTAACAATGCACTCGAGCTGACACCACGTAACAGCCGACCAATTTGGGCATCTCGGACCATTTCGGCTAGTTAACGCCGTAGAGGGCAGAAAGGAAAGAATAAAACCAAACTGAATTATAAGAGGGAGCATAGAGAAGAGGTAATCAGGGGAGAGATTGCTGCACGCGACCAAGTTTGACTCTCTAGGCTGAAATGACGCCAGGTGATCGGTAATGATCTCAGTGATTCAGGTGGCCAGGTTTCCCAGAGGGGCGTTTCAGAGGTTTAAAACGCCGCGCATCCATACCGTTCTACAAAACCCTGAAAAAGGAGTTGGATGGGAACACTGAGGCTTTGAGGGCTAAGGTAATTCGCTCAAGGTCACGGGCGGTGTAGAGAAAAGCCGAACAGGGCCTTGATTTCCAGATCTCTGCAAGCATTCAAAACGCTCTCGTCATCTCCGGTTTCAAGCAGCTCCCCAAAATTCCGCAAATTTGAGGGCCAGCCGGGGGGGACCTCGAGTTTACCGCTCCATCCCCCCGCTGCCCGGGCCATTTCGTGGCCTGAGGTTGCATGCACTGAAGACTGCAGCGGGCTTTGTTTGTTGTGTCTATAGTGTCTCTGTTTCTGCTCCTTCCGCACCCCGAGGGGGAAATGCCAACTCCGTGGGGAGGAGGACAAAGCACAATGGGCTGGGGGCGGCAGGGGCCCCCGCCGCTTGTCTGCCGTGTGACCTTGGGTAAGTCACTTCACTTCTCTGGGCCTCAATCATCTGTAAGAGTATAAACCCCCACGTGGGACGGGGACCGGGTCCAACCCGATTTGCTGGTATCCACCCCAGCGCTTAGTACAGTGCCCGGAACGGAGTAAACGCTCAAGAGGTACCAGAATTATTATTATAATTATTTCCTAAGGGTTTGGCAGCTCCGCAACGCACGGCTCCCTAGGCTCGACCCTCTTGGGAGGGCACGCGCGTCCGTGTGTTTGAGGACATGTGGTGGGGATAATAATGTTGGTATTTGTTAAGCACTTACTATGTGCTGAGCACTGTTCTAAGCGCTGGGGTAGACACAGGGGAATCAGGATGTCCCACGTGGGGCTCACAGTCTTAATCCCCATTTCACAGATGAGGTCACTGAGGCTCAGAGAAGTGAAGTGGCTTGCCCACAGTCACACAGCTGACAAGTGGCAGAGCTGGGATTCGAACTCATGACCTCTGACTCCAAAGCCCGTGCTCTTTCCACTGAGCCACGTATGCGATTGGCATTGCAGGTACATGGGCATGTGCGGGTGTGAGGGTATGCGTTGCGTGCCTCCGTGTGTGTACGTGTATTACACGACGTGCTTGTGCCCGTGTGTGTGATGGACCCTGAAGGCACGTGGGCAAGTGTGGGTGTGAGCGCTTAGAACAGTGCTTGGCACATAGTAGCGCTTAACAAATACCATAATTATTATTATTACGCATTGCGTGCCTGTGTGAGTGATGGTGCATGAAAGCACGGGGCATGTGTGGGTATGCGTGGTGTGCCTCTGTGTATGTGTGAAGGCGTGTGTGTGTGTGTGTTACATGACTCTGTGCCTGTGTGAGATTGTGCACGAAGGCACGTGGGCATGTGCGGGCGCGAGGGTATGCGTTGCGTGCCTCTCTGGGTGTGTGAAGGCATGCGTGTGTTACATGACTGTGCTTGCGCCTGTGTGTGTGCATGTGAGCACGGGCCTGTGTGATGGTATGTGTTGCGGGGCCCGTGTGCGTGAAGCCGTGTGTGTGTTACACGACTGTGTGCGTGCGTGTATCTGTGTGTGCCGGCCAAACTAGCTCTCTTCCCCCCCTTCAAAGCCCTACCGAGAGGTCACCTCCTCCAGGAGGCCTTCCCAGACCGAGCCCTCCCCTTTCCCTCCGCTCCTCCTCCTCTTGCCCCGACTCCCTCCCTCTGCTCTCCCCCCTTCCCCTCCCCACAGCACTTATCTATATTTCTACACATTTATCGCTCTATTTATTTTATGAACGATGTGTCTGTATTGATGATACAGATATAGAGAAGCGGCGTGGCTCAGTGGAAAGAGCCCGGGCTTGGGACTCAGAGGTCAAGGGTTCGAATCCCGGCCCTGCCACTCGTCAGCTCTGCGACTGTGGGCAAGTCGCTTCGCTTCTCTGTGCTTCAGTGACCTCATCTGTAAAACGGGGATGAAGCCTGTGAGCCTCACGTGGGACAACCTGCTGACCCTTAGAACAGTGCTCTGCACATAGTAAGCGCTTAACAAATCCCAACATTATTATGATCCTATTTCATAGGATCAAAACATCTCTCTATTTTGATGGTATTGACGCCCGACTCCTTGTCTCGTTTCGTTGTCCGCCTCCCCCTTTTAGAGTGTGAGCCCGTCGTCGGGCAGGGACGGTCTCTCCGGTTGCCGAATTGGACACTCGTCCATTCGTTCGTTCAGTAGTATCTATTGAGCGCTTACTATGTGCAGAGCACTGTACTGAACGCTTGGAATGGACAAGCAACAGATAATTTGATTCTACGAGATGTTCTTCCCCTCGACTCTATTTATCGCCACCGTTCTCGTCCGTCCGTCTCCCCCGATTAGACCGTAAGCCCGTCGAAGGGCAGGGACCGTCTCTATCTGTTGCCGACTTGTTCATTCCAAGCGCTTAGTAGAGTGCTCTGCACATAGTAAGCGCTCAATAACTACTATTGAATGAATGAATGAATAATAATGTTGGCATTTGTTAGAGACAGAGAAGCAGCGTGGCTCAGTGGAAAGAGCACGGGCTTTGGAGTCAGAGGTCCTGGGTTCGAATCCCCGCTCAGCCACTTGTCAGCTGTGTGACTTGGGGCAAGTCACTTCACTTCGCTGTGCCTCGGTGACCTCATCTGTAAAATGGGGATTAAGACTGTGAGCCCCACGGGGGACAACCTGATTCCCCCTGTGTCTACCCCAGCGCTTAGAACAGTGCTCGGCACATAGGAAGCGCTTAACAAATACCGACATTGTTATGGAGACCATCCCTGCCCACCGACGGGCTTACAGTCTAAGCGGGGGAGAGAGATAGTCAAACACAATAGCAGTAAATAGAATCAAGGGGATGGACACCAAATTAACAAAATAAATAGGGTAATAAAGATATATGCAAATGAGCAGAGTGCTGAGCGGAGGGGGAGCAGCAGGGGGAAAGGGGGCTTAGCTGAGGGGAGGTGGAGGGGGGCAGAGAGAAAAGGGGAATTTCGGTCTGGGAAGGCCTCTTGGAGGAGGTGAGCAGGCCCAGCGCTCAGTGCAGTGGTCGGCACACAGTAGGCGCTCCATCGATGCCACCGGAGCAAAGATCGTGCCCGAAGGCAGGTGGACACGGGGGAGCCCGGGCGCCGGGGGAAAGGCCTGTACGTGAAGCGCAGTGTCCCGCAGGCGGGAGAGGGCTCGGTGAAGGCGACGGACTGCATTCTCTCATTCATTCAATGGTATTTATTGAGCGCTGACTGTGTGCAGAGCACTGTGCTAAGCGCTCGGAATGAACAAGTCGGCAACAGATAGAGACAGGCCCTGCCCTTTGACGGGCTTACGGTCTAATCGGGGGAGACGGGCGGACGAGAACAATGGCAATAAAGAGAGTCGAGGTCGTAAAAACAGGGGCAACTCAGTAGAATCGAGGCGATGTACATTTCGTTGACAAAATAAATAGGGTGATGCGAGTATATACAGTTGAGCGGACGAGTGCGGTGCCGAGGGGAGGGGAAGGGAGAGGGGGAGGAGCGGAGGGAGATGGGGGGAAAAGAGGGGTAAGCCGCGGAGAGGTGAAGGGGGAGGGGAGAGGGAGGAGGGGAGCTCAGTCTGGGAAGGCCTCTTGGAGGAGGTGAGTTTGAAGTAGGGTGAGTGAAGGCGGGGCACGGTGCGTCCCGTCCCCCGGGGGAGGCCGGGGCGAGGGGCGAGGGGCGAGGGGCGGGTGTCTGCCCGCAGCTCAGCTTGCCCGCCGAGGAGGCGGGGCCGCCCCGTGCGGGGAGCTGCCCGGCCCTGCGGGGGACGGGGGGGAGCCGGTCGCCATGGGAACCGGCCGCCGTGCCACTTAATCATTTCCCGTGGAAAGTGCGGGGGGCCGGGCAGGTCCCGCGGAGCCCGCGGAGCGGAATTCCCGGTGCCCGGCGGGCCGGGGAGGCCGGGCCGGGCCTGAGCCGCTTCCCACCTTGGGGCCCTCCGACGCTCTCCTCCTCTTCCTCCTCCTCCCATCGCGTCCACCCGGTAAGTCTCCGCCCGCACCCTCCCTACCCGGGGGTCTGGGGGGGGGGGGTCGCCTCCCCGCACCCCCAAACCCACCCACGCACACCCCCGCCCCGGGATGTGCCCACAGTGCGGCCGGTGCCTCGCCTGCGGGAGCCCGGAGCCGGTCCCCATCCCGGGGTCCGGGGGCCACCCGACCCCTCCTCGGCCTGGACAACGCGGGCCCCCCCCTTCCCCCCCACCTCCCACCCCGCTCCCCCGGAGCCGGACACTCCGATCGACGAGGCCGCTGTCGCTGCAAGAGAAACCAGGCGCCGCCAGAAAGAAGCGGAGGGCTCCTCCGTGCCCAGGCACAGCCCTGCCAGACTCAGCCCTAGCCAGGCTCGGTCCTCCCAGATTCAGCCCTGCCCAAACTCAGCCCTGCCCAAACTCAGCCCTGCCCAAACACAGCCCCTGCCAGGCTCAGCCCTGCCCGGCTCAGCCCTGCCCGACTCAGCCCTCCCAGATTCAGCCCTGCCAGGCTCAGCCCTCCCAGATTCAGCCCTGCCCAAACTCAGCCCTTGCAGGCTCAGCCCTGCCGATCCGCAATCCGCAATGCTCAGGATGCGCCCCTGTCGAGCGCGGGAGCCCGGGGAGGACGATCGGGGGAGGGGGCGGGGATGAAACTGAGAGGGTCGTGCCGGCCGAGGCGTAGCTGGGAGGTGAGGGAAGCCAAAGATTGCGCGTGAGAAGGGCGGAATGGCCATTGAAATAGGCGTAGGTGCGTATGTTCGTTTTTTGGAGGTCCGCGGCTCGGCTCCCGAACCGGCTTGTCTGCCTGCTTATTATGCAGTTACCCTATTTCTGTTCTCCTCGGCTTGCACCCCCGAATGCCCTTGAACGACCTTTTCTATGGCCCGATGCCCACCTCCCCTTCCACCGCGTTCCCGCCCTCTCCTGATTCCCCCACCCCCCACCCCCTGGTTTGATTGCTGTTGATGGTGGCCGGCCTTAGAGGTCATTACGGGGCCCAGAGTAAAGTTTAAAGAGCCCCGTGCCACCTCTCCTCACAACCATCACTCCTCCCTCCCGTTTCATGGCCTACAGATTCCCCCGGGCCAAGCCCTCCTAAGATCACATCTCCACCAGGAAGCCTTCAGGGACTAACCTCTCATCTCCCCACCCAACTCACCCTCCCTCATCACCTGTGACTTGGGCCCATACCCCCTAAGCATTTCGACGCCCACCCCACCCCCGCAGCCCTCATCCACCTATCCCGCCTCGCCGCCTCCCCTCTCCGTAATTTCCTCAACATCTGTGCCCTCCCTCTACGTCGTAAATCCCTAGCAGACGGGGATCGTGATTCCTGACACCGTTGTACTCTCCCAAGGACTTGGGACTGTGCTCCGCACGCGGTCATCGCTCGATGAATACCGCCGATTGGTCGACTGATAAATTCCATCGATTGATGCCCAGAAGCCCCCTCCCTCAATGCATGCCCTTGAACTCTGTTTTATGGGCAGAGATGGCATCTTACTCACTCTTTCGTGTTGCCCCGAGCGGGTAGTACAGTGCTCTGCACACCGTAAGCGCTCAAGAACTACGATGGATTAATTGACTGGCTCCCCTCGACGACAACGGGCAGGGTTGGACTATCATCTTCCTCAGAGGATAAGCAATGTCTCCTGGTGTCTCACCATCAAAGGGAACTTCAGGGCTTGGGGATGATCACTCTACTCGGCATCTATCTGTTAAGCGCTTATTACGTGCAGGCACTCTGCTAAGCGCTGGAGCGGAGGCGAGCTAACCAGGTGGACGCGGTCCCTGTGCCCCGTAGGGCTCACAGTCTGGATCCCCGTTTTACGGGTGAGGTGACGGAGGCCTAGAGAAGTTAAGTGACTTGTCCAAGGTCACACAGCAGGTAAGTGACGGAGCTGGCATCGTAACCCAGGTCCATCTGACTCCCAGGCCCAAGCTCTATCCGCTAGGCCACGCTACTTCTCTGTCAAAACGATCGTATTTACTGAGCACTTACTGTGTGGAGAGCACTGTACTGAGCACCCTGGAGACTACGGGTTTGGGAGTCAGAGGAGGTGGGTTCTTATCCCGCCTCTGCCACTCGTCTGCTGTGTGACCTTGGGCAAATTGTTTCACTTCTCTGTGCCTCGGTTACCTGCCCTGTAAAATGGGGATTAAGACTGTGAGCCCCACGTGGGACAATTTGAATACCTTGTAACTTCCCCAGCGCTTAAAACAGTGCTTGGCACCTAGTAAGCGCTGAACAGATACCATTATCATACAGCGCTTAGAACAGTGTTCGGTACATGGTAAGCACTTAATAAATGCCATCGTTATTGTTGCAGTATAACACAAGGAGCTTACTGTCCCGAGTGGGAGACAGCCATTAAAAGAAATGAGAGGAGGAACTCAGCATCTGACTAATATTGCTACCCTCCACCCACTTCTCCTATTGCTAACTCTCTCCTTTCCTTCTCCAGCGCTTAGTACAGTGCTCTGCACACAAATGCTATTACTAATAATAACTGTGACATTCGAATACTGTGTGCTAAGCACTGTCCTCAGAAAGCGCTTATTATGAGACAAGCACTGTACTAAGTCCTGCTTGTATCCATACCAGCGTTTAGTACAGTGCCTGGCACGTAGTAAGCCCTTAACAAATACTGCCATCATTAGTATTATTATTATTATCGTTACTGGGGAAGATACAAGCTAATCAGATCCTACAAAGTCCTGTCCTCAAATGGGGTTCATGGTCTAAGGGAGAGGGAGAACAGAGATAGATTCTCCATTTTGCAGAAGAGGAGATTAAGGGCGGGGACGTTAGGTGACCTGCCCAGGGTCGCACAGCAGACGAGTGGCGGAGCCAGGATTAGAACCCAGGTCCTCTGACTCCCAGGCTCGTGCTCTTTTATTAAGCATTGCTGCCTTTCTACCCCGCTGGGTAGCTGGAAAAGAAGCCGGTGGATTTGGCCTATATTTGCGCAGCCCTCGTTTCTTGGCTTCACAGGCCGAACTGAGCTAGTTTGTGCTCTCTTGGCACCGTTGCATCCCTCTACTCATCCTTCACCCTCCCCAGGGTTGAATCTTCTCTCATAGGAAAATTAAGTCCCTCCCCTTTAAACTTCACCCTTGAAGGTGCTTTTCTACCTAACCAGCCTGGGCCCTGGGAGTCAGAGGATCTGGGTTCTAATCCCAGCTCCCTCACTTGCCTGCCCTGTGACTTTGGGCAAGGCACTTCATTTCTCTGTGCCTCAGTTTCCTCATCTGTAAAAAGGGGGCACAATACCTTTTCTCCCTCCCTCTCAGGCTGTGAGTCCCACGTGGGACGGGGACCGCAACCGATCCACCTCGCTGATTTCCTGCCCCAACCCAGCGCAATCGCTTGGCTCCTCTAACACCGACCTACTCACTGTACCTCGATCTCATCTGTCTCGCCGCCAACCCCTCACCCACATCCTGCCCCTAATCTGGAACTTCCTCCCCCTTCATCAGCGAGAGACGTGACACTTCCCACCTTCGGAGCCTTATTAAAAATCACCTCTCCAAGAGGCCGGCCCTGACTAAGCTCTCATTTTGTCCTTACTCCCTCTCCTTTCTGTTTCACCCTTGCTCTTGGATCTGTACCCTTTATTCACCTCAACCTCAGCCCCACACCACTTTTGTCCATCTTTGTAATTTATTTTAATGTCTGTCCCTCTAGAACTGTGAGCTCCTTGAGGGCGGGAAATGTGACTACCAACTCCGTTGCGTCGCACTGTCCCAAGAGTCTAGTACGGTGCTCTGCGCACAGTAAGCGCTCAGTAAATATGATGGATTTGACTATTTGATCTGATGATCTTGTAACTATCCCTTTGCTTAGCACAGTGCCATGGCTCAGTGGAAAGAGCACGGGCTTGGGAGTCAGAGGTCATGGGTTCGAATCCCAGCTCCGCCTCTTGTCAGCTGTGTGACTGTGGGCGAGTCACTTCACTTCTCTGGGCCTCAGTGACCTCATCTGTAAAATGGGGATTAAGACTGTGAGCCTCACGAGGGACAACCTGATGACCCTGTATCTCCCCCCAGCGCTTAGAACAGTGCTCTGCACATAGTAAGCGCTTAACAAATACCGACTTATATAGAAAGTGCATAAAATCATTATTATTATTATTGTTTATTATGGTTTATATTAAGCACTTACTTAGCACTGTTCTAAATACAGGTAGATACAAATTAATCAAGTCAGATACAGTTCCTGTTCCCACGTGGGGCTCAACAATCGAAATAAAAGGGAGAACAGGTATTGAATCCCCATTTTTCAAATGAGGAAACTGAAGCCCAGGGAAGTGAAGTGATTTGCACAGCATTCGTTCATTCAGTCGTATTTGTTGAGCACCTACCGTGTGCAAAGCACTGTACTAAGCACTTGGGAGAATACAATTCAACAATCAGCAATCACATTCCCTGCCCACAGCGAGCTCACAGTCTAGAGAACAGGCAAGTGGCAGAGCTAGGATTAGAGCCCGGGGCCACTGAGTCGTGACTCCCAGGCCTGTGCTCTCGAGAAGCAGAGTGGCTTAGTGGAAAGAGCCCGGGCTTGGGAATCAGAGGACGTGGGTTCTAATCCCAGCTCCGCCACTTGTCTGCTGTGTGACCTTGGGCAAGTCACTTAACTTCTCTGGGCCTCAGTTACCTCATCTGTAAAATGGGGAGTAAGATTCGAAGTCCCATTTGGGGCGACCTGATTACCTTGTATCTAGTCCAGCGCTTCGAACGGGACTGTAAGCCCGTCAATGGGCAGGGATTGTCTCTATCTGTCGCCCAATTGTACATTCCAAGCGCTTAGTGCAGTGCTCTGCACATAGTAGGCGCTCAATAAATACTATGGAATGAATGAATGCTTGGCACATAGCGCTTAACGATTTTTTTCCAGCGCTTAGAACGGTGGTTGGCCCATAGCTCTTAACAGGTACCGTCATTATCATTATTACTTTCCACTTAGATGACACTTTTCTTATGGAGGAGCTTCTCTGCGATCGTTGTTATTATTATTATTTAGCGTTGTCTGTGACCTGCATCTTTCTGAAGGATCCCAGAGAGATCTGATTGGTTTTAGGACCATCCCTGGGATTGCCATTCACCCTAGGTTGGCCCAAAATGGGCTTTTCAGAAGAGATCCTACCCTCCCTTTGAACCTCAAAACTGAAGTTGTCTCCCTGGAGTTCCTGGGATCGGGTCTGACTTAGACTCATCTCCATCCAACCGAACCATTAAATCCAGTCCCTGTTCACCTTGCGCCCTCTGCTCGAGCCCAAACCCTTAAACGAAACGTGGCTAGAAATGGAGCTGCTTCTTTTTCCCCAATGTATGGCTTCCACCCTGCTCGTTTCCCTCCTACCCCCACCCTTTCACTCGGAGCCAAGTAAGTCCGGAAGCTTGAATTAATTTTAGATTCCTCATTGTCCTTTTCCCCTGGTGTCCTGAAGCTTACTGGATTCTTTTCCTGCTTGGGCTTTCAACTGCACTTTAGTACTGGCCTCCTTCCTCTCTCGCCCTTGACTAAAGACTCCCTCTTCTCCATCTGGGCTTGCAGGCGGCCCCTAAGACCAGCTTCTGTGCCTGCTATTTTCATGTCTGTCTCCCCTGTGGACCGTAAGCTCTTCAGTCATGTATTTTAAATTATTTATAGTAACGTCTTTCTCCGCCTCTAGACTGTTGTGGCAGGGAACGTGTCTGCCAACTCCGTTGTACTCTCTCAACCACTTAGTATAGTGCTCTGCACATAGTAAGCACTCAGTAAGTACCTTTGAATGAACAGATTGCCAGCAGCGAGCACGTCTGCCAACTCTGTGGTGTCGTGCTCTCCCAAGCTCAGCTGTGTGACTGTGGGCAAGTCACTTAACCTCGCTCGGTTACCTCGTCTGTAAAATGGGGATTAACTGTGAGCCTCCCGTGGGACGCCCTGCTTACCCTGTATCTACCCCACCGCTTAGAACGGTGCTGTGCACGTAGTAAGCGCTTAACAAATACCAACATTATTACAGAGCTGCGCACACAGAAAGCATTCATAAATAGCATTGATTATTGTTTGGCCCACGACAATACCCCTCCTTGTCCGTCAGTCGTACTTATTGAACGCTTACTGTGTGCAAAGCACTGTATTAAGCGCTTGGGAGAGTACAACACCATAACGGATGCATTCTGGGCCCACAGTGATTCAAACTCCTAACCAACAGGCTTTAGAGTCTCATTCTCCTACCCCACCCCTGCCTCTACCTTTCTGTTCCCGTCGATCAATCAGTCGTACTGACCACTTACTGTGTGCAGCTTTTATCATACTGATGGCTCCTCTCCCCTGCGTCCATCTTCTTTTCTTCTTTCCTTCACCCCAGACCTGAAAAAAACCTCCACTCCATCCTTCAGGCTACAGCCCAACCATCTGACTTTTTAACATCTGGCTCAGTGCTGCTGGTATTCATGGAGAGGTGTAGTATGGAGGAAAGTTAGAAAAACAAAGGGAAAGTTAGATGGTACATCCCTGAGTAGTGGATGGATTTGTCAAGACGGGCGACCGCCGTATTGGTCCTTTAAGCTTCCCGTGGGCGATGTTGGAGACATCATTGGTCTGCCCCAGTAATGGTGTTCCTTATGGCCTTTCTGGAATTCACTCCACTCAGCCTATACCTAAGTTTAGTTTAGTCCTTCTCCTCCTATTTACCAGCTTAGGGCTGCTAATTCCTCTCCCTCATCCACCCAGAGAGCAGGGGCTGTGTCTTCTCTACGTATCTTCGCCCACTAGTATCCAGCACAGTATATCCTCCAGGCTCGCTGGAGGTGCCCAGTAAATTCCCCACAACAGATTATCTTGGGAAGGGTCTAATTGTAATTCGAGGACATGAGGAGTTGGTGTAAATGTGACCCATTTTTTAGTCTAGAGTCAGGTCCATAAATTCAGAGAGCAACCTGGTACCTTGCCCTCAGCACAGCTGGTAGAAGAAGCTGGTGCGGCTTTTTTTTTTTTTTTTGCTTTTGTTTTAATGGGTGCTTATTACGTGCCAGGCACTGTACCTGATCAGATGCAAGCTAATCAGGTTGGATACAGTCTGTGTTCCACGTGGGCTTACGGTCCTAATCCCCGTTTTGACAGTTGAGGTAAATGAGGTACAGAGAAGTTAAATGACATGCCCGAGGTCACGCAGCGTCTAGTGGTGGATCCGGGCATAAAACCCAGGTCCTTCTCACCCCTAGGCCCGAGCTCTCTCTACTAGGCCTCAGTTACCTCATCTGTAAAATGGGGATTAACTGTGAGCCTCACGTGGGACACCCTGATCACCCTGTATCTCCCCCAGCGCTTAGAACAGTGCTCGGCACATAGTAAGCGCTTAGCAAATACCGACGTTATTATACTGCTTTTCGAGGGTGGTGGGTGTGGGAGAGGCCCTCAGGAAAGCGGGGCGGTTGTCTCCTCTCTGGGCTGATGCCATAACCCTAGGTGATCCGGAGTCCAGAGGCTGCTCCCGAGGTCTGAGCCAGGGCCCCTTGGGGAATACGGATCTTAAATGAGTCAGAACCTAATTCAGTGTTCGCAGACCCTGGGAACGCTACGGGATTAGGAAGTTATTCTACTTGTATGCTCCCTTGATAGTATTATCCTCCTATTTCAAAAAGAGTTTGCAAACTCATCGATCCATCCGGCGTGCCTGGGGAGCGGACGGGGGCTGACTCTTCTCCCCAAGTCAGAAGCAGGGAGTTTGATAGCTCCTCCGCTATTTAAACTCCTCTTCCTCCGGTCTCTTAGACTTGAAACTCCTTGTGGACGGGGGTCTCCTACGTCTCCCCAGGACTTAGTTCAGTGCTCAGCAAGTACTAATGATGGATTGACTGATAGGTCCAAGGAGATGCTCAGGTGGAACGGCCAGTGTTCATTCCTTCCTCCCAAGAGAGCCCACCCTGGTCGTGTTCACATAGGGTCTTCTAGGGTCTCTCGATCCGGACCGCTCCCTTTCAGCGTATTTACTTCCCCTTTCCCCGGTGGGCCCTCTCATCCTCTGCCGGCCCTCTTGCTGGCTCTGAGGTCACCTCAATCGATCCCTGGTATTTATCGAGCACTTACTGTGCGCTGTGCACCGTGCCGAGTACAATCCAACAGAATCGATGGCTACGTTCCCTGCCCCTAACCAGTTGACAGTCTCTGCGAGACCACATCGCTTCAAGTCCAAAGAGAGAATTTGATGAGTTTCACCCTTCCTGGGAGAGCAGACCTAATGAGTCACCGAGGGTCACATCGCAAAAAGGGATCTCCAGCCTCTTCCTCCCCACCGGCCTCTCTCCCTTCCCCGGCCGTTTCCCCAGACGCGCCCGGAGCGGGTCGTGAACCAGCGAGGCCTCATTTTTGACATTTTTGGGAGAGGCGAGCTCACTGTGACGTCTCGACCGGGTGACGGGGAACGTCCCAGCCGGTCCTCCCCGCTTCTCCTCCGCAGGCCTCCCCGGGCCCGCCGGCCACCGCGCCGCGGGCCATGATCGCATCTCGCCGGACCTGGGGCCCGGGAGCCGCTCCGCCGCTGCGGGACCTGTGGAGAGCCGGCGGGCCGGAGGACGGCGAGGATCCCGGGATGGCTCGCCCCGCCCCATCGTGCTCCCGCCCTTTCCCCCACGCCGCCGCCGCCGCCGGCCAGGGAAGGCTGAGAACTGGTGAGTCCACATTTTTCAAATGTTTTTTTTTTCTTCCCCAGATACCAGAGATGAGACTGAGGTCTCTCACTGATTCCAAAACCCAGTCATGAGCTGTCAAGTAATTACAGGGTAAAGAAGTGCCCGAGAGCCGCGGTTGAGTCTGAACGTGAATCTGGCTCGTCCCCTCGGTTCCCCCTTTTGAATGTTAAGCGAGGAGCCTCGGGAGGAAAGTTAAACTTTAACACGCTCCCGTAGCCAAAAAGGGAATTATCTCTCACCTGCCTGGTTTGGAGCCACCTGTTTTTCATTCGTCCTTCACCCCGAGCGCTCTGTCTTGTCCTCTCCGCCGGTAAACAAGGTAGGTGAGGGAACTGTTTCTTTTCGGGCTCTGACATCCGATCTCGCTGTGGGCTCGGTAAGTGGATCCCGTGAAAAGGGGATTGGATGGAACGGCGGAGAGCTGTGTGGAAAAGCAGTTTTTCTCCGAGAATCTCAAGCTTCCCCTGCTCGCGTCGGGGCCGGGGGCCCGGCCGAGGGGTTCCGGTTTGGAGGGCTGCCCCGGTCAGGAGACGGCTCGTTATTCCGTTGAGCACTTCAACCCCTCCGGCAGCTTTTCCCTTCCTGTTTTCGGGGTTCCCATCCCTCAACCCTGCCGGGGGCTTCACCGGGACCACCGAGTCACAGAAGAGACGGTCCTGGTCCACGTCCCCATCTGGGTGGGTCTCGGCCTGGGTCCTGTGGGACGCCTGCTTCCCTCCTCTGGTCTGTGTGTGGTGGGGGTGAGGGGGACAGTGCCGGAGGCCACCGAGGGAGCGCGAGCGGAGGGCGGAGAGGGCAGCTGGGTGTCGGAGATCGTCATTTCTGAACCGAAACAGGAGGTGGGGCCGCCGGGACGCCCTCCGCTACCCAGGGTCGACAGGAACCAGGAACGGGACTGCGGGAGGAGGAGGCTGCCGAGACTGTGACCCCTGACCTACAGACTCTCTGGGGGGGCAGAGAGGAACGGAAGCCGCCCCCGGGAGTGAAGGTCCACCCAGCCCCGGGGCAGATCTGAACCACAGACCCGGACGACGATCCCGAGCTGGGCTGGCACTCCTTCCTTAGCCAGTGGAGATGGGGCCGGGCTGGAATTGCATCGGCCGGTTGGCCGTTGGCGGAGTCCACGCTGCGGCCTCTTCCACCGAGGGGTGGAAAACTTCGGGAAAGGCAGCCAGCTCGAAGCAGCGTGGCCTAATGGATAGAGCACGGGCCTGGGGGGTCAGGAGGATCTGGGTTTTAATTCCGGCCCTGCCACTTGTCTGCTGTGTGACCTCGGGCAAGTCACTTCTCCGTGCCTCAGTTCCCTCATCTGTAAAACGGGAATTAAGATCGTGAACTGTGTCAAACCTGATTACCTTAAATCTACCCCAGTGCTTAGAACGGTGCCCGGCTCACAGTAAGTGCTTAACGAATACCCACTAAAAAAAGTCCAGTAGTCAAATGAGGGATGATAGCTTCAGGGCTAATAGTATTAATGGTATTTAAGTCCTTCCTCTGTGCCAACAGGGTGCTAAGCACTGGGGGAGAGTCAAGTTAATCCAATCAGACCCAATCCCCGTCCCACACGGCGATCACGGTCGAAGGGGGAGGGAGAGCCGGGATCTGTAAGCCCGTCATTGGGCAGGGATTGTCTCCATCTGTTGCCGAATTGTATATTCCAAGTGCTTAGTACAGTGCTCTGCACGTAATAAGCGCTCAGTAAATACTACTGAATGAATGAATGATGTCCCCATTTTACAGATGAGGAAATGGAGGCCAAGAGACGTTAAACGAGACACAGATGGGGGGCGGGCGGGATTAGAATCCAGGTCTCCTAGATTCCCAGGCTCTTGTCCTTTCCAAAGGGCCGCATCGGCTCCCGGAGATCACCCCTTCTGGGAGACACCTTAGGTTTACGTCTCTCCCCAAGCTCATGTTTTTGTTGAATAGCCTGAAGAATCCTGTCTAGAAGGAAGTAGAAGTGCCCGTCATTTTGAAGCCTTGCCAAGTCTTAATAGTCCCTTCTTGCCGGGCACAGGGGATAATTGGTACCCGAAGATAACTCCAAAGCCGCTCTCCCTTTAACCCCTTCTCCCCCCAAACCCTTTCCCGGAACTGCCCCCGAAAAGCAGCCCAAAGAAAGGGCGAAACAGAGTCGCGGGTTAATCCTCAAATTGAAAGGTTGAGAGTTGGCTGCACTTAGAACCTCTAGGAGCCGAAAGGAAGGAAGGGAAGGAGGAAAGAGGCCTGGGCTCCGGCCGCGGCTCTCTGGGAGAAGCGAATGAAGCGAACGGGGCTTTGGCAAAAGAGTGCTGTGCCGCGGGCCGGCCGGACTCACTTCCCCGAGGGTGTTCCCAGCCCTGGAAATCTGAAAAAGTCTCTCCAGTCGTGGGAGACTCTCCAAGGGATAAAGCCTTGATTGCCCCCAGCTGAAGCCTCATCTAGCTGATAGGTAATGGCCCGGGAAGTTGGCCTGGAGATTGGATCAAAGCGTTCAGAGATTGGATCAAGTCTCATTCAAGAGCCCAAGCAGTTTCGGGCCTTTATTGCGTGGACAAGTGGCTCAGGGGCATCGGTTTCTCTCTGAAACCTGATTTTCATCCTTCAGCAGGGCGCGGCAAGGAGACCTTTGTGAGCGAAGAGGACTCTACTGGTCAGATCTCTCCCCGACCCACGCTCGTTCAGCGCAAGGCCGTGAGCGTGGACTGGTCCGGGCCTGGGAACTCCCGCGGCCTCTACCTAACTGTACAGGTAAGAACTCTGCTGCCATTTTGGAGCAAACATGCAACGGTCTCACTCCTGAGGGAGAAGACCATCTTGACTTCTGTCCGGTTGAGCTTGCCAGCTCCCCAGCCCCGAGTATTTGCGAGGGAGGAGATTATCTGAGAAGAAAAGCGGCATGGCCTGGTGGAAGGGACATAGGCCTGGGAGTCAGAGGACCTAGGTTCTAATCCCCACCCTGTTGCCCGTCTGCTGTTTGGCCTGGGGCAAGTCACTTCGCCTCTCTGTGCCTCAGTTTCCTCATCTATAAAATGGGGTTTAAGACAGTGAGCCCCATGTGGGTCACGGACCGGGTCCAACCCGATTAACTAGTATCTACCCGAGCGCCGAATACAGTGTCTGGCACATGGTAAGCAGTTAAATACCATAAAAAATAATAAAAAAGAGACAGTTTTCTGCCAAAGTCTCATGCTGGGAAGTGGTGTGGCCTGTAGGGAGCGGCATGGCCTAGCAGAAAGAGCACAGGCCTGGGACTCAGAGGACCTGGGTTCTAATTCCCTTCTCCCACCTGTCAGCTGTTATGTCCTTGGGCAAGTCACTTCATTTCTCTGTGCCTCAGTTTCCTCATCTGTAAAATGGTGTTTAAGACTGTGAGCCCCATGTGGGTCACGGACTACGTCCAACCTGATTATCTTGTATCTACCCCAGCACTTAGTACGGGGCGTGGCACATAGTGTGCCCTTAGGAAATACCATAAAAAATTATAATAAAAAAAGAGCTTTCTGCCACCTTCTGCCCAAATACTTCTGCATGCTGGGAAACAGCATGGCCTAATGGAAAGAGCACAGGCTGGGAATCAGAGGCCCCGAGTTCTAATTCCCGCTCTGCCGCCCGTCTGCTAAATGACCTTAGGCAAGTCACCTAACTTCTCTGTGCCTCAGTTACGTCATCTGTAAAATGGGGATTAAGACTGTGAGTCCCACGTGGGAAACGGACTGTGTCCAACCTGATTAGCTTGTATCTACCCCAGCGCTTAGTACAGTGTCGGGTACGAAGTAAGCACCTAACAAATACCTTTTTTTTTAAAAAAAAAAAAATCCTCTCCCGGAGCCTGCAGAGAGAAGCAATTGGCGTGATCAAAGATCTCTCCAGAAGATCTAACCAGGGATGACAACGGTCCCTGTAGAGAAGCAGCGTGGCTCAGTGGAAAGAGCCCGGGCTTGGGAGTCAGAGGTCATGGGTTCGGATCCCGGCTCTGCCACTTGTCAGCTGTGTGGCTGTGGACAGGTCACTTCACTTCTCGGTGCCTCAGTGACCTCATCTGTAAATTGGGGATGAAGACTGTTAGCCTCACGTGGGACAACCTGATGACCCTGTATCTAGCGCTTAGAACGGTGCTCTGCACATAGTAGACGCTTAACAAATCCCAACATTGTCATCGTTGTTATTCTCCCTACTGAAGCTGTGCAGTGGAAGAGGGTGGAACAGTTTACCATCTCTCCAGTCCCAGGAAGCGCTCTGGGAGAGCAGACTGGCCACCCCGGATCCACTCAGACAGCCCACTTGCGGGTCATTTCACCCCGGCGTGAAACACCTCACCATACCCCCGGGCTCAGAGAAGTGGTGGAAGGCTTTGCGAAGGGGCTGGGTGACTACCCTAATCCAAGACGGGCTGTTTAGTAAGCGTGATGCCCGTCAAGTGCTTTTTATGTGCCAAACTCTGACCTGAGTTATGGGATAGAGTTTTGGCTACTATGTTAGGGCGTTCTGTTTTATGGTATTAACTGTTTACTAGGTATCAAGCCCTGTTGGAAGTGCTGGGGTAGAAACAAATGAATCGGGTTGGACGCAGTCCACCATGGGGCCTGCAGTCTTTATCCCTATTTTTCAGATGAGGCCACTGAGGCTCACCGTCTAAGCGGGAAGTGAGACCAGGCATTGGATCCTTATTTTACAGTTGAGGAAACTGAGGCACGGAGAAGTTGTATGACTGGAGGGATTGGGCCGTCGCCCCCGGGGGCAAGCTGGTGACTCAGTTCCAGTTTCCCTGGCCCAGCTGCGAACCGTGAGCGGAGCAGGAGAGGAGAGGAGTGTTGGAAGTAGAAGACTATTAGGGACTCCCGGTGCACCTTTCTTTTTCTTGTGCAAGGTTGTCTGACGGACTGATTTGGGCGTAAAGCAAATTTCTTGTCTTCTGTGGATTCCACTTGTGTTCCAAGCTACTGCTCTGCATCCTTTCCACTTGGGCAGCAGGAAATAAAGCGAACGGCCTCGGGGTGGGGGCGAGTGGCGACTATCCGTCGGCGGCGTTTATCGAGCGCTTACTGTGTGCAGCAGGGCACCACGCTCGGCGCCGTGGGAGAGTACAGTACGACGGAGACGCGATCCCTGCCCACAAGGAGCTTACGGTCTACGGTGTAAAGGAGAAAGAGTTAAAGATGCCATCAGGAGAAGCCCTTTCGATGTGGCCTTGGACTCGAGCGATCGCTGTTAAAGCGGGAAGGGATCCGGCCAGAGGATATTTTGTGAGCGTCTCTCTCTGGCCCTGGTCGTCGCCTTTGTGATTTTTTTTTTTTTTTGATTACAGGGAGTGTTGTCTTGTGACCGAGCCGAGTCTTGAGAGTCAGCAAATCCTTTTTTCAATTTTCCACTCTCAGTTACTGGGAAGCCACAAACGAGTGATTTAATCTCTGGGCGCCCCACTGTTTGCAATTACGGTACGAGCCTGGAACGATCGGATTCCTCCCCGGCCACCGGGGAAGCTCTGTGACGATCGTAAAGCGCTTGGAGATCCTGGATGAGAGGCACGACCCGAGGACTAAATGGTGTCGTTAACGCTAATGACACAAGCCAGCTGCGGTGGCCTGCTGACTAGGGCCGGAGGTTTCCTTCCCTGCCCGGGGTGGGGGTGGGAGGGGACCGCTGGGGAAGGGTGGACAGAGGGAGGTCCTCAGGACTCTCTCCCGGATCTGAAATTCAAAGGCGAAACCGGCTACCCAGCAGATGAGTCCGAAAAAGCTCGCCAAAGCGGGCCATCCCCTTGAGACACGAGTTATCGTTTAATCCCTGCCATGGTAGTGGAATGGGGAAGTTTGGCTTTCGGGAAGAGGGTCAAAATTGTTATTCCCGCCGAATGAGTCAGAGAGCTAAATCTATTTGCAGCCAGTCTTTTTTTTCCACACCAGTACCGTGTCCCTCTGTCCGTCCTCCCTTCACACGCTAGTAATAATAATAACGATGGCATTTGTGAAGCGCTTGCTATGTGCCAGGCACGGTTCCAAGCACCGGGGTGGATTCCAGTAAATCAAGTTGGACACGGTCCCTGTCCCGTGTGGGGCTCGCGGTCTCACCCCCGTTTTACAGATGAGATAACTGAGGCCCAGTGAAGTGACTTGCCCAGGGTCACGAGTGGCGGAGCCGGGGTTAGAACCCAGGTCCCTCTGACTCCCGGGCCCGTGGCTCCGTCCACTACGCCACGCTCCCGACGGAGGGGGGGTGGGGAGAGATCAGCTGTGAACTCTTGTGCAGCATTAAACAGTGTGACCTGGCTTTATGGGAATTAAAACAGCTCTTTTTCTTTTGGGCTGACACACGCACACGTGTGCGCACACACACAAACACACAGTCACACTTGACTTCCTATTTGCAAACAGGAAATCACCTGGTGGGTGTTGAATGGGTCAGCGCCTGTCTGTCACTGTAATTGGGTATCGTGTTTGCTTTCATTACTCATTCCTTCTCTCGCCTTCCCCTGCTCCTCCCCGCTCGCTTCCTCGACTGCTGGGAACCGGGAGATTTGAGGGCGACCCTCGACTATGGCCTCTCTACTGCCATTCTGTTATTCCATTCACCTGCTTGACCTGGTCTTCAGGCGGTGATGTCTGAATGGGGAATATTTAGACCGACAGCATCTTCAGTCGTATTTATTGAGCGCTTACTGTGTGCCGCACACCGTACTAAGCGCTTAGGGGAATGCAACACAATGGAGTGGGTAGACACGTTCCCTGCTCCCGAGGAGCTAGACGTTAATATAAATAAAGCAGCGCGGTGTAGTGGATAGCGCATGGGCCGGGGCATCAGAAGGTCACGGGTTCTAATTCTGGTTCTACCACTGGTCTGCTGTGTGACCTTACTTCTCGGGGCCTCCATTCCCTCATCTGTAAAATGGGGATTGAGACTGGGGGCCCGGATTGTTGAGCCCGTTATTGGGCGGGGATGGTCTCTATCTGTTGCCGAATTGTATATTCCAAGCGCTTAGTACAGTGCTCTGCACCTAGTAAGCACCCAGTTCATTCAATAGTATTTATTGAGTGCTTACTATACCGGGGAAGCAGCGTGGCTCAGTGGAAAGAGCCTGGGCTTCGGAGTCAGAGGTCATGGGTTCGACTCCCGGCTCTGCCGCTTGTCGGCTGTGTGACCGTGGGCGAGTCACTTCACTTCTCTGGGCCTCAGTTACCTCATCTGTAAAATGGGGATTAACTGTGAGCCTCGTGTGGGCCGACCTGATGACCCCGTATCTCCCCCAGCGCCTAGAACGGTGCTCGGCACATAGTAAGCGCTTAACAAATACCACCATTATTATTATTATTACCACTAAGCGCTTGGAATGTACAATTTGGCAACAGATAGGGACAATCCCTGCCCAGCGACAGGCTCACAGTCGAAACGGGGGAGACGGACCGCAGAGCAAAACAGAACAAAACAACATCATCAAGATAAACAGAATCACAGAGATATACGCATCATTAACAAAATAAGGAGGGTAATAATAAGATATACAAATAAGCGCAGTGCGGAGGGGAGGGGAATGGGGAAGAGCAGAAGGAAAGGGGGGCTCAATCTGGGAAGGCCTCCTGGAGGAGGTGAGCTCTCGGTAGGGCTTTGAAGAGGGGAAGAGTGTTAGTTTGGCGGAGGTGAGGAGGGAGGGCGTTCCGGGACAGCGGGAGGACGTGGACCAGGAGTCGATAAATACCACTGAATGAATTGTGTCTACCCCAGCGCTTAGTACAATGAACGGCACATAGTAAGCGCTTAACAAATGCCATAACAAATCAATCAATCTAAGTATAAATGTCTTAGTGAAGCGGTCTAAGGGTTGACGAGGGTGGAATTTTCACATCTGTGCTCAGAGATGTCGAGGGTTGCCAATTTGGGATTTTGATGCATGGGGAGCTTGGGCCCAAACTAGGCAATGAGTTCACACAGGCAGCGGTTTCGTCGACAAAGCTACCGCAGCTCTCCGTTTGCCCCCTTCCTCCCCTGCTCGATGTGGGCTTTAAGGGATCCCGGAGAGGAGCGTGCAACAGTTAGATGGCGGAACGGCAGCGGTAAAATTGGCTCCGAATGAAGAAATCGGTCAGTCTGTGGTATTTATTGAGCACCTCCTGGAGCAACAGTAGGGAGAAGCAGCGTGGCCTAGTGGATGGAACATCGACCTGGGAGCCAGAAGGACCAGGGTTCTAATTCCGGCTCGGTTACTTGTCTGCTGAGTGACCTTGGGCAAGTCACCTCACTCCTCTGTGCCTCAGTTACCTCATCTGAAAAGTGGGGATTAAGACTGAGAGCCCCACGTGAGACAAGGACCGGGTCCAACCTGATCGGCTTGTATCTAGGCCCGTGCTTAGTGCTGTGTCTGGCGCGTGGTAAGCGCTTCACAAATGCCATTAAAAAAGCCCTACTCTGTGCAGAACACCGTAGCGAGCGCTCGGGAGAATACAGTAGAATTAATCAATATGATCCCCGTCCTCGAGGCTGGAAGAGAAGTTGGAAAGTTGTCAAGTTTTGTAGCGGGGCGGAATGGGGCTGTTCGATTAGAGACGTAGTGGGGAGATGAATGAGAAGCAGCGTGGTCTAGTAGATAGAGCACAAGCCTGGGAGTCGGAAGTACTGGGTTCTAGTCCCGGCTTTACCACTTGTCTGCTGTGTGACCTTGGGCAGGTCAATTCGCTTCTCAGGGCCTCAGTTCCCTCATCTGTAAAATGGGGATTCAGAGTGCGAGCCCTATGTGGGACAGGGACTGTGTCCAACCCGGTTTGCTCGTATCTACCCCAGCGCTTAGATCAGTGCCTGGCACATAGTAAGCGCTTAATAAATACCACAGTTAGGATGATCATGACGAGTAGCCTCCCGAGACAGAAGGGGTAGAGCCATAGGAGTGAAGCTCGGGGAGTCAGAGGGGGTTTAGAAGTTCTGGAAAGGGGATAGAGTGGGACTCCTCAGTGCCGCCCACAGCGGCGTTAGGGATGGGAAGCCGAGGCATCCGTGTCTCCAGAATCGCGATGGCCTTCAAAGGATTATGGTTGTGTCTTGGCAGCAGGCACTCCAGGACAAGGTGTACGAGTGCAAGAGTCAGGTGAAGAAGGAGGAGAAGCACCAGAAGAGGCCAATCCTGACTCCCAAACGGGACAGAGAGGCCCAGGGACAGGAATCTGCCATCATGAGTGTTGAGAAAACAGGTAAAGAGTGGAAGGCGGGTGGGGCACAGTGGCTTTTTCTGGTCTAGGTCCGGAGAATCACTTCTAGTAACCGGAACAGGACTTGGGGAGCGATCGCAAGGAGGTAGCCTGGCTTAGAGTAGGGAGAGTCCGTGCCCGGAGACGAACTTCCCTCCAGCTGGGACGATGCTTAATCTGAGGCTTTGCGAGCAGGTGTGCCACCGCATTCCCAGTTCCCGCTGGCCTGCAGGGAAGTCCCATCGGTCCCCCAATCGAAGCGGAACGATCTGGTTCTTTAGGTGGCACTGGAACGTGTGGCCTGACCTGCCTCATTCTGTGGGGCGAGTGGAGCCAGCGGTAACGGATTGGAGTTCCAGAGCACTCTGGGAGAGCTGCTGGGCCTTTTCCCTGGCTTTGGGTCACTTCCTCTAGGAAAGCATTTCTGCCACTGGAAGTTGTGCTTTTCTCGCCTCCCGCGACCGGGATCGTTTTTACAAGTCTCCAGCGGCACGGGACGGGCAAGGTCTCTGCTGTCCGGTGGCCCTGGAGACGGCAAAGGAGGAATCCCTAGTCCCGGCCCATCCCGGGAAGGACTACGGAGCCGGCCGGTTACTTGGAGAGGAGAAGGCTTCGCAGATTCTGTCGTCGGGTGTTGCAGCCCCGCCCCTTGTCCCATTAACCCCGTCCCAAGAGTGACAACCTATCCAGGATGTTAATAGGTACCTTCCTGGAGGAGGGGAATGGGAATTAGTGAGAAGCAGGGGTGTCCAGCAGAGGGAAAGGTGAAAGGACATTCCCCTCATCCCACAGCCCCAGGACAGGAGTCTGAGCAAAAAACGGCATAGGGAAGGTTGGGGTTTCTATTGTTTTTTTTCTCCTTCCGTCAAAAGTTAATTGTACGTCTGAACTTGCCCAGACCTGGTGGGTGAGAGCCACTCCCTGCTCTGGAGTGCTGAAAATCCACTGCGATGTCTGTCTCCTCTCTCTCCCTCTCTCTCTCCTTCTCGTATTTCTGACGCAGGATCTTCTGCTATGAGAACCGCAAGTGAGGGAAGACTGTAACCCACATAGAAAAGTACCCGAGTCAGGAAGTGGGAGAAAGCGGGGAGGAGAAATCCAGGTTGAGAGAGAGCATAAGCCATAAAGGTGGATGACTATCAACTGGATTTATTGGGACTGACGATCTCAAAGGGCCCAGGGCCTCCAGGACCTCAGAGACCTTGCTCACCTTGACCCCAGTGAGGATTGTTCTTTTAAAGCAACGAAAGTGTCCAGAATAACAAACAAACTGGCTCCTCTTGCTTCTCCCCAGTTTTCGCTGTCTTCATCGTGTCTCAAATTCCCAGCTGCTCCCCCAGAGAGTTTGCTTCCCCGTCGTCGTTGCTATGGGTGCTGCCTCAGCTGGCTAGTTCATCAGTGCTCTTCTTAAATTCCTAGCCACTTCAAAGTCTCCCAACTGGCCTGATGTGGGATAGGGAGGTCAGAGGGCCCAAGCGACGGAAATGTAAATAGTGGATGATTAAGGATGAGTTTGTCAACCCTTTGTGTATCATTCAGTTGTTTCGCCACCTTGTGCAACGTCTGTGCGTCGGGGCCCCCACGCGACTGTCTCCTGCGTGTGATCTGCCCCAGTCTTGGGCTCGTTGAAATGGACACCCTCCGTGTGTCTGCACTTGGTCCGAGCCTCCTGGGTAGATCCTCGACGTTCCCCATTCCGCATCGGTTCTGAGCAGAGGGGAAAACCGTCCTGAAAGTCAAGGGGCAGCTGGGATGTCCAGCGTGTGCAGCGTCCGGGAAATCCGCCCCCCCGAGACCCGTCCTCCCAAAGCCGCCACAGATGGTAGACCGTGGACCGAAGGGAGACGCGTTCAAAGGGTCGAATCACCCGTGTGTCTTTGATGGCAGTGAGTTTGTTGTTCTTGCCCAGATCCGAAGCCAGGAGACTTCAGACCTCCTCGGGAGAGATCTGAAATCCCCGGCAGAGGATTAAAGCGGATAATGTGTCCGCCTTGTGCTTTGCACCCCACCCTCTCCTTCCTTCCTTCCTTCCACCTGCCCGGACCGCTCCTTTAAACCCAGCCTCCTGCCCCTGGGT